>NC_142039.1:10851875-11452500 GCF_982192425.1 Myodes glareolus
GGCAGCTTCCATACTCTTTCTAATGAAGACCTCAAATCAGGCAGTCTTCTAATTATTTATAATAAATCATCTTTGTCATCTACCCATTGTTCAGCTGCCACATTTATCTAGAAACTACTGTGTTGACACAAGTCTGTAATGGTCACCCAGGCAGTTAGAAAAATGGCCCAAATGGATTAGATTAAGGCTAGGATATAAATAAAACTTTTGTCTGTAAAACCTGTAAGTTTCAAAAAGTGTGTGGAAATTAAGTCCAATTTTTTAAAAAGACATATCTATGTCAGCTTGGGTAGGGAAATTTTACAGCCTCCACTTCTGGATGAAGAGCTAGAGTGAGTAAATAGCTGTTAAGAGATAGAATATTTTTCTCCATGGATGAGAGCCCTCCATCCCCTTAATAGGCTATTAATTCCAAGTGAGCAACCCTAATACATAAACATCGGAGCAAGACAGAAGGTGCTCATGAGCCTGTATTTTGTATTTATACGCATATGTACAAACATATAAATATATGTATATATAAATATACATATATATGTGTGTGTGTGTGTGTGTGTGTGTGTGTGTGTGTGTGTGTAAGAATAATAAGAAATAAGAGGTCAAGAGGTTGACAAAGAGTGGGAGAGACATACTGAGGTTAGAAGGAGGACAGGGAGGTGGTTACTAAAGTACATATAGTGCTCATGTAAAATTCTCAAAATAAATATAAAAACTACTTAGTAGCAACAAAAATATGTAAGAAAAGGAGATATTTTTAAATGTAATTTTCATTTTTCAAATAATTTTTGATCCTTAAGTCACGCAGAAAAATTATCCCAGGTTCATAATTATGAAACATTTCTTTGATAATGTTCTGATTAAATAATTTAAAATCTGTATTTATAAAAAACCCTGTTAATTTAAATAATATCTTTAAATTTTCTTAGGAAATTAGGAGATGTTAAAATTTAACAAGCATTTTATGTTGGTTGGAGGAAGGAAAATGCTTATTCTTGTAAGTAGCTGTGGACATTGATAATAAAACAGCTATCCGAACCAGGCTGTTCCCTACCCTAAGTTACTCCACATGTGAAATTGTGGTTCTTTATGCTGTGCTTTGTCCAGACACACTTGATTTCACAAGGAAACTTGATGCCAGTTTGATGCTGGAGGGTGACTGTGTGCTGAGCGGACATATTAATAGTGTTATCTCTTTGGCACCCTCCCCAAGCATATGCTAATAAATAACTTCTACCTTTTAATAGAAGGAATGTGACCCCATAAATTTACTATGAGTATGAGGAAATGGTGATATTAAAATCATGCCAGCAAAAGAGGGCAGAAGAAGAAAACAAATATTTGTTTGGACACAGCAAACAAATAAGTGGTTGTAACATTCTCACATCTACCACATCAGCTTGGGTGCTAGTACTGCAGTACTAATGGCCCAAGTTTGTCATATGATTGGCTGGCATGTGCATAAAGAGACTGGAGGACAGAGATAATGTGCACTGTCTCAGGCTTTAATCTCATCCTACTGATTACCCAGTGGAATTGGCTAAACATTATTTTATCCATTATTTGTCTGGATCTGGTCCTGCCCTTTAACTTCTTGAGCTGGCTTGACCCTGGCTCTATTGTCATCTACATCTATCAGCTACAGCAGCTTTTGCAGCTTCCTTTGATCAGTTATCTCCCTCCTATAGATTCTATCTGCATTTCTGTGAGCTTCTCTGAAGGGCAATCCTTATTCTGTAACCTACTGTTACACACACACACCATTCTCACATACACATAAACAATCATGTTGGGGGAAGGGTCGCTTGTTCATCCCGGCTGCCCATCCATGAAATAACCACTCAGAAAACCATATTATTTGCAATACTGTTTGGTCAATAGCATAAGTGTATTTCTGGCTAAACTCATATCCTAAACTAATCCATCTCTATTATTCTTTATATCGTCATGTGGCTGTGGTTTACCAGCTAAAATTCCCAGCATCTGTCTCAGACGGCAGATCCATGGCTTTTCTCTGACTCCACCCTTCTTCCTCCCAGCATTCAGCTTAGTTTTTCCTGCCTAGTTCTGCTCCGCCTTTGCCATAGGTCCAAAGCAGTTTCTTTATTCATTAATAGTAATCACAGCACACAGAGGGGACTCCCACACAGTCATATGTATATATGACACACACACATATATATACATATACTTTTATATACATATACATAATCAAAATCAGTCATACACAATCACACATACACAATCATACACATGCTGGAATAAACAGTTACATACACACACAATTATACAAACATGCATATATACACTGTCTCTCTTTCACACACACAGTCATACACACAGAGAGATGCAGGGAAAGGGAGAATATGTATTTATTGTAAACATGTAGTGTATGATCTTAGTGAGTTAGTGTCAATAATTAAGGTTTATATTTATAATTAAAATAACCCATGTTTGCCCTAGCTAGGGCTAATAAGTAAAGTGAAACCTAACAAATTCTGTCAGTGAAACCAGCACACTTGGTAAATTTATTGTTATTCAATAAATTCTGACACTGTGGAAAGACACAAATGTGTTTGTTTAGGTTTCTGACATGGTGTTCCCAGGACACCAATTATAAGACATTTCTTCCATTATTTTTTGCCTTCAGTAGAAGCTTACATTTCAGCACTTCCTCTAGTTTAACTGAAAATTTCTCCATAGCCCTGAGGCAAGGCACAGCAGCAATGTAATGAGAGGCTACCACAATGATTCTACTAGTGTAGACAACACAGTTATTAGACCTATTATTTTTAGATGTCTGAGTTCTTGGACTATAGAGGTTGAAATAAGAGCTGAATTTTAAATACCACGTACATTGTATCTACTAGCTTTCTGTGATTTCAGAAAAGGTATTAAAATAAAGATAGCATTGGAATAATGGGTATATACAGAAATCTAACTCCTAGCCCAAAGCCAAAGCTTCATATGAAATGTAATTCAAAACTTTGTAGTGAGGGTTCAGTCTTCCATATATCTTTGTGTCATATTGTGAAGAAGAAAATGAATCTCAGGTCTAATAAAGGTATTTTGCATGTGACCAAGGTAGAACCAATCCCAAGTCTTTACAAAAGCTTGCTGTGACTGGCGACTTGTCTGCAAAGTCTACAGTCTCTTATCAAAAGAGTTTAGTTAAACTTGGATTATTACAGAAACAAAATGTTTCTGATGAAAGAAAATGGAAGGAAATACTTTATAATTTGTTTATTATCAATTTCCATAAAAAACAAGGATTTGTAATTAAGTAGAAAATTTGGAGCAAACGCATAATTTTCACCTCAAAAATAAAAACAGGTAATTCTGGAGCCAAACATGAATGACTATTGCCCTTATACACAAATTGTTGTACCCCTAATACCATGTTTCGGTATGGTATCAAGTTCATAAAATTGACAGGTTAAAAAACAAATGAAGTTATAAATCAAGAGAATTTTCAAATACATCGATAGAAATGTCAAGTAAGTGATTACAGCAAATTTAGAAACCTCTGCTATAGGCTTGAGTTGGTATGTGATAGCATCCTCACCTTTGGGATGCTGGATCTAAAATTTGCTTATATACTTTAAAATGATTTGCCTAATTGGCACAGGATTTTAGGTCACACATAAGGGAGGAAAATTAATGGCTATTTTGAGTCAAAGTTAGCCTCAGATAAATTAAATACCCAACATTTTTGCTCTCCACAGTCAACCAACCCCATAGAATCTTTAACACCAGTGTTCTTTTTCTTTCTGGGAATTTTGGTTCACAGAACAAAAAATAACATAAGTAGAATGATATGTGTGGCTACCTGCTATACTAATTCCTATTACACACTGCTGACCTAGGACACTAGAGTTAAAACTTTCAAGATTTTACTGCAGAAACTACTACAACATTGCTAAAATTTTGTATTTTCTAGACATAATCCTAGTGTTGCAGAATGTCTTCACAGGTAGTTGTTAAAAGCAATTTTTGATCTGCACACAAAAATAGCACAAATAATTGTGAGAATTGATATCCCAATTTAGCCACATAACCATATGTTTTTCTGTCATGATAGCCCCTTTCAATCAGCCTTTAAAATTAAAAATTAAACATTGCCATAAGTTAAATTGCTGACTTCTCCTCGAGTTCCCTTGTGTGCACTGTGGAGGGAAAGCCAATAAACTATGGCACTGTAGAAAACAGTAGATAAACCTTGCAGAAAAATATTATAAAAAAGGAAAATTTGCAAGTAAAAATGTATTAATTGTAGGTACTATTTGCATTGTGTTTTCTATGAAACATCTATCAGCAACATTGTTTTTACAAAAATAGTTATTAGCAGGTGGCTCCATTGTATTCTTTTACATACAAGGAGACTGAACTAAGAGAGCAGGGAATTGAATGAGGACCATACAGACACAGCTGCTTTGCCTATGAACCTAACCATCTTGGAGCAAAGGTCTATCTTAACCAAGATACCAGGCTGGCTTCTTCAAGAAAAGGAGTCCATTTTCTGGCTTGGATAGCGAGTGAATGAATTCTTTATGATTCACTGGACATGGGCAGGATTGGTCAGCCTTCCTTTCTTTTCTATCATTAGACAGGGCTATTTATGCCTAGCACCTTGTCACTTTACTGATCAAATGCACTTATTTGACCCCCTTTGCCACTGGGTGAAACATGTATGTATTTGTGTGATAGCATTATTTTACTGGCTTGTGGCTGCCTTGGCAAGGAAAAAATTCATGAGAATAACGCTGTCAGGATTTCTCATAAATCCCAGATCACAGGACAAAGAGATGCTTTCCAGACATGAAAATACCTACATGCACTTAAACTCTGAAGACAGGCAGTCTCGTCAGAGGTTGTTTGGGTAATGGTTGACAATGAGCATGTGTATTCTGTCTTTTATCTTAGGGGATCACCCCCACCCTACCTGCCTTCCATTCATGACTTGTCCACCAGATGCTCATAATTCCTCTCTGTGGTAGTTGTTATTACCCATTTTCATTCTACCCATCTCTGCCTTTGTTTTGTTTTCTTGCTTATTGTCCTACCCACTTAGCTCGAGCTCCCGTGGGAATCAACTTCCTAGATCTTCCACTGCTCTAAATAGCTTACTATTCCCTACCTCAGGAATCCAGAGCTAATGAAACCCATGTGTCCAGAGCAGAAACAAAGATGCTTGAGAATATGTGATCCAAATCACCACAGGGAAGAGAAGTATAGCAACATTGCTGAATCTGCTGCTGCTGATACTGCTGCTGACACTAGATGGTTTAGGGGAAGAGTAAATTACCCAAGAGGGTTGATAAAATGAGTTGCTGGATGTTCGCAGGTGTATCTCAGAGAATCACTCAGATTCAACTCTTTGGACCGAGTCCTATCTGTCTGCCTGTCTGAACATCCATGAGACTTAAGCTTCTTACTTTAAACTGTCAGTCCAGAAAGGACGGATTTGTTTCTGCTAAAATTCTGTGGCTGGACAGTCTTCCACCAATGCACAGATGACTGGGTGCTTGTGCCCTCTTCTCTCGGCTAATAATTACTCTGTTAATAATTACATAATAACTCTGTTCTACTTCACTAGTTTGGGATGGTTTGTGGATGCAGCACAATCTGGTTTTTGAGGCTTTACCTTCGAAACAAGAAGGGGTAGTGTTTATAAATCTTCTGGAGTCAAAAATAATCGTCTGTCTTCCCTAAAAGTCTTTTTTATACCTGTTACTAACCAAGTGTCTTGAAAAACCATGAAATATTATTTGGAACTAAATTTAAAATACTACCATTTGAAAGCCAGAAAGGAAGACGATGGAAAAGTTAGTAATATACTTCATTGAAAATCCAATGACAAAAATAGATATTGCCTAAGTCTAAATTATGGAGGCCCTCAAATGTGCAAAAATGATTATTGGCCTGACATAGAAGACAACTAATCCAAATTTAATACTCTGTAACTTAAAGACTAAGAGTTGTAGTTTGATTGACAGGGACATGCATAGTCTATGAAGTAAGAGTAGAAGGGAGATTAGAATTTCACATTTTTTGCCTGGTTAACATTCACATATTCATTTTTCATATATAAAAATTCATTATGTAACTTTAATTTTATATTTAATAGTTATCATAAGGCAACTGAAGGAAAGATATGCAAAATATTTAAGTCGTTTTCGAAATGCAATAGCAATCAGAAATTGATATAAAACAGAACAGGGCAAATACCTCATGCATTCAAAGCAGTTAACAAGCCATCCACTTTAGCTTCTTGACGAACTTCACCTCTGACCACTAATTGCATGTGTAAATGCTCACAGTTACATACACATTGTCACCTGCCCACATAGTTAAAGTTTGTTTCTGAATCATGCCAGTCTGTTCTCTACTCCCTCACTCACGTTGCCGTCCCCAATTCTTCATAGCCACATGTACCCTTGCTGCATTCTGGTTAAAATGCCCTTGCTATTGATGACTTCAAAAAGTAACTATGAAAGCTTCAGACAACGCTGTGCTTTGAAACATGTAAAATATCAGATCAGCAGCCCGGTAGTAAGTTAAGGTATACGTCTGAAGTAAAGTAAGTGATGAGATGCAAGCAACAGGACTAACTAGAACCAATAATGGACATGCTTTGATGATAGACTGCACGGAGGACTAGCTTTGAGATATGTGAGATATTTGCATACCAAAGTATGGTGTAAATAGAAAGAGAAATAAATGCTTTCGGATTGGGCTGTCAGTGAACCAGAAAATAAGATGGTATTTCAAATTCATTTCCTACATTATTTGTATGAATGATTGAGCTTTTGAATATTAAAGTGTTCAATAGCTAAAGACGATTTTATAGTTATAAATGAAAGCCAGGTATTTAGTTTAATTTTAAAATTTAGAATAGAAATGAAGTTTATTCGTGACACATACATATATACATGTACACAACAAAGATTTGCCACCGTGAATGATGTAGTGGTCTGTATTTAAAATCAGTTTCTGAGTTGAAATTGTATTGATCTTAACAGCGATATGGGGTATCATCATGGAATTAATCTAAGCTCTCAGTATTAAATTTTGAGTGTGTGTATGTGAGCGCGTGTGTATGTGTGTTTGTGTGTAGAGGGTGGTTAAGAAAACAAGGGAACAAATAGTGAGGTAATGAAATAGGAAGTATGTTCATAGCATTTGCTTTGTTTGTTTCCACAACTTGTATTTACCATGAAAACATTCTACATTGTTTTTTCCTACATTGTTATAGAAACAAGATCCAGCAGAACTCAGAGACACAATCAAGGATAATCGACAGTCAATAGAATGGAAGCTGATGCCCCTACCTCAGAATCACTGGCCCGCACCTAGATTACGTCCTGAAATCAACTTTTTAAATCTGACTTGCAGTTTTTATTCCCTTCTGAGCCCTCTATGGTGTATAGTCTGTTTAAGATGTGCGATGACACTGGATATTTGTCAAATTGCCTTCTAGTTTGTAATGCTTCATCATTTACAAAGGTCTATGAGAGGTCAAATCTCCAAACTCATAGCTTTTTATCCACTGTGTTTTCATGGGTCTTTTGACTGGAAGCTTTTTGAACTATAATCATTAAACAATTTAAATGATAGATCTTGCATTTGCCTCTTCCCCTTTCCACTTCACCTAGCTCAGGAAATGTATCTACAGAAAGAATTGAAACTGCCATCCTGGGCTAACAAGATGGCTCAGTGAGTAAATGTGCTTGCTGCTGTGCCCGATGGCCAGAGTTTGTCCTGGAGACTCACAGAGTGGAAGGACAATCTACTCATTCAGTTTTTCTTTGAGCCCCCTACACACTCTGTGGTACATACAAATGCATACATGCATGTGTACATATATGCACTTCCACATACTTATACTTAATTGTAATAGTCTTGGTATTAATCTCAGTCTTAAATTAAGTGCTGTTCTACAGTCTATTATATAATACCCTGTTATAGTGCTATATAATTTTATAATATATAATAAAATACAATAAAAATTTTAAAGATATAAAGCTATCCTCTCTACTTTCTCTACCATCATTCATCCTCTCCTTTCCCCCAGTCTCAGGTCAGACTAGGTCTACCCTGAACAACCCTAGGCTGGCAAGATCTCACCCAAGCTCCTACTCCCAGCATTTAAAGCAGCCAAATCACTTTTTCAAACACACCCAACATAGGCCTCAGACTGACTTCGCTCAGCACTCCATTTTCTGGACTATCTTTTCTCTCTTCACTTTTTTACTAATTGTTTCTTTGCTATATAAAATCCAACCGTCTTAGAGGTTGACTCTAAAGGTCGGTTCTTTCATAACCTGTCTTGCGTTGCTCCACAGAAATCATTCCCTCTCCTTTCTCATTTCTGCTTAGCCTGTTATTGTTTATTCATATCACTTCCCCTTCTTTCCCTTACATGAGATGATAACCTCATCCAAGCGCCATAGTCTATCCTTCCTGGTACAGATTGGAGTTTCTTCTCCAGAGCCTATCATGGGGTTTGGTTCAGAACAGCTTGGATAAACAAGCAATGGCAGAGCCATCAAGTTGAGAGTTTATGAAGCACGATTAATGAAAACTCAGATAGAGAAACTGGGGTTCAACCTGAAGGTCAGAAAAGTAAACAGCCAGCCACTGGCTCTTACTTCAACCTCAGTCCAAAACGGTGATCCTGCCTCCAGGAATCTCAGAGTGAGACTGTATTTGAGAGCGGTTTCCTCCTGTTTTACCGTCACCTCTAGCGGGTTGGGATTAAAGGCATGCACTACCCAGTTTCTATAGCAAATTAGTGTGGCTACTGGGATTAAAGGTGTATGTTACTATTACCTGATCTGTAAGGCTGACCAGTGGGACTGTTTTACTCTCAGATCTTCAGGCAGGTGTTATTTATTAGAATACAATTGAAATACCACTACATCTTTATTTGAAAATTTTTAATGAGAATCTGTTTTCATTGTGAAGATATGGATTAACATCTGAATTATCATGGTGAGACATCTGATTTAATTTTGATTATTGTGACCCTCCAGGAGATATTCTTTCTTCCTTTAAAACCACAAGGATTTTGACACTCTCCAAGAAATAATTTCATTATACCAATGCTGTCTCTAGGTGACATTTCACTCTTGTTTATCTTTAAAGTTCTATTGTTTTTTTTCTTTGTTCATTCATTCTCTACACCATCTGTGGCTTACAGGGGTGGTCTCAGGTGCGAACTCCTTCAGCAGCAAATCACGGTGAACACATCTCCAGACTTTGGGACATACTGTGAAACGTAGTTCATTTCTTCCTCAGAAAGTACTAGTCTCAAACACTATAATTTGCATTTATAAATGAGAGCAATAATTTGAAAAGTCAAACTGGATGTCATTGTTTAATATTCTTAAACTCTTCTGTTAATACAGAAGACATTAAATGACAAGATAAAATAATTCAAGGGAAAGTACAGGTTGTTGTATTGTATATACCCATGCATAGTAACTAAACATAGTAAAAGAAAAAATTAAGAGTTGCCAACAACTCTATTTCAGACCTTTTCATTCTATCTCTATTCCATTTTTTCCATTTTAAGTATATGTAGTCTTGCCATATTACCAAGAGGTGAATTAAAACACAGGAAAGTCCAGAGGTGATTCTAATTTCAAAATTATAATTATACTTTATTATTTCTGATGAAAACATTTCCAAATAGCTCCACTCTTTATTAAGTTTATTTAATTTCATGTATTTGCGTCATAAGACAATATTTTTCTTAATAAATTTTATCTATCTTGTAAGATGAGATATTTTAAAAATAAAAACTAGATTTTTTTTAGGTGAATGCATAGAAAACAACTTACCCCCAGTAGCCACAGTGATTTCACGTAGAAAATGACCATAAAATGGAAAATCAAAGGACAGATTCACTCTCTGCAAGAAACAACATCACAAAAAGAAATAAATCAATAATGTGCAGAACGGTAAATGTAAAATAGAGAGCATTCCCATTAAAGCTAAATGACGTTTCTCCTTTACTCAATTGGTACTGTAGTTGACCTTAAAAATAAAGTGTTGGATGGTACTAAAGAATTTTTTTTTGCAATTAAGCATCTGAAAAAAAGTAAAGTTATGTTTTTGTGGCTTATTGACATCTTTCTGTTTTTCAAAAGATTAACTGGAAATTTAAATTCCAAGTCAAAGCTATTTTCTCTCCGCCCTTACCACCTTTGCTTCATTATTTTTCAGGATCTCTCTGCCATTTGATGAGTAAGTTATCTGGGGTAGTTTGACATTTTACCAATTGATAAAAAAAAAGAAAACAGTAGAATAAAAACCAAAGATAGTGCTTTTCACACTATTTTAGCTTTGCTTTTTTCCCCCTATATATATCCTAAAATAAAAAAAGATTGATGGACGATGGTGTCATGGATCTGTAGGTGCAGACCTGAAGACATCCCCGTGTTTGTTTATTGTAGCGAACTATCCAGACATAGCATATTGTGTCCATTTTAAAAGCACATAGCTGTATTATGAACAGTAGCTACTGAAAAACTATTTTGATTTGGTATAGGAAAAATTGGATAGATGTAGTTAGAAAATTGAAAAGCCTTATTCTTTCACCATCCTAAAGGAGCCTAGAGTATCAATTCTTAATATTGAAAAGATTTGCTTATGTATATTTAGTTTAATGCTAATGTATACAAAACTAGTAAAATACAAATGAATGACTTTTTGTATGACTAAAGCATTATGTGGCAAGACATAAGAACATGCTATACAAAGCAATGACTAAGACCTGAAAATAATAGATTTATATTTCTATCTATCTATCTATCTATCTATCTATCTATCTATCTATCTATCTATCTTTATCTATCTATCATCTACCTAAGTACACATACATATATGTAAATATGTGTATTCAAAGGTAATTAATCAGCTTGGTTAAACCTTAACAGCATTACAGACTTCCTATAGTAAGGGCTCTTATGCTAATATTTCACCATTTTGACATTCATTTCTCTGAATCTACAAATTAAAATGTAGAAGAGTATGTCTATTGGAATTTAGTTCTCTCCAATTTTGCAAATGATTGCCTTTTCATATCCTTCAGAGATTTCTAATGACTTATTTGGCACAGAGTTAATCATTCAGAATCTACAGTGACTTTCAATTACTTTTTCTTTCCTTTTTCTTGAAACCCACATCTCCCTAAAAAGTTTTTCATCACATTTACTTTATGCTAATAGTAAAATAAAAATGTTTGTACTGTGCCACTTGAAATGAGGGGTCACTAATAATACTAAAATGAAAGCAACAATATTAATTGATGTGTCTGAAAGATGTCAAAAATAATTTGAAGACAGCAATTACCATTATGGACAGAATTTCACCATTCTAAACTCTTCCTCTGCTCATTAGTAAAGTTATATTCTCACTAACATTTTGTTTTAAATATTTGTCAGTAACAAACCCAGTTTTCACCAAGGATGAATGAGAATCACATGGTAAATGTTTTCTCAAATATTGTAGATATTTAAATATGTCTTGAGTTAGACTACGGTGCACAAATAACAGACAAAGTAGAGAGAATTAAATCAGTGTTGAAATAAAAGCTAAGAATCCATAATCCACAAGAATCATACTTGTGATTGAACCACACCTGTGATTGAATCATACCAGCTTTCATTCCACAAAAATGATCAATTTATCTACCTCTCACCATGGCATTCTCTACACTATATAATAGCACTTAATATGCCCTGCCATCTGAAAGGCTGCTAAATGCATACATTCCTCTTGAGTCACTGATAATAACTCCACACAACACACACACACACACACACACACACACACACACATTTCTTCACAGACCCTTGGCTCCAGTTCCCCTTGAAGATACTGTCTAGCATTACTTTATTACCTTGTTCCAAAATCCTTTAGTCCATTGGTTCCCCGCACCCTCAGGAATAAGAGGATTACACTAAAACTCATGTTTAAAACTAAGTCATAACTAGAACTATTGCCAGATAACTCTGTATCTTGTGGCCCTTCTCATGCCGGTCAAAGACTGAAGCTTCTGGTTTTTAAAAACCAATACTCTTAACTTTTGGTTCTGTTCTCCATGACACATGAGCCTTCATTAATCATGGTTTCTATACTTTTTCAAGAATTTCTCTGATTAAAGTTGTGTCCTCAAACCAGATCTAATGACTGAGGAAAATTCTTAACAACAAAACTTTGTGTGCAGAAGAGTGCATATACGCGCCCATATGTATCTGTGGTATGTGTGACGGAGTATGGGGTATGCATGTGTGATCCATAGGCATGTCCATGTGAGAATGCTGGCATACACTGGAAGGTCAGAGAGGTGTGTGCAGAAGGTTTTCATTTTTTACCAAGTTTTTTTTTTTTTTTTTTTTGCTCAATTTCATACATGACAGACTAGATGGCCCATGAGTTTTCAGGAATTCTCCAGACGCTGACTTCCATTTTGAACTAGGATTGCAGATTACAGTGGCTTCATGTGGCCTTGGGGATTTGATTTCACATTCTCATGCCACTGCAGCAAGAACTTCATGCACTAAGTTCTTTTCCCGGCCTAGACAGAACCTTTCTTTGGACGCTGATCTTAAGAGACAAGTGCTGTTCATCTGTTGTGAATTCTCTGTTCAGTTCAGTACCCCATTTTTTAATTGGGTTAATTAGAGTTGTAGTGTCTAGTTTCTTGAGTTCTTTGTATATTTTGGAGATCAGACCTTTGTCTGATGAGGGGTTGGTGAAGATCTTTTCCCAGTCAGAAGGTAGCCTTTTTGTCTTACTGACAGTGTCCTTTGCTTTACAGAAGCTTCTCAGTTTCAGTAGGTCCCATTTATTCATTGTTTCTCTTATTGTCTGTGCTACTTAAGGTCATGCTCAACCTCCTTAGCAATCAGGGAAATGCAAATCAAAACCACTTTGAGATACCATCTTACATCTCTCAGAATAGCTAAAATCAAAAACACCAATGATAGCCTATGCTGGAGAGGATGTGGAGTGAGGGGAACACTCATCCATTGTTGGTGGGAATGCAAACTTGCACAGTCACTGTGGAAATCAGTGTGGTGGGTCTCAGGAAACTGGGAGTCAACCTCCGTCAGGACCCAGCAATTCCACTCTTGGGAATATACCCAAGAGATGCCCTATCATACTACAAAAGTATTTGTTCAACTATGTTCATAGCTGCATTATTTGTAATAGCCAGAACCTGGAAACAACCTAGGTGCCCCTCAACAGAAGAATGGTTAAAAAAGGTGTGGAACATATACACATTAGAGTTTTACTCAGCGGTAAAAAACAATGACATTTTGAATTTTGCATGTAAATGGATGGAAATAGAAAACGCTTTACTGAGTGAGGTAACCCAGACCCAAAAAGAGGAATATGGTATATACTCACTCATAAGTGTGTTCTAGCCATAGTTAAAGGTCTTTGAGTCTATAATTTGTGATCCTAGATAAGCTGAATAAGAAGGTGAACCTGAAGAAAATCATATAGTTATCCTCCTGGATATTAGAAGTAGGCAAGATTGCCAGGCAAACTTGGGTGCATGGGGGCGGGGTGTGGAAGTACGGGGAGATGGTTCAGGAGAGGGGAGAGGGGAGGATCGTGGATAAAAAAAGAAAATAAAATTAATAAAAAAAAGAGACACGTGCTGTGATGTGTCACTGGACAAAGTGCCTGCTGTGAAGGCATAAAGAAGTGAGTTTGGATAGTGAGCATCCCATAGCAGTCTGGAGATGATGGACATAATGACCATAACCCCAGGGCTAGGGGCTGGAAATATATATTCTGGAAGACTTACAGGCCAGACAGTCTGCTCCCAAACAGTGAGTTCCAGGATCAGTGAGAAACCCTGGCTCAGAAGATAAAGTAGAGAAGCAATCGAGGGAAACAGACTGATGTTAACACCAGGCAACTATATGCACCTGCACAAGTAAATACACCTACATATATACATGTGCCCACGTGCATATGCAACCATATGTAACAAATACTATATACACATACACATTGGAAAGACAAAGAACAAGAATGAATGGGTACCATACTGGATATTCTACCATAGTCCATAAGCACAAAGAACAGATAACCCAATTCATAAGGTGAAAACTTTCTGAACAGTTTCTGTCAGTAAGCTCTTTGAAACACTGGGGAACGTGCCTGATTATCATGGGAGGGCAGGAAGCAGGGCATTTTTCCAGCCTGCTACTCATTCTCTGTATTGACTCAAGTCGCTCAACTGCTCAACTCTCCTCCAACTTGGGCCATGCCTCAGGCAGCAAGAAGAGATATGACTAGAGCTGGGAAGTTACTCATATGTCAGAAACAGCTTCCTACCAGTGACCAGTGAAGAATTAACAGGGGCCACTAAGGGCGGCCTTCAGAGTTCAGTCATCTCTTCTTAGCTCATGTTTGTCTTCCCAGAATAACTCACTCATCTGTCTCAATATCTACATCTTCAAACTAAATGGTTTTACATAGACATATTTTACAATCACTTCAGTGTAAAAGCTGCTGAGAGCCAGAGCGCATAGTGTGGCTCAAGGAGAAACCTAAGATTTGAACCTAGATTTGATTACAAAGGCAGGGATCTCAAATACTGAAATAGTAAACACAAAGTGCTAGATAAAATTAGAGAAATCATGAGTTTTCCACCTAAACATGTGTTATAATATAATATGTTGATAAACAAGCTCTAGGATTTTATTAAGTGCCTTTAAGTCAAATGATTATATATTCAATGTAATTACCCATAACTAATTTGATTATTATTTTTCCCAGGATGATACATGCAAAAGAGGTGTTAGACAAGGATAACGGGAAGTTTTATTTTTTCATGCTTTCATTCTTCATTCATCACTGTGTGTGAAACAGACAGGTAGACAATGACTAAGGTTCACAGAGTCTCCTTAGTGACTGGGAGAACATGACTGAAGGATACATAATAGGACCATGTGGAAACAGAGTAGCATGAAGAAGTGGCATTTGAATCCAAGTTCAGGTAACCCAAATTGATTGTTTAAAGAGGAAATACCATAAGTTCTTCACAAAGACCTTAAAGTAAGACCAAAATCTTTGAAACTGCAAGAGGAAGTCATGAGAAACCTTTCAAGACAGGCAATAACTTTCTGAACAGAACTTTCATTGACCCAAAGCTAATAATAAGAACAGACTAACAAGACTGCACCATACTGAAACTCTCTGTACAGCAAAGAAAGCAAAGACCACAGTGAAGAAGATATGGCCTACAGAGTAGAAGAAAATCAACAGTGAGTCATCTTTCTGATATTTACTATCCAGAAACACTAAAAATCTAAAGAACAAGTAATTCATTTGATAAATGGGAACCTGAACTGAAAGGGTACTTTTCATATGAAGACTATAGTTACAAATGCATAAAAACCCATGCAACATTTTAAAGAAATGCAACTAAAACCCACTGATATTCCATCTCACCCCAGTCAAAATGGCTGTCATCGAGAAACACAAGTAATAAAAAAACAAGTGTTAGTGAGGATGTGATAGAAAAGAGATATATAGTCTAGCTATATCACTCTTGAGTGAAAACCTGAAGGAATCTAATACATCACAGAGTTCTTCATATATCTCTGTTTATTACTGCATCATTGTGATAATCCAAATTACAAAATCAGCCTAGGTAGCTGGCAGTAAATGAATGAACAAAGAAAATGTTTTATCCATATACAGTTAGGGTTATTGACCTGTTAAGAAGAATTCAATCATATGATGTGCAGAAAAATGGATGTAACTAGAGATCATTATGAAAGTAAAAACCTAGACTCCTAAAGGTAGATATCATGTTTTTCTTCATATGTAGAATCAAAGAAAATAAGAATAAGGGAAAATAAGAGAAAACAAACAAAAACAACAGGACTCATGGGGGAGTAGTGTTAATTGTTAGTAATAAGGGGAATACATACAATCTGAAACACTTTATATACATGTCTGAGGATGATATAATGAGACCTAGTTTTGGGAGTTTGAGGGATATCTTGGCAGTTAAGATCACTTGTTGTCCTTCCAGAGAACTTGGGTTGATTTGCTGCACATATATGGCAGCTTATAAGCATCTGTAACTCTAGTCTGAGAGGCTCCAACACTTTCTGGACCAGGTGCATGACAGGCATGCGGATGGTACGCAGATATACATGCTGACAAAACAGCTATACATAGAAAATAAATAAGAGTTTTAGTAACAGTCATTGTACAGTTAATATATTCTAATTGAAAAGAATCTCAGTGCATGGAATACAGGACACAGACTGTAGCATATGCAGTAAAACAGAAGGACTCTCATTATGGAACATGGAAACTGGAGATACAGAATATGGTGACAATGCAGATTTCCTGCTGGAAGAATGGTAAGCCTTGGGGACACCAACTAAGCTGATGAAAGTAGGAAGAAAGGTCACTTGTGTTAGCTGTAAGAGCATCTGCTGTCACTAATTAGTTATGCATCCTTTAACTATGCAATAGACATTAATTAAAAGTGACCCCAGACTGTCTAGGAACTCTTCTGTGTCCCAAAGGTTAAGGGAAACCCGAGCATCGCCAAAAACTGTAAACTGTAGCAAAAACAAAAAAATCACACAGAAACTGGCATAGTAAATCCAACCTTAGGCATTATACTTTCCCAGGAAATAGTTACTGTTAAAGGAATAAAGTGATTAAGGAAAATGACTATATGAAGGCTAAATTAATGGATTAGTAATCTGAGAAAAACCCAAATAAACATGCCAAAGTATAGCATGCAGACGGTCCACAGTTTGACCCGCAGCATTGACCAGAAACTTTAAAACTCAGAACTTAAAAAATTAAGAAGTGTAAGTAACATAATAAAAGCAATTACATGTGGTAATTGTCTTAGTTTCATAAAAAGGTGGAGCAGTGAGAATGTTCTAGAAAAGCAAATGAATCATTGGTCTCATGGAAGAAGACAAGTCAGGAAGCATGCCCTGAAGAGCCAGTAGAACTGAGGCCAGATAATTTGATGTGAATTGAGAGCAGTTGTAGCGATCTGTGATTATGGCTTTTAAAAATCACAAAGCATCTTCTCAATACATGCTCTCTCAATGTTTCCCTTTTTAGGTGTTATTTTAAATGTTATCATTTTTAGTGATGTGTACATGTGTGGGTCTCTGAATGGGTATATGCACATGAGTGCTGCTGCCTGCTCGTGACAGAGGAATCTGATCCCCTGGAAACTGGAGTTACTGATATTTGTGAATAACTTCATAGGGTTGATGGTAATAAGTCTCTGTGAATAAAACATCTCTCCAACCTCATCTCTTGAAGTTCCTGTTGGCATTTGAGTCAGACATGTTCAGAGACATGGATCCAGATTGATGTGTGACATTTCACATATAGTTTCTTGATTCTTTTGCACATTTTAGCATATTTATTAGGATCTGCTGTAGTTCTTGTAGTGATGGAAACATTGCAAGTAGTTACAAACAGTTATAACTAAAACATTACTCCTCCTCATTTATCTTGTCTACTCCTCAGTATTATCATGAAAGAAAGTTCAGTAGTCAATGCTGTGTATGCAAAATCTTGCAGACAGAAGCCTGTGCATTAGCGTGTGGGCACATCACAAGGCACATTTTTTGACCTTTTTTCTGGTGAAACTTTCTTTTTAACCCTTGTAACACTTTTTTTCTAACTTTTGAGCACAGTAAGTCGGGAATCTCGCTGTGGGTACCATTTATAATTCCCAGAACCATGCTTTACAGAAACACCATCAACACAAACTGCTGTTTGTTTTAGGAGAGCTCCTCCTTTTGGTGATAAATCTATGCATGTCTAGTCCCCTGAGTCTTTTTATTTTCTGAATAATGAGTACAAAACTGCTGAAAGCAGCTTAAAGGAGGAAGATTAGTATTAACTAAAGTTTTAATAATTGCTGATCTCCTAAGACCATAATAACAAGGGATCTGAAAAGTATATACTCAAGAATGAACTGAATTGTCATCAAGTTTTAGATATAGATTTTCAAATTCTACCTTGAATCATTCAAATAACTTTTATTTAAGGGTGACATTTATCTACTGAACATGTCAGCAAGAGGAATATCATTAATATTATTATTTGTATGGAAGAATTTATCTTAATCTCATACTATCAAATAAAATATTGATCATACTGTTTCAGATGAGCGGTTAATTCTTAAGTGTAAACCTTGTACAATAATCAAATTTAGTACTTTGTTTTATTTACTAAGATTTTCCTAGCAAAAAGTTGCCTATTTTTAGTAAATGCTATTTTTCTAGTAAGTAAACATGTTTAATAAACATTGGATAAACATGATTAATTTGATTTGGTGTGGTCTGTCTCTGCAAGACACACGTAGCAAGGGAATAATTTTTTTGATACTGAACAAGGAATATAAAGTGCTTTTCCTGGCAGATGACAGTAGCATTGATCCCCAACGAATCAGAAGGCATGTCTTTTACAGTCTTCTTTCAGTGAGACTTCATGTTTGAACTTTGTATCATTTTTTTCTAGCTATTGAACATTCTAGAAGGATTTTGTAAAGGTTGACACCTGGAGTGACATGCCATCTTGTTAGCGGCTGTCTTAGATAGGGTTTCTGTGGCTATAATGAAACAACATTACCAAGAGTAAGTTGGTGAGGAAAGGGTTTATTTGGCTTTATTTGACATGCCATCATCTTGGGTTGGTGGTTGTCTTAGGGTTACTATTGCTGCAATGAAATAACTTCACAAAGAGCAAGTTGAGAAGGAAAGGGTTTGTTTGGCTTATATTTCTACATCACCATCTACCATTAAAGGAAGTCAGGACAAAAACTCAAACTGGGCAGGAACTTGGAGGCAGGAGCTGATGCAAGGGCTTTGAAGGGGTGCTATTGGCTTGCTGATCATGGCTTGCTCAGTTTGCTTTCTTGTAGAACCTAGGACCTCCAGCCCAGGGATGTCACTACTCACAATGAGCTGGATCTTCCTACATCAATCACTAATAAGAAAATGCCATACAGTCAGATCCTATGGAGGAATTTTCTCAGTTGAGGTTTCCTCTTTTCACATATTCTAACTTGTGTCAAGTAGACATAAAACTAGCCAGCACAGTTTCTTTATGACTTCATGAACATTTAGTCGCAATGTCAAGACTATCCTTGAAAAGTTGCTTAGTAGGATCAAATGACTAAAGGTTGTCTAACTCTCTTAAGTACTATGTCAATAATGGTTGACAATGAATTGTGTCCATGAATGTTTCTAGCCCATCAATAGTTCCTTAAGATTAGTTTTCTAAATAAAAATTATACTCATTTACTTCTTGATAAACTGCAAAAAATTATTAAATTATGTATTCCCTCAATATTTGAACATGCTATCAAGTGCTTTCATAAAAAGAATTATGTCAATTAAGGGAAATTGCTTTTTAGTAGAGTTGATATCAGAACTACAGGCAATATTTCTAAGCAATATCACAATGCTCTCATTGGGATACTTTGAAATAACCACAGTACCATGTTTACAGGGGTTAGAGAAATGGAATTAACATTCAATGTGCCAGACATAGCTAAGTATTTTATCTATACTTAAAAAGAATGAATGTGACACTTAGTAGTTAAAAGTGTGTTGATAAACAAAACACTTATTATTTACAAAAAGATAATAGCAATTATTACATGAAGAAAGATAAATAAGTTATCAGGAGCCTTCTTCAGCAGACATTATCACATCCAAGCAAACACACTGTGTTAATTCATTGCATTATGTTTTGTTCCATAGAAACAGAATGCATGGGTCTATGTAATTACAAATACAGAGCTTTATCTCCCACAGAACTAGAATCTGGGCAGTCTCAGGTCAAGCTTAGAGGTGGTGGGCGACTTCTTGAGGAACTATCTTATGGGTAAGGCACATTAATGAAGGAACATCTAAGAGAAGCAGCAAGGGTTGGAACAAACTTTGTTTTAGAGCAAGCTTTTTCTCACAACTAAGTGTGAGATGATAACCTTGGCCAGTCCCTGAGGGCAGGGTCATCAAGAACTGATTGGCTCTTGATGGGCACCCTCTTCAGTTTTGCTGCTTTAGGGGGTTAAGATTCAAGCCTACTAATTTTAGGCATGTCAGTATCTACCAATATGAGGAACAAGACAAAGTTATAATCTTATCGTTCTTGCTAAAGGAAGGCATCTTTAACTAAACAAGAGAAAAATTCAAGCTCATAAAAGAAAATTTTTTAAAAAGTTACAAAAAGAAAAAATGTGGGAAATAAATGCAACATAAATACTATATGGGGCATGTATGGGAACAAGGATAATAGCTAGATAATGGTGTACAATGGATAAAATTAGAATAAGGCATATAGATAAACTAGGAGTATTGAACAAACACAATTAACTATCATGCTTTTATTTCAAAGTCTGTTTTATAGAATAAGAAGAAAGCTATGTGAGAACTCTCAGAAATTTTTGCATGTTTTTAGAAGACTGAAATTATTTCGGCACAAAACTCTGCAAAGAAGAAGTCCTGAGTTGAAACCGTTACACTGTAGCAGGACTCATTTCAAAGCAAAATGTTTAACTCAAAACTGTCTTAAGAAATACATCTTTTGTCTATACTAGTGATTGCATCCTTCAAAAACTAGTTATAATCACGAAGCCTAAACATAGTCAGACCTTCACGTCTTTTCAGATACAAATTTTTCATTTTGTCAAATGGGGGCTCGCTGTCTGTGGGTCTGTCAGAGACCAGGGTAGACATTTCTAGATGTTAGCTAAAAAGGAGAATAGAAACTGAATGTAGAGTTCGGGATTCTCTGTGGCCAAGTGGCATGTCCAAGTGTAACACTATCTATTTTTTCTTAATTTTGTTCAAAATGTAGGAATAAATATGATTAGAGAGAACACATATTCACAACACCAAGATAAAGCAAAGCAAATTTTTTGAAACTGTGAACGTGACAGAGACCACTCTTCTCAGATCAAAATTATTTGCCTACTGAAGTACCATGTGTGGAAGGCAATGGCATGCTGAGTGGGAAAGCATTGAACTTCTGCCTTAATGCTAAATGTCTTCCCTGGCCTTTCTCCTTTCTCCCTATCCCTTACTGAGAAATACAGTGCTGCTATTTCTTGTCATTCCAGATATATTCAGAGGTTGAGCCTCTAAACTTCCGTTTAATTTTTAAAATTTCTTTATATTATCTTCCTTTCACATGAGAAGTTACAGAAATACATTTATCTACAAAATAGACATTAAAGAAAATGGAATGTTATAAATTCAGGCATGTCCTTATGTTGTGCAAGAATGTTTCAGCTATCTACTGCCATGGCCAAAACAGTGGTCCCCAACTTAACTCATATATACACTCAATTCATCTTTCCTTGCAGTCTTCACACAGTAACTGATTGACCCAAGGACACATTTTTAAGAATGTGTTCCCTTTACTCAGTGATTCATGACTGCACACCTGCATAAGTAGGATAAGATCAAATGATGGGTTTGTACAACAGGAAAATATTAAAGAGACAATAGAATATGGAGAGGCATGTATGAATAGATACCAGCAATGCAAATGTCTTTTGATTTAATGCAAATTCTGTTTCCAGGCAACAAACGATCCTCACACAATCCCAAATGAAATAATATAACAGGAAGA
Organism: Myodes glareolus; assembly: GCF_982192425.1. NCBI lineage: Eukaryota > Metazoa > Chordata > Mammalia > Rodentia > Cricetidae > Myodes > Myodes glareolus. The sequence goes on from NC_142039.1 coordinate 10,873,548, forward strand.
ATAGTTAGTAAGACCTTTCCTATGTAAGATTTGTGAAAATGGGATATTATAACCAATTCTGACATTATGGGACAGGTCAACAGGACATGGATTGCGAATCCAGTGACTGAGATCATTAGCAACCTGAAAATGTAAGGGAGCTTGTCAATATTCAGACACAGAGACCTGGGAACTGGCTAGTCTTTTGAGAAGTACACTCTATCAATCCAATTGATTTTCGGAGTTAGACATTCTAACCTCTCCAGAATTTTTGTTCATAGCAAATTAATGTTTAATTAACTCTGTGTATGGAGTGACACTCATCAAGGGAGTATTCATAAACTTGGAAATGCAATGTAAACACGAGCAAATATACTGGCTCCTCAGAATTCGAGATGAAGGAAACTATCACCACACCTTGTTCTCCCTAATTCAATAAATACTCTTTGGTTTGTCCATAAAGCACTAAGTTGGAGAGGGGTTTTCAAGCAAGTCTCTACAAGTATTGTACTTTATTCAGATGAATACATTTTGGTCTCCAATGAATATGGTCTCTATACTTCCGTTTAATACCATGTTTCCATCTCTAAACAACAATAACAACAAACATGAGAAATCCAGTTTATCACAATCCATAAGAAATTCCTGAAATCCACAAGCTACCCAGTGTTACACAAGTCTTAAACAACTGCTGGGGTGGTGAGGCCTGGGAAGAAGAAATTCATCAAGTTGGACTTTCATCAAATCCTTAAATAAACATCACATCCAAGGTCATAGTAGTTCCTGGCAGAGTGCTTAGGCAAATCCTAAGCCCCTGACTCATCATTTTAAACAGCTGTTTCTTCATTCATGTGTGAAGGTTTGTAATGCAGTAGTTGAATTCATTAGAAGGTTTAAATATTTCAAAACTTGATTATGTGTTGACTAAGCTGAAATTTAACTCTTAACATTCTCTGTTATAGAATAACTTTATTTCTATTTATAAACAGCTGTAAATTAAATTTACAAAATAATACAATGAAAGTCTCTCTGATTTCCTGAAGATTTTTAAATTTAAAATTTTATCTCACACTACTTTTGCTAAGTATTATTGATTTTTCAAAAGCTAAGGTATTTGATTCCTGTCAACAGTGGAGAGCATCCTCAACCTGAGCTGTCAAGAAGGCTCTGTGAGTAAGGGTGCTAAGGGTGCTTGATATCAGCCTGACGACCCGAGTTAGATCCTTGGGACTAAAATGAAAAAAGGAAAAAATAAACTTATGCAACATGTCTTCTGATCTCTGCATGCATGCCCTAGCAAGAAATATAAACAAGAAATACAATAAAAAGAATGACCCCCTCCTAAAAACAACACCCAACAAATACCTAAAGTTCAGACCCTGATGAAGAAAAACTTATATATGTTTTTCTGGTATTTACTCCTAATGAACATTATATTCCATTTGTATTTTGCTAAATTTTTCGCTAAAACATGTTTCTTTTCCTTGCTTGACACATATAAAATCGTTGTCATCTAATAACCCCAGGAAGAGTATATGTTTTAAAATATATTGTCTAAAATTAAACCATGAATGTCTACAAAGGTTCATGAAGAAATCTCAGAAAAGATGACCAAAAGTATGTAAAGGAAGAAAATCTCTGATGAAAGATAAGAGAGGCATGAGGTTTATTGATCAAGCCTGAGACGTGATTGAGGGGTATCCCCTTTAGCAGCATTCATGAATATGAAAGATCGGTGGGATTGAATAGAAATGTAGAGTGTTTATCTCATTTGGGACTTTGAAAAGGTGAATATGCATGTATCTAGAATTAGTTAATTTATACCCCCATAGCTACCCCAGGATATATTAGGCTGTCCTCAATGATTACCTTTAGTTTTATAAATAGTGTCCATCCCTGTTGAAAAACACCAATGTAGAAAACATACTTAACTGCAATAAAATGTAAACTCAAACACTAATTTAAAAAAAATATTTATTTGTATGCGTATGCCTAAGCATAGGTATGTAAACCACTTATGTGTAAATGCCCATGGAAGCCAGAAGGCCTCTAAGGCCCTGTAAACAAGAGTTACAGTTGGTTGTGAGCTACGGGACGTAGGTGCTGAGAACCGTACATAGACTCTGCGAAAGAAACAGCAGCAAGTGTTCCTCACTGCTGAGTCATCTCATCAAGTCATCAAGCACATTTTAAAGACAAACTCTTACATTGAAAAGCAAAGATTTTATTTGTAAGTCTATACAATTGGTCATGGTGGATTTCACTGGGATCCTTTCTTACGCCTCTCTATCTATGATTCCTTGTAGTCTAGTTTGATTCCTACAGTCAGAAAAAGCAACAAGAGTAACTGAATGACTACCAATATACATTTCTTTACTTATCGGCAAAGTTTACTAACTTCAGGGACTATGGTGGGCCAGCACTACTCTAATTATATTAGTTTTGTGGAAAGGAATGATTCCAGATCATTCTTTTCTATTAAATATCATCAAGTTGTTATAGAAGTCATGGAGGAAATTTTTTTTAAGAAATTGAAACAGTCATCAGATGAAAGCCCACTTAGATTTCTTCGAAACCTTACCCACATTAAAATCGAGGGAAATGAACAAAGAACGGTGCTCCAAGCCATTCATTCTACTGTTTTTCTCATTCAAAGAATCAACGCTCCCATCAATGAAAATAGAAGAAAAATCAAGGCGTGTTTATCTGTGACAAGAGTACATTACAATTGCCCGGTAGAAGGAAGCACAGTGAGATAATGGCAGAGATAAGTGACAATTTCTTTACCAAATATAGCTATCCATTTTTTGACCTGAGCTTTTTCACTCCCTCCCATCCACCCATTCATCCACTATTAAATCTGTCAGTCTGTTGATTTGTTTATTTTTGCATCTGGTCCCCTGAAAAAGGGACTTGTATGCCTCTATGGGGCCTTTGGATTTAAGCCACAACCTTGGACTTTTGTGTCTTTCCACCATGTAATTTTATCCAAAGACCCTGAACGATTGTAGTATAAGGTACTTCGCGATCCTGATGCCCCTGCGCCGATTCCTTGAGCAGATCTAGTCTTTAGTTATGCTTTTGCATGTTTTTCTAGGACCACTTAGGCACTTCCACAACCACTTCAACAAAAATAAGAAAGCTTGTGGTATTAGTTCAAGCTGAGCCCATTACCAGGTTGCTTGTCTCCGATCAGATCCCAATGTCGTCTGCTCATCCTATCTTGCATCCTGCCATATTCCTGTGGCTTCTGCTCACCCTCCTTTGCCTTCTATTGTATCCCCTTGATTTCTGTTCACCCTGTCCCACCTCCTATCATATCTCTGTGTGTTGTTAGAGGCTGCTAGTTGGTTTCAGGCTGCTCGGCAGCTCAGACCCAAAACAATCACACAGAAACAATATTATTTAAATCACTGCTTGACCCATTAGCTCTAGCTTCTTATTGGCTAACTCTCACATATTAATTTAACCCATCTCCACTAATTTGTACATCACCACAAGGTCATGGCCTATCAGCAAATTTTCAGCATATCTGTCTCTGGCAACTCCATGCCTTCTCCCTCAACTTTGCCTCCTTTCTCCCAGCATTCAGTTTAGTTTTCTCCACCTACCTAAGTTCTGCCCTATCAATAGGCCAAGGCGGTTTCTTTATTAACCAATGGTATTCACAGCATACAGAGGGGAATCCCACATCACCTGTGACTTCTGAGCACCCTGTCCTGCCTCCTATCTTGTCCCCGTGTCTTCTGCTCGGCCTGCCCCACCGCCTATCATATCTATACAACTTCCAGTCACCCTGTTCTACCTCCTGAAAGAGTGGCATTAAGAAAATTTAACTAGAAAACCATCAGTCCTGAGGTATCATTTTGATAAGAAATAGGATTGAATTTAAGTCCTCAATGATGGGTTTTTTTTCACCCCTTTGCACTCTGCATCTTGGCCATAAGCTCCTTTTTCTAACTGTACCCAGAACTGAGCCCAGTTCTTTCATATCCCTTCTTGCCATATACCAGTAGTCAATAACTTATTTTCATAATCTCAACTATTGTGATCCTGTTTTTTTATGAAAAATATTTATTTTACTTTCAATTATGTATGCATACATGCATGTATGTCTGTATGTATGTATGTTGTAAATGTCTGTGTGGGAGTATGCTCATGCAGGCATACAAGTGTCTGAAAAGGACAGAAGAAAGCATCAGATTTCCTGATATTGGGGTTATAAATGATTATGAGCCACCTGATGTGGGAGCTAGGAAATGAACTCAACAAGCCCCACATGTGCTCCTAATTGCGGTGTCATTTCTCCAGCCCCGTCTAGTTTAGCTTTTTATTTTAACACAATTTTTTTAAAATTATTTTTGACATACTGTCTGGTGTTGCCTGGACTGCCCTTAGAATCATTACATCACCAGTGATGACCTTCACTTTTTGAGCCTCTTGTTTCTACCTCCCCATTATTAGGATGCAGCCATATTCAGCACATCCAGTTTCTGCAGTGTGGGGGCAGAAGTCTAGTGCTTTCTGTATGCTAGTTAAGCACGCTATAATGAGCTTCATTCCAAGGCAGATGGTTATTGTTATTTTTTATAAAGAATTGGGATATTCAAAAAACAAAATTCTGCGAGCTCATTAATCTTTTAAGGTTCTTAGCATCCATCATTTCATGATGATTTCTGTTTTAATTGCACAATAACTCTGGATAGGTAGGCGGGCATTTTTATCTCTTTCTTTCAAGTTATAAAATTGAGGTACGGAGAGGTCAGAATCCAAGAAAATGAGAAAAATGAACAGGAAAGCCAAGGTCTCCTAATTTCCAACCCTAGGTCCTTGCATAAAGATGAGGGCAGTTCTCTGGGAGTTTCGAAAGAGAATGTTATTGATGGCTTCAGGATAGAAGGGTTCTGATATATTTGACTGTTGAACAGTGCATCCAGCACCATGCTAAGTAATGTGAATTCAGGAATATAGAAGAAAATCTCAGAGCTTTGTGCATGAAAAAATGACACAGAAGAAAAGAAACAAGTTCAGACTGGCTTCTAAGTTTGCAATCAGAAATGGCTAGAACAGCCACCTCGTAACTATGTGACTTTGAATAATAGACAAAAATATCCAAATAACTGTTAAGATTTTTTTTGTGTAGAATGTTAGTCTCATTGCTTGCTATGTGCTATGGGTTTGTATAAAAATTTCAGCATTTAATAAGGCAGGCTCCTTGCTTTAATCTGTCTACTGCAAAGTTAATCTTTAAGATCTGCCTTATACAGATCTTAAACGATGATTGAAGAAATGTAGCATAAACAGATGTATAATGTAAACACTGAAGATACACAAAATTAGATTCTATCATAAATATGTGTTACATAAATGCTGTAGATTATGAGTTTAAAAAAAGAACAGGAAAGAAGGAAATGGAGCATTTGACTTGTCAAACACAAACAAAATATTTCTAAGTTTTACTTTGTTTTGAAATATTATAAGAGAACAGGAAAACATCCACTTTATTTTTCTCTTCCTCTTCTCTATCTAGAACAAGCATCCAAGGTTCCAAACTATTATGGACATTGTAGGTAATGGTGCTAGAAGGACAATTTTTCATACAATTGCATTCCCAGGTAAGACATTGCCATGTCCTTCCTCTCAATCACTCTGGGGATTTAGGAATAGGAAGAGGGTAAGCAGTGTTTCTTAAGGGAAGCTCAGGCTTCTGGCTTTCTCATTCTATCTCCTGTTTATGCAGAACAGTATTAGTTAGCTACCGCTGGGTCTTTCCCCAGCAAAATCATTCTTTTTTTTTTTCTGGTCTAATTTGTTGACAGAATGTGAACCCATGAGCATGAAAATTGTATAAATTGGTGATAAGATTGGAGAAATCCACAGGTCTCCCCTAAGGGCTTAAAATTAAATTCTGCTTCTATGCAGATTACTAGAGAATGTTCCATCAAGAACTGTCCATGAGATATGGGGAAAACTTGCCTTAAGTGCAGCCCTGCTATCCATTTCCTGTTTCCTCCTGTAGGTTAGTAAAGCTCTGGGTACCACCTAAAGGAAGACTAGCAATGTGTGTGCCTGCATCAGTATCTGTGTGTATCTGTGTGTATTCATGTGTGCCTGTATGTGTCCATGTGTTTATGTTCATGTATGTCTTTTGTTCCTGTGTATGTGTGCCACTAGGTGTCCATGTGGGTCTGTGTGTGTACTCCTGTGTGCGTGCCCATGCTTATGTGTGTATATGTGTATTCTTGTGTGCCTTTGTGTAGCTGTATGTTCATGTATATCTTTGTGTGTACATTTGTGTCAACTCAGTTGTGTGTGCTCACGTGGTTGAGTTTGTGTGTTTGCATGTACATGTGTTTATTTATGTGTTCACGTGCCTGTGTGTTCATGTATACCTGTGTATGTTTGTGTGGGTATATATAAAAGTGTGCATTAGGTGTGTGTTTATGCTTAGAAGTGAAAACTGTGGGGCCTAACTGACGCACCCTGGCCAACATAACTTTGACATTACAGTTCTTATAATGTCTGTCACAATTTGCATTTCTTTTTTTTTTCCTTTTTTTCTCTTCACCCTCCTCCGCCTTCTACTTTTCTTCTTTGAGGGAAGACACCACTCCCATGCCACCTGACAGGTGCCAAAACAGTGCCTCAGAATAAATCATTTGCTCCCTGAGAGGCCACTGCTAAACAATGAGCCCAGACTTAAACCAACTTGGTGCCTTCTGTATTAGTTCTCTTCTTTAAGCACAGTTTCCTCTCCCATGCCTCTAACTTGGCCAACACTATCGTCCTAATAACAAATGTACTTTGTTAATTTTCGTGACATGACAAACAATAAACACAAGTGTGAGATTTGATTCAAGATCAAGCAAGTTTTAAAGTGTTACATAAACTGAAAATAATCCAATATGAATCATGTCTTGGAAGAAAATATGTAATCCATCAGACACACTATGGCAAATGGAGGAGTTTATCCAAACAGTTCCCTTGTTTTCCTTACTATGTTATATGTAGTTGTACATGACAGTCACAGAACTGAATTCTTGGCAAACAATCATGTATTAATTGGACACTTTTCTCATGGTGAAGGGAAGAAACATTGCATATCAAAGAACTTACCGCTGCTTGCCGATGAGTGTTGGACAATATCCCATGAATCTTCACTTTGTCTTTCTCCATTTGGTCTATGTTCACCCACAGATCTCGGCTGGCAGAGTCCGTTGGGCCATATATTCGAGATATGTAGTAATTGTGATCTGTGTCCTCCTGCATGGGTGGAGAATGGCGAACATTAAAAACTGTTTCCGTTAATTTTATATTTAAGAGTTCTTCTGTAATTAAAGATTTCAGTGATCTCTAATCTAGCAAATAGTTTAAGTAGAATCATACAGAAATAAATTGAAATGAAAATTAAATATGTAAAATAAATTCTTTTCTTTAGAAGAAACAGTTAAATACAAAAAAAACTTACAATCAAATTTATATTCTGTGCACCATGTATTTCTTTTTTATGATAGTAATAGTAGACACTTAACTGCTGACAAGACAAAAACATCTGATTTAGAAATATTTAGAGAAGATCTGAGTTATAATTACATTGAGCAACAACAAAATTAATTTATTCTTTAAAAACATTATATTTTGGACTGAATTTAGTTAATAATATTAAAAATTCAGGTAACTGCTTAATTGGGTTATTAAAACCTACTTTTATTTGAATTCTCATTATGGGTCTCATTATAGTGCTTTGTACAGGGGTTTTATTTCTCATGCTCCCAGCTCAATGGGGAAGGTGAATGTTGTAAAAGCATATGACACTTGGGTAAAGCAGATCATATACATATGTTAGCCACAAACTGGAACAATGTCTATCACGGGCTTGTGGATGGCTCCTCCATGGATAAGTAAGCATTTGCCAGGAAGCATGGAAATCTCTGTTTGGGTCTCAATTATACAATAAAAGCCAGACATATCACATGCATCATTTTAAGAGATATTTAATTTCATGCTTAATTATATGCATTTATATTCACTTTTTATATGTATTTTGTCTGACATTGAGGTGAATATGTGCAAAATGAATAAAGAAGGTTTTCTTTGATTTGGGCAATAATGTTTTGGAAGTGAATTCTGTCTAATACATTTTTTATCAAAATGTTTCTAGAATAAAACTGAGGTGCCAAGCCATTCAGTCAAAACCAGAATCTCATGTATGTATTTACAGATCACCAGGTCAACGTGTACAGAAACTGATTATAGAAAGTATAAGAAGGCTCACGTCTAACCAATATTCAAAGGGATTTTGCATTATTCCTAAAAGAAATAATACAATTCAACACAAAAATATTGATGGGAATAGATGTAAACCAGAAATTGAGTTTTTACTTAATAAAATTTGTAAGAAAAATTTTAGTTAAGTTTTGGGTGCAAGAAACTTCTTCTGAGATAGAAGAATATAGGAGATTAAAGGACATGGAAATGAGATGTTCTGAAGCTGGGATGATGGGCAGCCTCGTGAATTCCAGGTCTTTCTTTTAAAGTGGCATGGCAAAATGCAGGAGACCCAAAACATTGTGATGTGTCTCCTAGTACCTGCTGCTCTCCCACTGGGACATCTTCACGAGAAGGAGAATAAGCCATGCAATTTTACCAGCCACAAAAATCAGCAGACATGTGTGAGCATCAATGAAAGATGGACCATTCGCAAGGTGTTTACAAGTCCAGAGGATGCAAAGTCCCGTATTCTGCTTATGGGACATCCACGTGAGATTTGTTACAGTTGCCATTTTGGCATCATGAGGAGACTGCTGAAAATAAAAGTAACACACATAGAGAAGGACAAAATGGCAAACACTAAAGGAGAAGTTCTCTCTCTGGTAATGTTTATCTGCATGTGATTATATGAATGCACTTGCTCAACTGCTTTTTATCATACCTCACCATAATAGAGGAATACTGATATAAAAAGCATAGCTCTTATTCATAATAAAACTTAAACAAGAGAGAAAAAATGATTTTAAAGACTGTTTAGGTCTTGGTAACAAACACATAACTCAATTCTTGCATTCTACAGAGTCACAGAGCAAAAATGGAGCCTTATGTAACTTGCCAAAAGGCATCAGGTCTGAACAGCAAATAATTCTAACTTATTTGGTTTTAGTGAGTATTAGAAAAAATGGCTTTGAAGAAAATACTCAATGAATGAGAATTTGTTATGAGTTTATTATAAACTGTAATTAAGCTGGGTAAAATTAAGATTTACAATACAATACAATAAGCATACTGTGTAACTGATTATATGATGTGGTGAAATTCATATGAAATTAGCAATTCATAAAGTTTCACCAATTAAGATTAGAGTTCAGTATAAAAGACAGAAGTCAACATTTAAAGGGATTGCTTTCTCCTTAATCTCTGTAATTATTTAAACAAATAATTTTTGTTATCATGACTATTAACAATGTAACAAGATAATGAATTATGTGAAAAATTATGTACAACTTTGGCTGCAATATATATATTGCATGGGGCTATGTGAGACTATGCCTTTAATTTTCAGCTAAGTTGGAATTTTTCAAAACAATACCAGGTCTTGAAAACATGAAGTTAAGCTAAAGATTTGGTACTGACTTCTATAGCTCAATTTTGCCAAGTTGTCATGGCAACTTTTATTCAAAGATAAAAGCAATTTATTGTTTACCTAGAAGAGTAGACACACAAATTGTTAAACCCCAGAGAGGCATTTGTCTCAGGCACTCAGGAAAGCTATAAAATAGATGTCTCAAAAATGTGAGATTTTAGCATCAATAAATTATTCAAACTACTTTTTGTCATTTTTAGGCATAATGACTCTTAGAGAGTTATTGAAAGTCACTTTGGGCACAAAGATTTTTATTTTCTCTTCTAAAGCAAAGCTATTTCTAACACCAGAGACAATAAAGCAAAGGACTACTGTGATGTGACTACTTGCCAATTCATTTAGGAAACCAAATGTTACTGAAAGTAGATGGCGCAGTGGGTGACTCCAAATGCTATAAACTCAGGTTGTCAACAACTGCCTGCAAATCTGCAGCTGTAGGACAACATAGGGCATCCTTCAAAACATGCAGAGGATGCATCACCCTAGCTACAGGCCTCCTGCAAGAACCAGTCTACACCACCCAACCTCAGTGTTCTCTTCTGTCATGGCTGTTAAGCAATATCACTACACACAGTATTTATGGATTATGCATAGTTCTAGACTCAGCAATGACATCTGGATATCAAGTGTATTTTGTTGAGAACTGCAAGAAATTGAAAACTGATTGTATAGTCATCCATGTGCTAAGAATTTGATATATGAATTCATTTAAATAATCAAGATTTTCTGGTAAGTCATTTAGCACTAAACATAAGGCTATCACATAAATATTAGTCTATAATAGACAGGATTGTAGTGTTCTTTACACATGTGGAGGTGTATTTTGTTCTTTTAAGAATGCTTTCATACTGGGCGGTGGTGGCACTCGCCTTTAATCCCAGCACTTAGGAGGCAGAGGCTGTGAGGAGGAACTCTGTGAGTTCGAGACCAGCCTGGTCTACAAGAGCTAGTTCCTGGACAGGCTCCAAAGCTACAGTGAAACCCTGTCTTGAAAAATAAAAAAGAATAAGAATGCTTTCACATGTGGTTATTATTTATTTAAACATAAAGTTATTTTAAATACTATGTGAGTAAGTCATACTTTCAAGAAATACATTTTACCAACGACCACAGGTTAGTTCTCTGTGTTTAATAAGAAAGTAAGGGGTATGGTAGAATAACAAAACCGAAGAAAGAGCATAGTGAGAGTACTAAAAGAAAAAAAAAAACTTGTGAGAAAGGTAAGTGCAGTCCTACTTTGCCCACACAGCCTTGCCTTGGGAAACAAAGATCACAATACTCTAGAACAGACGCAATGGGATAAACATTGCTGGCCTTGCTTCAAAATGTGTATGCTAAAGATTCAACTCCCAGCATGCTTATAATTTTCTAGAGGGTCTTAATGAGGGTAGTTAAGGTTAAACAATGCCATAATTGTGGAAAGTGGACAAGATTGATACACATAATAGGAGGCATGAATATTTTCCTTCCCTCTTCTGGCTGCTTCCTCCCACACTCTTCTCATCCCTCAGTCTCTTCTTCTCTTCCTCTTTCCCTCATTTTCTCTCCTTCCTTTGGAAAAGTCCACAGCATTTGCAACAAAACTGTATACTGTGAATTCTTCTGTGATAATTCCTCCTCTCTTCTCTTCCTTGGCACACATTTGCTAGAACACACTAAGTAGCTTAGGATAGCCTAGACCTCATGGCAGCCTTCTAAGTGCTGGCTTTATCATTATAGGTGTGAATCACGGCATTTGGCTCAAAGAGCAATTGTATAAGTGTCCAAAATGGAAAAGTCAGATTATAAAACAGTATAAAAACATTGGATAATCAAACACCATCATAACTTTCCATGGAAAGAGCATCTATAAAACCTTGGAAAATGAACTTGTGACTCAAATTTTTTTCCTCTACCAAGTTATATTTTAAATACAAGGTAGTATCTTTTAATACATATAGATATAGAGAAAATATATAACCAATGTGAAATCCTGGAACATGTAATACCTACTTTCATATCAAACGGGGTAATTAAACTGCTCATCACAGCGATTCCAGTGAGTAATTAGCTGTGTGAAGGCCTGGTTCTGTGTAGCTATGCAGAAGTTATTGCCAAAGGTTTGACAACGAGTACTAACTGACAAGAACACTTCAAAAAAGGTCACATGCAGTCACTAAAATTATAAGCAGGCATATAATTTCTTTTCATCATGAATATATAATAATAATATTCAAATTGTTATGTACTGACTGTGAAATGCCCCTCACAGGCTCATGAATGAGTTTTCTCCAGCTGATTGGACGATTTGGTATGCTTGTGGAACCTTTAGGAGATGAAGTTTAGATGTAGGAGGTAAGTCTCTATGAGCAGCCCTGTGTCCTGCCTTATCTGCCACTTCCTGAGCCACTAAGATGGAACAGTATCTTCCAAATGACCCTGCTCCATGAAGTGAGATGCCCTGCCATTCCTTCAGTGTTAAAATGAATTCATGTCATACAAAACAATTACCCAAATAAGCTTTTCCATGGGTTGTTTCTGTTTCTGTTAGGCATTGTGATCAAACAATAATTAATATACTGACATGATTGCCTGTGATTCATAGTTGTTAATTAATAGATGAACCTGAAATCATCGACACACTCGCTAAAAAATTTTAATTTTTATAAGGACACCATTAGAGGTGTAAATCTGAAACTGAATATTTATTGGTGCATGCATGTCACCAAAGGCCAGTAGAAAAATATTAAACTCATTATTTTTCTCACTATAATGCTCATGGACATCTACATTTTATAAAATTACATTTACCTAAGTGTGAATGTGTATTTTTATTTACTTCCTTCTTTATCCTATCTGATTATACTTGTTTATTTATGTATGTATATAGACACATCTATAACTAATATATGTTAAATCTGTAGAATATATTAAACATTTATTAACTGAGTTATTTTTGAGTAATGAAATCTAGAGGAACTAGCCTTTCCAAAAAATATTAGTTGAAATTTTCATCATTAACACATTATATAAAATTGGGAATTTTTCTTTGTATATATACAAAACACTAGAAAATTCTAGAGTTCCCAAAGAAAAAAATCTCAGTCTTTGAGAATTTCATATGTGCATTTTGATCAATTAATGTAATTGTAAAAGTAAATTTTTGAAATAAAATGTGAACAGTCACAAGGCTGTTAACTGTGAGCAGCAAATATATCTACTATTTTTTTTAATGTTTCTTTTTTTTAATTGATTTTTATTGAGCTCTACATTTTTCTCTGCTCCCCTCTTTGCCTTTCTCCTTTCCTTCAACCCTCTCCGTAGGTCCCCATTATCACAATTCACTCAGGAGATCTTGTCTTTTAGTACTTCCCATGTAGAATAGATCTATGTATGTCTCTCTTAGGGTCCTCATTGTGGTCTAGGTTCTCTGGGATTGTGATTTGTGGGCTGGTTTTCTTTCCTTTATGCTTGCTTAAAAAACACTTATGAATGAGTACATGTGATAATTGTCTTTTGGGGTCTGGGTTGTCTCACTAAATATGATGTTTTCTAGCTCCATCCATTTGTCTGCAAAATTCAAGATGCAGGTTTTTGGTTTTTTTATGCTTTTTTTTTTAATAGTAGATGCTTTAAAAACTTCCTAAAGAAAAGTTCTTAACACACTAAGGCACTTAACAATAGAATTTCAAGGTGAAAACTTGAATTATTTTAGGATAAAATTGATATATAAATTTGAACTAAATATTTTCTTTAAGATATTAGCTTCTTTGACTTATATAAAATTCAATATTTCATACTACAAATAGCAAAATAAATTTAGCAATAAAAGAAATAAAAGAAAATATCCATTTTTAGCAAATATTAAAAGACTGACCTTTGAACTTTCATAATCACTAATGTCATCACCATTTTATATGTTTCTTATTTTTTACTTCATTTTTCTTTTTCTTTTTTTTTTTATTAAAAATTTCCACCTCCTTCCCTCCTCCCACTTCCCTCCCCTCCCCTACTCCACTTTCCCTACCTCTCCTTCTCCAGGTCAAAGAGCAGTCAGGGTTCCCTACCCTATGGGAAGTCCAAGGTCCTCCCCGCTCCCTCCAGGTCCAGGAAGGTGAGCATTCAAACAGACAAGGCTCCCACAAAGCCTGTCCATGCAGTAGAATCAAAGCCCAGTGCCATTGTCCTTGGCTTCTCAGTCAGCCTCCACCGTCAGCCACATTAAGAAAGTCCGGTTTGATCACATGCTCCATCAGTCCCATTCCAACTGGCCTTGGTGATCTCCCATTAAATCTGTTCCACCGTCTCAGTGGGTGAACACACCCCTCGTGGTCCTGACTTCCTTGTTCATGTTCTCCCTCCTTCTGCTCCTCATTAGGACCTTGGGAGCTCAGTCCAGATGAAGGTTCTATGGTAATTTGCAAGATATTCATCAGTGTGGCTATAGGACAAGGCCAGTTCAGGCACCCTTTCCTCTGATGCTCAAGGAACAAGCTGGGGACATCTCCTTGGACACCTGAGAACCCCTCTAGAGTCAAGTCTCTTACCAACCCTAAAATGGCTCCCTTAATTAAGATATCTTCTTCCCTGCTCCCACATCCACCCCTCCCTCATTCCAACCATCCCATTCCCTCAAGCTCTCCCCCATCCTTCCCTTCTTGCTTCTCTTCCCCCATCTCCCCTTATCCCCACCTCACCCCCCCATGCTCCCACCCCCTGCCTGGCAATTTTGTCAACTTCCAATATCCAGGAGGATAACTATATGTTTTTCTTAAGGTTCACCTTCTTATTTAGCTTCTCTAGGATCACGAATTATAGGCTCAATGTTCTTTATGGCTAGAATCCACTTATGAGTGAATACATACCATAGTCCTCTTTTTGGCTCTGGATTACCTCACTCAGTAAAGTGTTTTCTATTTCCATCCATTTGCATGCAAAATTCATGATGTCATTGTTTTTTTTTTTTAACCGCTGAGTAGAACTCTAAAGTGTATACGTGCCACACCCTCTTTATTCATTCTTCTATTGAGGGGCACCTAGATTGTTTCCAGGTTATGGCTATTACAAATAGTGTTGCTATGAACATAGTTGAACAAATATTTTTGTAGTATGATTGAGCATCTCTTGGGTATATTCCCAAGAGTGGAATTGCTGGGTCCTGAGGGAGGTTGACTCCCAGTTTCCTGAGAAACCGCCACACTGATTTCCAAAGTGGCTGCACAAGTTTGCATTCCCACCAACAATGGATAGTTTTCCCCTTACTCCACATCCTCTTCAGCATAGGCTATCATTTATGTTTTTGATTTTATCCATTCTGACAGGTGTAAGATGGTATCTCAAAGTTGTTTTGATTTGCATTTCCCTGATTGCTAAGGAGATTGAGCATGACCTTAAGTGTTTTTTGGCCATTTGAACTTCTTCTGTTGAGAATTCTCTGCTCAGTTCAGTGTCCCATTTTTTTTTAATTGGGTTAATTGGCATTTTAAAGTATAGTTTCTTGAGTTCTTTATATATTTTGGAGATCAGACCTTTGTCTGATGTGGGGTTGGTGAAGATCTTCTCCCAGTCAGTAGGTTGCCTTTTTGTCTTACTGACAGTGTCCTTTGCTTTACAAAAGCTTCTCAGTTTCAGGATTCTCCATTTATTAACTGTTGCCCTTATTGCCTGTGCTACTGGGGTTCTACATAGGAAGAGTTCTCCTGTACCCTTGTGTTGTAGACTGCTTCCTACTTTCTCTTCTATCAGATTCAGTGTGGTCAGATTAATATTGAGGTCTTTACATTCCTAAGGTAGGTCACATTGTTAAAGAGACATGTTGAAAGCAAGTGTGGAAGTGAATATTAAAGAATTACTAAAGGACACTCAGACTTTATAATTTTTTGTTTACAATTTTACAATTCAACAAGTGTTATACTTTGAGGAAGTATTTGTGCTTCTATAAGCAATCATCCAGTATACCCTGCTTCTTTATTTCCAAGACATGTTTCAAGGTTTTCAGAGAGTGTCTGGTCTACCGGCTAGAGAATGTCAGCTACATTCTGACATCCATGGGCAGGGGCTTGGCGGGTAACTAAAAACTTGAAGAGAGGAAGCATGAGGTGTGCCCAAAGGAATCAAACTAGCAGGCCGCTATTAGAACTCTGTTTCTCCTGGGTTTAATCACTAAAGAACTCCAACACAGTACTACGGTCACTTATCCATTCTGTTCACATTAATGTTACCTTTCTTGTACACTGAGTTTACCACACAGCCCCATCCTTCAGGTAGGGTCATACACAGGATGAAAAGAGTTAGAGCCTACAGTAGCCGTCACTACATGGTACATGGATAAAGACTACACCACACTCCTTCTTTTCCAATCTCGTCATAAGAAAAGGATGTATAGGTACAGGTTTAAGAAGATGAATTTGTCTCTAAGTATCATTACAACTTCTAGATTTACTCTGGGTAAGAGTCGAGTTAGAGTGCTCTTCGGCAATGTTCCTAAAATTGTTTGGACATGAGAAAAACAGGAAGTGATGCGTAGATGTAGGGTAGAATACTCAGTCTGATTTAAGTCATTCTTTTGAAAAGAAAGGAAAGTGTGTAGTTTGCATGACCAGGGAATTAGCAAGCTATAATTAGTACCACCTCCATTTCAGCAGCTGAATAATCATGCTTCTTAGTAAGCTGTAATTGGCCTCACAACTGGCACAAAGTCACGAAATTCTTGTACTGGATCTTATGGTATGTTATTCATCATTTGTGAGAACTCAATACATTATGGGTCCCTACGTATAAATATACAACCATTTTCAAATGTGCTGGGTAATTGTCATTAGTAAAATGTGTATTCATTTCAGAGTACACTGTATTTCTCTGTAGTTCTTGGTACAGTGTATTTTTTCAGGCAACTACAAATAAACAATAAGTACATAAAAGGGTTCAAAATGTTACAATAAAAAAATCATATTTTAAAAGGATTGTGGACAAGGTTTAGGGTTTGTATTGTCTTTATTCTGCTTTAGCTAGCCTGGGACACCATAACAAAATACCATAGAATAGAATATTCTCAACACAATGTGAATGTGATGTAAATACATCACCAAAGAAATAATGATACAAAGTCCATGTTTGTTCCCATGCAATATCCTCTCCTCTGTCCTCCCTGCACCTTCCTTTCCCTTCCTTGCTCTGTCCCTGCGTCCATGGAGTCTCCTTTCCCCTTCCTGTCTGCCATCATCCTCACTCCACTTTTTAAAACATTTTGTCCCTTCTTAAAGACCCCTTTCCGGCCTCCTGACTTCTACCCATACCTGTTGTATTTGGATATGCATATTTAACATTTAGAAGCCAAGATCTGTGCAGGAGAGAAAACATGTTTGTCTTTCTTACGTTTCCTCAGTTAATATGATATTTTCTGATCCTATTCATTTCCTGTGAATTGGATTTTATTTTGTTTTGTGGCTAAAGCCTCCATCTTGATTGCCATAGCGACAACACAGTTTACACCACAAACAGGAATGAAGTCTTCCTGTGGGCTCATCAGCATTTGTTGCAATATGTTCTTGAGAATAAACATTCTGCGAATCAAAGTAGTTTCTAGTTTGCTTTTCTCCCTGATATCTAAGGATGTTAGATATCATCTTTTGAGGTGCTGTGCTTTGTTCGGGTCCATGGGAGGCCTGCCTCTTTGTGAAGGGAGATGGAGGAGGAGGGTAGATGAGACCAGGGTTAGGGAACAGGGGGAGAGGAGGGAGGGGAAACTGTGGCTGTATGTAAACTAAATAAAAACAATGTTAATTAAATAAAATATTTTTTTAAAAAAAATTGTTAGCCATTTGTACTTTTTTGTGATGTGCCCATTCATTTCATTGGCCCATTTATTGATAGGCTGCAGTGGTGTGTGTGTGTGTGTGTGTGTGTGTGTGTGTGTGTGTGTGTGTTCAGTTTTGCAGTTCTTTATCCTTGAAGTCTCCCATTCTGTGAACCTCTTTTCACTGTGTTGATAGTTTCTTTTGTAGTACAGAAGCTTCAGAATCCCATATAGTCAAATTTGTCCATTCTCTGAACTAATTTTAGTACTATTAGATTCTATTGAGATATTCCCTGCCTATCCGTGCAGCTTGAGGTGGTCTATTTTTGTGCTCCCTTAGCAGTTTTGGCATTTGGGGGTTATAAGTTAAGGTTTTTGAAATAATTTTAATTGAGTTACTTTGTTCTGTTTTGTTTTGCATAATGATAGACATAGAACATTTCTTATCTTTGTGCAGGCACACACCCAGTTTGTCACCACCATTTATTGAATGGTTGCCTTTCATTTCTAGTATATGCTTTTTATCACCTTTGTCGATAATTATGTGTTCATAGCTGTGTGAGATTATCTCCTAGTGCCCTATTATGTTTCATTTTCTACCTATGCGCTTCGGGACAACTACTATTCTTTCTTACCACTGTGGTTCGGGTGCTATAATTTTAGGTAACATGATACCTCTAGCTGTATCCACTCTTAGAAATACATTGATTGTCTGAGCCCTTTTGTGTTACAATGCTAACGTTAGGATTACTTTTTGTAGTTCTGATTTCTTACATCTCTTCAGGCTTAGAAATCCAAAGCAAAAGCTCTGACTAGTTTGGTTTCTCCCATGACCCTCTTTCTGGCTGGTAAAACATCACTCTCTCCCTCACAAAATGAAGGGCAATTTTAGCATGTCCTCCTTCTCCCTCATGAAAGGAATATAGAAATAGGGTCAACCACCTCTATAACCCCATTGAACCATAATTATTCCCTAAATGCTTTGGATCCAAACACAGTCACATGGAATGCGAGGACTATAATGTATGAGCATGAAGAGAAACATGATTCAATCTGTAAAATATGTGTATGGTTCCATCATTAAATTTGGATTTATAAAAAACTTCAGATGTATCACCTTTAAAAGAAATTATGTTATTTTCTAGGTCTAATAAAAATTATCACTTAAGCCTTCAGATTCAGGAGGGTCTTTAGAAAGACCACAGTTGCCTGTCTTGATATAATTATTTCATGAAGGAGGGAGGGAGAAAGGGAGATTGAAATAAGTATCATTTGTAATTTTAAAAGAATTATGGAGAACATGTACTGAAAAGCCACTACTAAGATTATAACCCAGTTAAGACTTTCACATAAGCATCATCCATGGAAAAGCTGTATGCTTTCTTCAGCTGCTCAGAACTCAGCCCACATTCTGATTCTAAGGTAACTATTACAGTTCCCAGACTTTCCAGTTTGGAATTTCAGATGACAGATATATGTACTTTTAAGCAGTCAGATTTCCCCTGTGCTATTATGTACTTAGTGACAGAAATACGTCTTTTTCCTCCATTTCTTATTGTCGCTGCACCTTCAAAAGCTTATCCCGGTATGTTCATGCAGTGGCCAAGCAAGTGGCGAGCAATAGTGAGTGTGGCTCTAGAAGGAAGCTTGACACCGCTCTCCAATTTTAGAGTCAGAGCTGACCCCTTCTTTATGTTTCATTCCTTGTCATTTTCCAAGTAGAGTCCTGAGCCTCAATTTTCAGTACCGTAAAATGGAAATTAGTTTAATAGTAGCCAAAGACGCAGTGCTAGATTGAGACTACTTCACATAAACATGAGAACGCATGCCGGAAATCAAGCACTGGTGTATATACTGTTCATCTAAGCGGTCTTATATGCTCCCACTGTCAAATAGCCCAAGGCAACAAAAAACTGGGAGTCTACATAATTTTTCAGGCACATTTACTGAAGCACACAGTCTCAGCTACCAAGTTACAGTTCACACTAAACAAAGAAGCAGGTACTCATCTCCTATATCCACCACTGTGGGCTCTTGCTGGTTGATCCAGGTGTGATTCTTTGTTGAAAAACTAAGAATGCAGGTAAATCACGATTTATGACACCTGATCATAAGAGCAGCTAATGCCTATGGGTCCCTGATATTCAAAGCCTCTTTTTTGACATATCGTATACATTACGTATTTAGTAGTTGTAATAATTCTGTGAATTACAGCCTCTTTTTACAAAAGCAGAAACTGAAGCTAAGACACATGAATGATCTCACACGGTGTCTGTCCCATCAAAGTAGGGGCAGGAGCATTCCTGTGGGACCCTGAAGCCCGTGTTCTCTCCATTTCCATCATACCTTTCAGAGAGCAAGCATTTTTTCACTACTTCAAAAATTAATTGCCCTTGTTCCGGTGGCCTCTGTGAGTCTATTCATCAGCTTGGTTTGCTGTCTCTCTGTTGATTAATTTCTCTCTAGCCTCTGCAGGTAAGCTATTGCCTTATCAAAGGAAACCCTTTAGCACAGAACCCTAATCCCACCACTCCTCTTGTCTAATGAGAGTTTCTTTCCCACCACTCCTCTTGTCTAATGAGCATTTCCCATCACTCTTAGAATAGAACCCAAGTCCTTCTCACAAATGAGACTGGAAGAACATCCTCCCTCTTACCCTTGCCTCCTAGTCACATTTTTTCCCTGCTCAAACCCCCCTTTGTATTCATGAAAATTGGGTATTTTCCAACATCACACAGATGCTACTGTACAATTCACTGGATGCAATAGGAATGATATTCCCCCATTTTTGTTCTTTCTCTCTTTCTTTACTTTTTCTTTTTACTGTCTTTCATTTCCTTTTGTTTTTTCTTTAAGACAGTGTTTCCACTTCTGTCTGCTGGGAATAAAGGCATGTGCCACCTTCAGTCTTCATTACTTAATCTTCATTAATTCTCTTAAATTTTCAAGCACATTATCGCAACACTTATATTTTTACACCTATATGTCATTTATTCTCAAATCTTAAAATCTTTCTTAATTAGCTTCAAGTCATTTGCCTTGTTTTAGCGATCAAACATTATAAGGATAATGGTGAATACATTTTATCAACCATTCAGTTTGATATACTTGAAGTATCCAAGTTTTAAATCTCCTAGGCCATTTGTACATGTCTGTGTTGGGACAACAAATATACCCTATACTTGCTGACTTAATAAGGTGCTCCATTAATTCAGTACTCTGACACTGTGGAATAAGCTCAGCCCAGCAGGCCACTGGGCTAGGTTCTTCAGGACCTCATTTGTGCTCACAATGAGAACACCATTTCTCTGCAGCCAGCCAGCACAGGGGCTGAGGCTAGTGGGTTTCTGATGGCTTTGGCCCCTTGTCTAGTGCATCTTTGTCTCCATTTGTGCCGTCCTTCTTAAATAGGCTAGACTGGTTTATTCTAAGGTTACCAAAAAATACAAGAGACTAGATAAGTAATCCTTGAGCCTCTTGAAGCACTGCTTAAAGACATACATTATTTTGTCTCACTTATTTAATATCATACTGCCTGCCCAGAGCTGACTGCTTCCACAGATGGGACAATAATTTGACATAGGAAGAGCTTCAAAAATTTATGGTTATTTTGACACATTATTCATTTTCCTGATTCTGAGCAGTTTCGTAATTGTACATATGAAACCGCTCTGCCCCCCAGGTGGAGGCTGCATTTTCACTTGGAGAGGAGACCATTCTGATAATATGCAGGGTAAAATCAATAGATTTTAGATAATCTCTTAAAGTGCTTCCCTTTGCCACAGAGGCGCTTTTAGCAATGCAAATCATCACACTGATTTCTAAATAAAAGTTTCAAAGCCAAGGTCAAGTGATCAATTGGTGTAGAATCACATCTCAGAGGAAGGAAAGCCTTGGCAACTTTGTTAACTTCAGGTAGCTAAGGCAGAGGTTAAATAAGGGCAGAGCCTGAGGAGAGGATTTGGTCACTGCGAGTCATTAAAAGTTAGAAATCAAAGAGAGCAAAAAGCAAAGCCACAAACTTTGGTCATTTTATTTATAAATTACCAGTGCTAGATTCAAATGAATGTTTTGTAAGATGGTCTTGCTGACTTTGCAGAACGACTTGCAAGTTTTATAAGCTTCATAAGCTGACATTTACATCTTGCAATAAAATTACAAGATAGCTAGATGAGCTCTTTCCTTTCAGTGCAGCCCAAGAAGCCTGCTTTACTTTTGGGTTCTGTCTTGCAGAATTACATAAAGGAAAAACTACTGTCCTTGGCTCTCACGCTCCTAGCTACTAGTGAGAAGATCTCCCTGCAAAATGTATGCAGGTAAATATTCAAATTAAGATGGTCTGGTTGAGGAGAATTTGTCAAGAGACCATTTACTTACAAGCATTTCTTTGAGGTGTCATTTCAATGAACAAATGTTCTGGATGTGATGAATATGTATGTGCAAGGTCTTCAATTAAGTAGCATAAAAAAACAGATGCTTATGATATATAGGCACTACTTTCCTGAACCCAAGAGTATACAATAGCATATGCTCTCAAATATTTCTCTTCCTAATAACCATATACAATATACCAATGACAAACTAAGTATGTAACCCAAGGAAAAGAAATTCTTATTTTACTTTAGTGATTACATAAACAAGAATCAAGGTAACTATGGAATTTATTCTTTAAGACTGAATTGGAATTTAAAGTAGTCGTCCTGGACACAGAGACTGGTCTGAACATAGGAGAATATACAGAGGAAAATAGGGATCTCAGAACTAAATAGAACAATATTGCATAGAGGGTAGTAGTGTGACAAGAGTAGATTTACAGAAATTACTCTGAATAATACCTTGAGTATCATTCCAGAAAGTCTGCACTTAACCCTATGGGGTAGGAAAAGAAAGGAAAAAAGGGAGGAAGGAAGGAAGGAAGGAAAGAAAGAAAAAAAGAAGAAAGGAAAGGGGGGAGGGATGAAGGAAGAGAGGGAGGGAGGAAAAAGGGGAAGCCTTTAGGGGTAGCAGATAAAGTCAATCTTCCAAGGAATGATCTAGAAAATAGGATGGAACAGCAAGGGGCAGGTGGGGAGGGAGATCAGACATTGGTCTGGAAGCTATTTCATTAGGTCAAGAATAAAGCCAAAATAGCTCAAACTAGGTCACTTTATAAGAAAGGGAAGGAAGACATTGTAGGAAAGGCTGTGAAAAATTCAAAATGTTTTGTGGTCATGAGAGGAGAGAAGCATTCAAAACGGACCTTGAAAAGGTTTATTTAGTCAGTACAAATTGGGGCAACCCAGAAAGTTCTGAGTAACTGATGCCAGTGAACATATTAAAGGAGAACTTGCTATGTCAATATATAATACTAAATGCTATAAAACAAATCCAAGAAAATATGTACCATTGTCTCCCCAGCTCAGTACACACATAAATCACAGATAAAAGAGCTTAGTCTCTACGAGACTTGTTGAAGAAGCTACTCCCGTCCCTCTTCAAATAACACCTGCATTGCTATTTTCCTCTCCCTGCACACTCGAACAGATGTTCCAGGTGGGACAATGCCAAGAGCAGACAAATGCCTTTGAACTACAGCCATGGTTCGCAAATTTGTACACACAGAGAAACACCTAGAGACCTTTTAAAAATTCCAAAATGCATGCCATTTCACCAGATGGATTAAATAATCATCCGGGATAGGGCACACTGCTGTGATCTAACATGCAGACAAGTCTTGGAATCTCTGAGCATGAACATGAACAAATACCAGCAGTTAGCTGAAATTTCCAAGCTGGGGCTCAGAATGCTTTGTACAAAGCTGATCATGCCTATACCTATACTTTTAGCGATCTTGATACAATTTAACTTGTTTTTATAGAATAATCAAAACTAAAGATTTTTCACTAGTGTCAGTATCAAGCAAGTGCTGTGGTCTTTTGTCCTGTCACTTATATTATTTTTAATAAAATGCTGATTGGCCAGTAGCCAGGCAGGAAGTATATGCAGGGAAACCATGCAGGAAGTAGATGTGGGGCAATGAGAATTTTAGGAAGAGGGAAATTTCAGTCTGCAGTTGTGATCCAGCTGCAGAGGAAGCAAGATGTGACTGCCTCACCAAAAAGAGGTACCAAGCAACGTGGCTAATGCAGACAAGAATTATGGGCTAATATAAGTTATAAAAGTTAATAAGAAGTCTGAAATACTAGGCCAACCAGTTTATAATTAATGTAGATCTCTGTATGTTTCTTTGGGACTGAATGACTGCAGGAAGTTTTTCTAGATAGATATTCACTCTTCTTGATAGTAGTACTTTCTCAGGTGGGCTCTGCTTGCTAGTGGCAAGTGAGTGCTCTCATTTAAGAGAGGCTTCCTGACTCAGCTTTAGCTGCAAAACCTTGCAGCTCTTTTAAGAGGTCTTGCCATTAAACAATTAAACAGTGTTAATGAAAAGCTGACTGTATACTTTTTGGTGGTGGCATAATGCCATCGAGCTTGGCAATAAACATGGCTCCAGCCAGTACCTCTGCCATAAAGGTAGAGTCAGAAAAAGCTAAGGAATGGGCTGGATCCAGCTGTTAAAGCCACACTTTAATCCTAGCCATATCACTTGGCAAATTAAAGATTTGTGTGGTCAGAAAAAGAGAGATATACACTAAAGACAGATTCAGATGAAGAAAACCACTAAACGGTTCAGAGTATGTTTAAAAATATGTGTAGTCTTGGAACATAAAAGAAAAAAAGTCTAAATGTCCTTAAAATATAAAAGGAAAAATAAGAGAGTAGTTGGGTGTGGTGGCACACACCTTTAATCCCAACACTTGGGAGGCAAAGGCAGGTGGATCTCTGTGAGTTCAAGGACAACCTGGTCTACAGAGTGAATTCCAGAACAGCAAAAAATACACAGAGAAACCCTGTCTCAAAAAGCCAAAACTTTAAAATAAAAGAAATAGAGGTTAAAATAAAGCCACCTAAAGATGAAAAATATACAGAGAGTTTGGATACTGTATGTTATTGTGTTCTTGTTGGATTGTTTGAATGCTGAGGAAGGAGCAACAGCTGCTAAAAGATATTTGTTTATACATGCTACTGAATTAATCCAAGATAAGTATTTTGAAAATACCTTAATTTCAAAATTGAAGTCAAAAGGTATGTTACTTTGGAGAAGAGATTTTACTTTTGTTTCCACAGAAAATGGGAGGCTGTAGATTCATTTCAGGTTAAGAAAAATCCGGTTTGATCAAGAAAGACCCCCCCTGAGAAATCTCTGATAGGAGCAGATGATCCAGATATCTGAGTTCTACATTCAAAACAGATTTCAGACTGCTGCCTGAGATGATCAAGCCTCACAGAATTTTCCAGTCAGGACATGACCATAATTCTATATTTTCTTTAAGTCCCTGTAAGATATCAATATTCCCAATCAGCAGGAAGTAATCTAGAAAACTATACCCACATTCTCAAAAAATGGACTATGGATATTTTTCTTTTTTTAGAATGTTAGATACAAGTTGTTATGGATAATGGTCAGGAGAAAAGCTAAACAAAGGTGATTAGATTCAGAGTTCTTATTGTCTTTTTTCAAAAGGAGGAAGTGCGACGGGACAATCGTCTTTTATGCTGTCACTTTCATTATTCTTAATAAAATGCTGATTGGCCAGTAGCCAGGCAGGAAGTATAGGCAAGGTGACCAGCAGGAAATAGAGGAGGGGTAATGAGAATTCTGGGAAGAGGGACGTTTCCATCTGTAGTTGTGACTCAGCCACATAGGAAGCAAGATGTGATTGCCTCGCTGAAAAAGGCACCAAGCCACATGGCTAACACAGATAGGAATCATGGGCTAATACAAATTATAAGAGTTAATAAGAAGTCTGAAGTACTAGGCCAACCAGTTTATAATAAATGTAGATCTCTGTATGTTTCTTTGGGACTGAATGACTGCTGGACCAGGTGGGACAGAAACCTTTGTCAACAGAATGGTGCTTGGTCAACAAGCCTGAACTTTTCCATAATACAGGCAACACATTCCCCCCACTGCCCCCAGAATTCCACAGAAATCACAAAATATCCTTGGAAATGATTATCCTATTTTGTTGAGAACAACCTTACTAAAGAAGGCTGTGAACAGAATTTTGTCTAGAATATTTGCTAAATATTTTATACATTTTATCTATAAGTGTCCAAGGTGGTAAAAACATAGAACAATCCTATAAATTCTACTACATATAATGAGACACAGCATCCAAATTATATATGTGTTTTACCACTTTAATGATGTATTGCATTGTTTTGAGCTAGTTAAATGCATATAAGATCCCATTCATGTACAAATATGTCTTAGTTCATTTCTGCTAGAATAACAGAACAGCACAAATCTGGTGATTTATAAACTTAAAAATTTATTTTCTCATAATTCTGTAGTCTGGGAGATTGAAGTCAAGATGTGAGAGTCTTCTGTGTTTTCATGTAGCACCAGTCAAGAAAGTAAACTTTCCCTACCACCATCCCTCCACCCATGAAGGGAAACCCTCTGTGACCTAAACACTTCTCATATACCCTTCTTCTTACCACTGTGGCATCAGGGATGAAGTTCCCAACATATGAACCAATGGCCACATTTGACACCATGGAAATTAGTTTCCAAGATTTGTATACCTATGCAGGGAAAAATCTCAATGGCTAAATGACTATGACTTCCTTCCCCCACAAACCACACTATTAATAAATGGCACCCAGTAGAAACTAGTTACAGACCATGTAGGGACTTCACTAGCTATATTTATCTTAATACCTTTGCTGATTTGGAAATCTTAGCTGTTGCTGACATCTGCTCTTGTTCAATAGCAACTAAACTTGTCTTTGTGTTGGCATTACCATCCATTTGAAATTTTGTATTCGCTGAACCATTATGACTCAACTTTTGGGATTTTTAAATAATTTCTCGGTGATAATGTCATACTTTGTCAATTACAAAACTTAAAATGGAACCATTTTTATGAAAGGATACCATTTCCTTTACAAACAAAATGTGTAGCCAAACTGAACCATTCAATCTTATTTCAGCATTTGATGGCATCTGGTAGGCAATGTGCAGAAGAACAGGATTGTTCCTGCATGTTTGGGACTCAATTACCACCTAAACACAATGCATTTTTTTCTTGCTCTGAGTAACAGAAAATACTCATGCAAAAAAAATTATTTAAAAATTATATTGTACAAAGGCAGGGCATGGTGAGATGTATCTGTCATGCAAGCATTTGGGAAGAGGAAGAGGCCAGTGTCTACTATATAGGAAACTCAATGTCAACCTGTGTTACATGTTACCTAACTCAAAAAAACAGAAAGAAAAGAAAAATTATACACACACACACACACAGCCCCACTGCAGCCATTAGAGTCTTGCATGAATGTTGCTTCTGTCTTTGTCAAAAAGATATAGAATAAATTATGTGCTTTATAATCACTCAAGATCACTGGAGTTGCTTGTGAATATCAAATAAATTGTCAAAAACAAAAACAAATGAACAAAAAACAGAGTGGGAACTATTAATTGAATGTTATTATACTGTAATTTGGGATATATTTAAAAGCTTGTGAAGTCATGAAATTTAGAGGGAAAGCTACTGTTGCCATTTTTCTAAATAGGCAATTAGCAACTGCTAAGAGAGGGAGAATTAGTCTTCCCCAGGTAGGAGCCTTTAATATGTTATTCAATACCACGTGGTCAGACCTAAAATCATATACAAAAAAGCATCATTCAACAAAATTAATAGGTTTTACTTTATTTATTCAAGTATGTGTGTGTGCATGAGTGTGTGTGTGTGTGTAAATGTGTGTGTGCAAAATAACAATTAAGGAAAATAGCCCAGGAGTTTGGGATAAACTAAGTATGGACAGAACACCCAATGGAAGTTCTTTACTTCCAACCATTATCACCTGGGACTCTGGCCATGGAAATGGAGGTCAGAGTCTCAGTAGTTCACCCTGAGGCAATACCTGGCTGCAAGATAAACCACAAGCTTAGATTATCAGACCCCCACCCAAGAACAGACCATACAAAGGAAATGTCTGGCATTCAAGCACCGTAGATAGGAACACCTGCCAGTGCACATTCACCAGGACACCCTAGACAAATGTCAGCCAAGAAGGAACCCAGAAACCCATCACCCCCACCTTTACTACTATAAAATCATATTCTAATTGAGATCGGGGCTCTCTTGTTATTCCAATATTTTGGACATGCGTAGAGACTGAGTTTGCAAACTTGATTAAAATAAAGGCTTTTTGATTTTACATACAGGACTGTCTCCTTTTTGGCTTTTGGGGGGACTTCATGGATTTGGGCATAACAACAGGGGACATAAGAGGGTTAAAGATAGATAGAAAATAGAATAATGTGATTGTGCTTAATAAAAACAAGAAAAATCTAAATAAACTTTGTGTAAAATATGTCAATTCCCATTTGCTCAGGGGTTTCATTCTTGGTGTTAGTTTCTTCTCATTAATTTACAGTGTAAATAAAAGTTGCTTAGAATAGTTGTCCAATTAATGAAATTCATCAATTGGTAGCTAAAGTTCTAAATATTGTTTAACAGTGAAACATCAATAACAACTTAGGTAGAAATTCTCTCCAGAATATTTTATTAAGAGTTACTTGAAATTACTTGTAGGTAAACATTTAAAGATATTTGTTTGGTAATTGCCTACCTATAATCAACTTTATTTATTGGGATATATCCTCAGACAGGTTTGTCCTTCTCTAGCATCATATCACAGATTAACTGATTTATATTGAGTAAATCTCCCTTGGTTCATATTTCTGTAGGTTGTTGAGTGAAAAAGTGAAGGGCAGCATTTGGCTATGGTCTTCTTGGCAGAAGAGAAGTTAGAAAGCAAGAGTACAAAGGACAGAAAGAGATGGGACCAAGTACATCCTTTTGTAAGCAACTTACTCCTATGAACACAATTGTGTGAGAATCATGTTCACATAATCCCATATGTTCCCCAGTCCCAGACTCCCAACACTGTTACATTAGGGCTTGTCTCCATCAAAGGTTAACCCATACATTGCCATGTACATTGTTTGAATGTTAAATTCCCTCATCTTTGTTTCAACTCCTGTTCCAATAATAAAGCACCTTAGTAAATGCAATGTCAGAGAGAGTTTGTTTTGACTCATAGTTCAAAGCACAGTCCATCACAGTGGGAAAACCAAGGCAGTGGGAGCTTGAAGCAGGTAGTTTTAGCACCTCCTCAGTAAGTAAATACAATGAACGCAAGGTAGCACTCAGTTGTTCTCCATTTTGTACTTTGCAGAATTGGCTGCTTCAGGGAATCCTACATTTAAGATGGGTCATCCAACATCAATTAGCATAATTAAGATGATTATTCTCAAGTTTGCCCAGAAGACACTTTCTCTGGTGATTCCTGATACTGTAAAGATGAGAATTAGATCTAACCATTATACCCCCAATATGCCCCTGGCTTTTGCTATCAAAGTGATTGAAGCTGTTTGAATGCTTGGTCTCCACTTGATAGCACTGTTAGGAAGAATTCTTTGAGATGAGTAGCCTAGATGACAGAGGTGAATTGCAGCAAGAATATTTGAAGGTTTTATGTGCTGATGGTACTAGCTTGAGCCCTTGCTTTCTACTGTGTTGTGAAGATGTGGGGGCTGTCCATCACTTTCCTTGCTGATGTGGAATGGCCTACTGCATGCTGTGAATATTACTGGTTAACAAAAAAGCTGCTTTGGCCTATGGGAGGGCACAATATAGCTAGGCATGAAATCAAAGCTGAGAAAGAAAGAGAAAGAAGGTAGAGTTGAAGAGACACTAGCAGTCACTGAAGAAGTAAAATGTGAAGTAACAATCCACAAGGTTCATCATAAAATATAAACTAATAGGAATGGTTTAATTTAAAGAGCTATCCAGAAAAAGTCTGAGCCAGTAACCAATATATATATATATATGTATATATAATATATTAATATATATTAATATATATATATAATGTTAATATATATTAATAATATTATATATTATTAATATATAATATGAAGCCTCTGAGTAATTATTTGGAAACTGAGAGGTGGGAAAGAAATTTCCAGTTACAAAAGACAAAGACCATCTGGCATGGATCCACATAAAACCTAAAATACTTTAAGAAAAAAAAAAGAGGGATTCTGGACCCACAACAATGGGAGTCAAGGACAGTTTCTTGGTAGCCACATTTTTTTTTCAGATAGGCAAACAGATGCATAACTCCTTTAAGAGATGGTTTCCTGGTTCCTGCTGGAGTCACAAAGGGCTCTTACAAGAGATCATGCTGCAAAACACTTTAATGGGGATTGTGGGTAGCCATCTAAAAGCTGCTTGGTGGCAGTGGGGTGATGCTTGGTGACGACATGGACCCACTGCATTCCCAGAGTTGGGGCATTGAGCATAGCTCCCAACGTTGGCTGTGAATGTACTTCTGCCATGTTGGAAAGTCGAATGGGGCACAGCCAATAGCCAAAGCCTTGACTCTGGCCCTAGCCACACCTGCTTAGCATTTAAAAAACTTACCTGATCAAAAAATGATCACAGATACACAATTAAGATATGTTCAACAAATAGAAATCTCTAAACAGGTCACAGTGTGCTTAAAAAATATGCATAGGCTTGAGAGAAAAAGGAGAATGGATAGAGAGAGTTAAGATTAAAAGTATAGTTTAAAAATAATAAGGTGAGGTCCTTAAAGAAGAAATAAAGTTATAAAAATTATAATAAGTCACGTAAAGATTGAAAATACACAGAAAGTCTGGATTATGGTACTATTATGTTTTCTTTGAATTTTTTGACTATTAATGAACTAACTACAGAGAGACATTTAATTGTAGGGGCTGTTAAACTAACCTAACATAAAGGAATCTTAACTTCAATATTTGAGTCTAAGTATATGTTACTTTGGAAAAGAGGTTCTGCTTTTGTTTCCACAAAAGATGAAAAGATGTGGATTCCTTCCAGGCTAACATGGTTTGATCAAGTAAGACCCCTTGAGAGGTCTCCAATCGGAGCAATGATCCAGGGGATTCAACATCCAAAACAGGTTCACGGCAACTAGTGGAGATGATGCAGCCTCATAGACTACTATAGCCAAGATTTAATCAAAATTGTAAATTTTCTCAGGATCTCCATAATCTTATCAGTAATCACAATCAACAGAAGTAGTATGTTCAAATTTCCATAATATTGTTTATGAATGTTTTCATTAAAAGGGGTTTGTTATAAATGGTTAATGGTCAATCTCTTTCTAAAGATAACAGGGAGATATAACATAAAAATGATTAAAAAATGGCAAATCACTGAATCTACTTTAATCCAAAAAAACCTAACTGTTAATCTCAAAATACTTTAAGGTCAATTTTGTTTTACTATATGTATATTTCTACTCTTGTTTAAGGTATTATATTTCTACAGCTCATTTTAAAATGTAATATATCATTAAAAATAATAGTCATCTATAATAGTCAAAGTTAGTTAGGTTTTTAAAATATACACAGATATATTTCAGATGGCTAGGTAATCTCCAAACACTTCAAAGACCTACAGAATATGGCATTTAAAATAATAATAAACTTTTCTTGACATGAGACATGACTGCTCCCAGCAGTACCAATTACTTCAAGAGGATGATGAGCATTGAAGAAACTTCTTCTGGAGTTTGCTTTCAGTGTGGCAAGGCTACGTATTTGGGCAAGAAACTGATCTTGCCTGGACTGCTGACTGTATACTAAATAAATTTTACATGGAAGACCCACAGGAAAATGACTGCTAAACCTTGTCAAAACAAGACGAGATGGTTCTTCAGTATTCTTACTTCACAGGAAAAATGACAGAAAAAATGGCCAGACATTCTGCAGGACACACTTTCTCCAACAAGGTCATACCTACTTCAAAAAAAGTCATAGTTTCCAATAGTGCCACTTTGGGTGGCATTTTCTTTCAAACTGCCACAGTAATTAATGCAGGAGACTTAATGAATTAGTAACAGAGCCTAGCATCACAGTAAATAATTCATAAATCTGTATTTCCTAAAGAGTAAAGGGGGAAAGACATGTATGGATGCCTTGATGAGTATTTTAAAAGATTTATGTGTTTACTTCCATATTGTGCTTATTTTTAATAGTTTTTCAAAAACTATTTGTATGTAACACATAGTTTTTACTTTATTAAAGTAAATGAAGTATTGAATGCCTTGTTTTCTTCTAGGTTTGTTGATAATAGTATCTAGGCTCCAGAGACCATTGCCATGATGACAGACTAGAAGGTAATTAAATAATTAAAATCACTGTCATAAATATTCACTGTCATGAATAAGACAGAAAAGTTCTCATGCTCTGAGAAGTGTATTTTACTCACAATTATTAGATTTCAAGATTTACATCTTCAAGGTTCAAACTTCTCAGCTCTATTTATATTAGCAATGAGTCTATTTAACTGTCTCCATGTTGTTTTAGTATCATTATGTATACCTTATTACATGCCATCAAAATCAGATCATTCAGTGTCAGCCTCCACCTTCAAACTGTGAGTCAATATAAACATTTCCTCCCTATAAGTTAACTGTCAGAATCACTTCATTAGTGTGTCAGAAAGGTGACTGACATATGTAATTCAGATTTCTGTTTCTCGGTCTAGTAATCTAAGGCACTAATACCATTTTGATTATGCAGCTGACTGACAAGCTGTGGTACAGTTAGAAAGATTCACAAAGAAGTGGTCAAAGCATGTGTCTGGGGAATATGGGTAGAAATGCTCATATAGCACTACTGCAATCTCTACTCTAGTAAGTGGCCTTGGAGATTCTCTGAGGATTTAATTATTTATAAGAAAAATGAGGGCCAGAGATTTTTTTCTAATATGTAAATTCATACACATGAGTTTCAGTGACCTCTGAACTCAGGCTTAAGCATTTAGAAGGGTCTTCTAACACAAACTTTAGCTCCAATCAATAACCTCTATGAAGGCATCCCATTCTTTTGTATTAATAATTATACATTAATTTTTATTTTATTCTTATATTCCACTACATCATAAGCTCCAAGGAGACATGGTTTACATACTTTAATGTCCTTGATTATGCATTGATTAAATAAAAAAATGCAAAATGGATTAATGAAATCTAAGGTACTTACTGTGTTATCTTGAAAAATATAACATGATCTCTGTTACCAAAAGATTAATTTGGATTTTTAATTTTATGTATATGTGGGGGGATTTTATGGGCATAAGATGAATGTAGGTGCCCATAGTGTAAAGAAGACAACATTGGAGCCCAGGAGATAGAGTTACAACTGCTTGTGGGACAGCTGCCATTCACCACCTATCCCCATCTCTTCATTCTCACTCTGACTTTATAAAGTTCAGTTAATAAATAGGCTTATGCAAGATATCACAAGAATGAATAAAAGAACAGTTGATAAGCCATTGATAGATGCATAAGAAGTCCAAAGTGAGTTTTGCTGAATACAGTTTTTACGAGATGTTCACAATAACCTGTGACCCAAAGAAAAGTTCAAAACACATGATGTCTGTAGGTTAAACCACATGATCAATAAAATGGGGCTAAAGATACTAGATAATTTTCAAATGTGCAGAGGTAGGAATGGCAATTAAGGACAAAGTTTCTGGGAATGTAAGTTTCTTTAAGAATGATAAAATAGCTTATGAATATTGAAAACAGTGTTTTCTCTCCTAAGAAGATAAAACTCACATTAGAATTGTACTAGAAGTTTTTGAACAAAGACTATTGGGTAGATTGTAAATGTTTACTATCTGAAGATAAAAATGGATTTGATAATATCTACTATTATTTTGACTATTATTAATATACTCAAGCCATATTCAGTTTAATAGTGTTTAAAACTGCTTTCCAAGTGAATTTGTGACTGCTATTCAATAAACAGAGAAACAAACAAAATCATAATAAATAAAGTCTGATTTTTTTCCAAAAACCCTAAAGGATGGCCTCACCTTCCTAGGTTCATCTCTGGCTCGCTCTCATCCATTTGGGTTGGAGTTCTTAGATTACTATTAACTTTGTCCAATAACTCACTCTAAACACAGGTACAAAAGAGAGCAGGGTCAAGGGTATCTAGTTTCTCACTGGATCTTAACATGTACTGAAGCATGTCTTTATATCGGTGTGAGTGGTTCTGCTCACACATGCAAACTGTGGTAAGGGCGTGAATGACCCAGTCCCCCTAATTCAGTTTCCATTGCACTATAGTCTAGAAATTTCAAACCAATAAAGGATGCATGGCTTATATGTTCTAGACCATGAACTTATACAAAGATAAATGTATGCTAAAACTTGAAGACTCTCCCCAGCATAGTAACACCAGTGATTTCACCGAAGAAGAGAAAGAAGAGAAAGATCATAGCCTAGCACATTTGGTGATGTCTTTCTTTCAGAGATAACTGTTGTGAACTACCAGGCAAGTTGGCCATGAGTAAACAGTTATAAAGGCAAACAAACTCTCTTTCATTTTACAGAGTCATGTGGGCAATCATGAGATCACATGATTGAAAAGAAGTACTCTTTAATAAAGAATGACATCATCCCAGTGCTGTGGAATATTCTTATGTGTTGCTTTTATTGGTTGATAAATAAAGCTGTTTTGGCCAAAGGTTTAGCAGAGCAAGCCAGGCACAAAATCTGAGCAGAAATATATAGAGAATAGGCAGAGTCAGAGAAATATCTTGTAGCTGCCAAAGAAGGACACACTGGAACCTTAGGAAACTTCTCTAAAGGCCACAGTCTCATGGCAATACACAGATCGATAGAAAAGGGTTAATTTAAGATGTAGGAGCTTGCTAGGAATATGCTAGAGTTATCAGCCAAATAGTGTTGTAGTTAATATAGTTTCTGGGTGATTTTTCGGGAATGGGCAGTCGGGAAATAACCAGGCAGTCTCCTTATACTTCTCAGAATTCAGGAGTCTGAAGCAGGAAGATCATGGTTCAGTCTCACTCTTGTTACAAAGTAGGTTTGAGGTCATCTTGCATACTTCAAACATCAAATTTAAATTAGCAGATATATATTCAAGGTTCGAGTATACTAAGGCCAATTTTGGAAAAAATATAATATAGGTGCAAAGTATCTGCATCTGTTTGAAATCTCATAATAAAATCCAGATGGCTATGGACCAGAAATACAGTTCTCTAAGTTGCAGTAGCTGGGTATAACTAAGTCTATTATCTAGAATTATTAGCTTCTGAGGAGGCCCTTCCTTTTGGTTTGCAAGCACCAATTTTCTAGCCATGCATTCATGTGGTCTTTTTCAATGTGTGTTCATGATGTAAGGACAGAGACAGAAAAAAACTCTCCCTTTCTACATGACCACAAAACCTGATTTCAGATACCTTCATTAGTTTCTAAAATTTTTATTTCATAAATAGTCAAATTAGGATTAGGGATTCAAATATAGACATAAGGAGAATTCAGTTCAACATTTAGATAACACTCAGTTGTCGGGAGTCAATGCAGAGTCCTAAATGTGGGTGAGCAGTAAAAGGCTGGCTGGAAGCAGGAGCCAGAAATACAAGGTTTAGGAACCAATCTTAGATCTGCCAGTGTAACATCTACCCCCGGTAACTTAATTTAATCAAATTAGTAGCTTTATTCCATGCCTGCATGGGCTATGCTCACCATCTTAATACCTTGAAGAGTAGAGGAAGTAATGACCAACCTTGGATAGAAAGTGAGGCCCTATTTCAAAAACCAAAGGGTCTCCAAGTAAGTTACCAATGAAAGTGTCATAAACGTCTACAAATTGGGAGGAAATTGAATTTGTTTAACAAGCTTACTCCAACATCGCTAACTATGTGGTTGATCCTCATTCATTTTTTCCTTCAGATGTTGGTAACTACATTTATTCTAGTAACTACTTTATATGTAATTTTATCATTCTATACATGGTGCCCACAGAATTTAATGCATTTATTTGTTTAAGTTAGAAAATGAATGCATTGGTCTTGGTTTTCAATTTGACGGGATGCAGAAAGGTCTATAATCGGTAATGTCTGGCAGGGCTACATGGCTTCTCTCTCTCCCTGCCTCCTTTCTCGCAGCATTCAGCTTGCTTTTCCCCAACTAGTTCTGTTCCCCTATAGCTCTGGAATAAGCTCAAAGTAGTTCCTTTATATTTATAGGGGAATCCCACATCACCTCCCCTTTTATATTTAAATAAAAAAGGTTATTAACTTTAACTTAGTAAAAGTACATATACAAAACAGGTTATCATAACTAAGAAAAAACTATAACTATAACTATAAATTCTTCAACTCCATTAAAGACTTCAGAAGGGCATATTACCTAAGTAAACAGGAAGTTCTTTGTCTTAAAGCATTGAAAGGTTTGAAGAATGCTTATCCACCTGAAACATATCTCTGACATCTAGAAAATCTAACTAATATGAGTAGAAACTTGACTATTATCGAAAACTCTCTATTAACCTATATTTCTTAATTATATATTACATTTTTAAATGAGCTGCACAAACACAGTACTATCTCATAGACCCCATTTAAATGCTCAGTCTCCTAAAGAGCCAGAGGTCACACTGGTAGCATCCAGAAAGCTGGCATTTCTAAACAGCATGGCTTTTTTCCCTACTACTGCTGAATCAGGAAAACCTCTCTTAAAGGAGACATGTCTCTGCTTTCGTCTAGCAAACAGAGCCCACCCAAAAAAAAAATACCACTACCAAACCATGCTTAACTCTGTTTTTTTGTGTCTAGGATTCCTTTTTAAACTTTCTCAGGCTTTACATGGATTTAGTCCACCATGTTGGTGCCAATTTGTTGCAAGGAAGGCTGATTTTGCAGCATTCAGTTTATTTTTCCCCTCCTAGCTCTGTTCCCCTATAGTAGGCCTAAAGCAGTTCCTTTACTAACCAATGATATTCTCAGCATACAGAGGGGAATCCCACATCACTGTGCGTCCTGCTTCCTGGATTGAGTAGCTAGCTTGTTCCCTGACTTTTAAATATGGCAACAATCACTGTCAGATTGCCTAGTTCTATCATGTAAATCAGTTTCATAAATTATCCCCACCTATTCCTCTAGTAAAATCAGCCTAGTTTAGTAAAAATATCCATAGACTGGGTTTTGCATTATTAAAAATTTGACTGTTTTGTCAATGTTCAAAAATATATATACACATATGTACACAACTGAATAGCTCAGGAAGAGGAAGAATTTCAGTCAAGATAAGCACATTTGGAATACGTCAATCATTTTAGACTTGCAGGTCTTATATAGTGTGTGGAATTCTGTTGCTAAAAAATCTGTGTGATAAGAAAATGAATAATCAATCCAAAACTAATTATACATATCTATTTTTAACACAATAGTTTTATTTTCTGAGAATTTCATAGAATATATTTTGACCATGTTAACCCCAACTTATCTCAGTCCCAGTTTCACCTCCAGCTTCCTTTCCTCTCTCTCCTCCTCCCACACTCCCTGTGTGTCTCCTAAACCTGTGATGGCCCTGCACTGGAGAGTGGTCCAACTACCAGAGGTCACATTTTTAAAGAAAACTAGAGAGATGGCTCAGCCTTTGACTAGGACTTAGAACTCAAACACAGTTATTTTAAAAAAGATAAGAAAGACTACGAGGTTGGGTGAATACAGAGGGGCTGGGAGTGGGGAAAGTATGTAACTTAAATGTGTTGTATGAAATTCTCAAAAATATATTATATAAAAACAGAATCTGGATGATTCTGCCTCCTTCTATTTTTGCTATCCTTCCTATTCTCTATCCCCTGCTTCTCCTGCCTCTTTCTCCAATAGGCCTGGCCATGCTCAGTCTACTGGCCTTGTTGGGTCAATGTCTTTCTCTACTTTGGACTCTTTCAGAGCTGTCTGGTTGTTCTCCCTACCATACCTGCAATAAAACTCTTCACTGAACTATAAAAAAATAAATTGATATTTTTCAATCTCAGAATTATGTAAGTACATACTCCATTAAAAAATGGAAAAAAGAAATTCCAGATTGATCTCTTTGCAAGGATTTATTAGATAGGTATTTCTTGGTTGCCGAAAAGGAGAGTAAGAAATCCTTCACTCTCTTCGGGAAATCTGGGAGGCATGGATGAGTCTCTAATTAAGTGGCTACACAGTCCTAGCAGTGCCCAGCCTTTTCAGGACTCTTGCACTTTCCTTTCCAATCAGATCTTCAAACATCCTCCTGCCCATATACAGGCACTAGGATGCCAGCTTATAACCAGGGAAGCTCAGTTAGCACCCAGGTCAGGTAGCTTAAGAGTCACTATGGTGGCGCCTGGTTTCCAGTCCCCACTGACATGGAGATTCAGTGAAGTGCTTCTCTGCTTTCTCCCAGTCTTCCATTATTGTGCTCACTTCCTCTTTCTTTGAGCATTGTACTATTTCAGTCTGTGGCTTCCCAAGAGTCAAACAGTTACAAAGCAAAATGGGAGTAGAAGCAGTCACTTACAGACAAAAGGAGTAAAGCAGAGCAGAAGCCAAGGCTGATCGCTAAAGACAGGAGATGATGTATTCTCAGGGATTTTATAAAAATAGTTTTGTGTACAAAATGTACCATATATTTTTTTGCAAGGCAAATAAAAAATATATATGTTAATTTTTCTAATGTTTTGTATGCCACTTTCTTGTCTCCTGTTCCTCCCACTGTCTCTCCCTTTCTTTTTTTCTTTTTCCTCTCTCTTTCTCTCTCTCTCTCTCTCTCTCTCTCTCTCTCTCTCTCTCTCTCTCTCCCTCTTTCTCTAATAGAGATTGTACAAAAAGCCTTGCACATGCAAGGTACAGGCCATGCCATCTCTAAGCACTAAGAACTTTTAAAATTGACAACTGATAAGCAACGAAGAGAAACAGCACATACCCAGCACATGGTAAACTGGCTCCTGTAATTCCAACACCACTAAATGAGGCAAAATGTTTTGTCCGCTGTAGCCAACTAATTTTAATCTCTAGTTAAATTCTCAGAGAGTCTTTAGTAAACAATTAGTGCTCTGTGAAGCTTTCGGACACAAATTTCTTTGAAGGCAATTGTCAGGGGCAGAAGGGCAGCTTTTCAATGCAGAATTCTTTGCCTTAGGCTTATGACTGAAAATAGTACATTTCAAAGAGCTTTTAAGAGCCAGTGACTGTGCAATGATCTCTTGGAAAGGATTGCTTACTTGTAGGAGGTTTCTATCTAATCCTTGTCACTTATTTTGACCTGATCTATTTTTAAAATTTATTCCATAAGTTGGTTCTAAATGTTTACTTGTAGTTTTCTGATTCAAATGTGATCTGCTGCTATATTGATAAAAAAATAAATAAATTCGGTTTAAAAATAACAAAAGGGCATCTGATTAGTTGTCAGACACAGAATGATGACAAATCTTTCTTTATTAAAATGACATTTAAGAAGAAGAAAAAATAATTCTGAGTCTGTCTTTTAACCAGGATCATTATTTTCTAGAGACAAATGAACTGTTTTCATTTCTCAGGAAGGCTTGCAAATGTTCTTTATAAATATTTTCACCAGATGAAGCTTTAAATAATCTACATCTACGCTATTTTTAAATAACAACAGCAAATATTTAAACTTTAATAAATGCTGTATGAAACACTTTAAGAATAAAGAGATTATAACTTAAATTTATTCAATAAAAATATGAGAACATAATCATTATATTAATCTCTGAAATTTATAAAAGTTTCTATATTTTAATTCATTAAAATCCAAAAGTGAGATCCATTTTTTTTAGGTGGAAAATCACTGTATAAGATATAGTCTTCTTAAATTTGAAAGCACCTAAAAGTTTCTGCAAAGATATAACTAAGTGAAATTTTTAAACTTAAATTTAAAAAATAACTTACATTGTAAGGTTTTCAAGTTCTTTTGACTGCATAAGAATCTCTATTGTGAATCCAAAATAATAGATGGGTGCTAGGGAGTATGCAAAATGAAGAAAAATCATCTAAAAGATGAATGTTGGTAGTTCCTGACACTTGGCTCCTTAAGTTTGTGATTCACGAATACAGAGTGCAGAAGGGTTAGGAAGAACTTCTCAAAAGAGAAATCCCTTCAGCCATGTTTAATCCATTCATTCAGTTCAGGACAATGGATTCCAAATGATTTCTTCAATTTAGCAGCTCAGGCATGAATTATCATATGGAATAAAAATGATCCAAGGTCCCCAAAGGAAGGGAGGTTAATTAGTCTAACGTTCGAATAGGTTCAGACCCCATGCATCCTTAGGGGTATGGGCAGCAAAGTTTCCTTTAAGGGAAATACAGAAAGAGAGCTAGTAGAACGTTTTCATTCTAAGTGTTACGACCCATCTTGGACTTTGGGATATGTGATCCTTTTCTTATCTAGCACAAAGTGACATATGAACAAGTTATTGCATAAAATATTCAAAACACTGACTATTACTAGATATATTTCTATTGCCTTTGTAGAAACCAGACCATAGCCAGTCATCTGTACTTTGGAAAGGACAGATGATGGAGAGCCCACTGAATACTTAGAAAAATATATTCTATATCATTTCTTGACAGGTAGAAATCAAAAATTTACTAATATAAATTTATAATTAGAGATCTTTAAATTACACATATATAATAA
The DNA here is from genome assembly GCF_982192425.1 of Myodes glareolus. NCBI lineage: Eukaryota > Metazoa > Chordata > Mammalia > Rodentia > Cricetidae > Myodes > Myodes glareolus. The sequence continues at coordinate 10,913,561 of NC_142039.1, forward strand.
ATGTATATCTTCCTATGTTATGTATGTATGTGTGTATTTATTTATTTATTTAGTTTTAAGGCACTATCACCATGTAGTTCTAGTTGATCTGGAATAAAAAGATCTACCTAAGTCTCCTGAATGCTTGAAATAAAGCTACGAGGCGTCACTCTTAGTGTCGCTATGTATGTGCAAATTGTTTATGTATATTAATGTTTGCCTGTGTATTTATGTGCACCATGTGTGCAGTGTACATGGAGTCCAGAAGAAGGCACTAGGTCTCCTAGAAATGGAGTTACAGGTTGTTTGTTTACTGTCATGTAGATTCTGGGAACCATATCTCAATCCTGTGGAAAAGCAGCAAGTGCTCCTAACAGCTAAGCTGTCTCCCCTGCTCCCTCCTCCTATGTTTTTAAATGACCCATATGCGGGCAGACTCAATTGAGCAGCAGTTCTTAGCCTGTGTGTCACAACCACGTTGGGGGCAAACAACACTTTCACAGGGGTTACCTGTGAAACCATCAGAAAACACAGATATTATTATTTTGCTTCATAATAGAAGCAAATTACAATTAGAAAGCAGCAATGAAAATAATTTTATAGTTGGGAGTCACTATAACATGAGGAACTGTATTAAAGGGTCGCAACATTAAGAAGGTAGGAACTACTGTATATGAGCTTACAACTCATTTACAGTGTTTGGTAGACACCAGGTTATTGTTATAGCACCCCACTCTTCACCAGATGTTGGTATCGTATCATTTATTTTTCAATGAGTTGTTGAAAAATCATTCAGTGCCAATAAAGGCTATCAATGGCCATCTGAGTTTCAAAACTAGATCTTCAGTCATATATTTAAATGAATCTGCTGTAGTGAAAACTTTGTCCAACCTGCTGTGCCTGACTTGACATTGAAGGTTAACCTTTAGAATTGTCATTCTTTCCTGGGTTAGTTGCTTGTTCCATGCTGAATTTTGCTTGTCTATTGTGGGGTGAAAATTAGTCTCATTTCTTCTACTGCATATTTCCAGAGATCATACATTAAGGGACAATAAGATTTGATTCAGTTTCTGCTGCTTTGGTGTTGGGAAGAAACATATAAGCTTGTGATTGGATTCTATTCATTTTCTTTTTAGAATATTGATGATGACTTTTACTTTGCAAAGAATAAATACACTGAAAATAGTAAATCAGTCAGAAATGATATCTTCAATTATTGCTCATCCTCTAAAATGATAATGAGGATTAAAATAGGATATCATATATCTTGCTCAATTATGGATTATTCTTAGCTTGACATGTCAGCTCTTTATGGCAACAAAAATGGAAAAAAATCCATAAATGTCCTTCAAAGTGTTGAATGGAGTATAACTGAATTATCCCCATGGTGCTTCACTGCTAATAATTGAGTTTTCTTCTTTAATACCGTAGAAGTAATCTTTGGACCAATACATATAAGTTGTAAAGTTATTATGAATGCTATTCCTATCATTTATTTTTAAAACTAGAATTAGATTTCAGTGTAGAGGGGGTTCTTGCATTCTAGAAGAACAGAGAAAAATATACTTAATCTCAGCTTCTCCGGTAGCATTCTTAGATTAGTCATAAGAATATCGCACTGAGTGCTCCCATGCCAATTTCTTACCATTCATGAAGATTCTACAAAGTTCTTTTTACCATCTTAAGTGATGATCCCAATTGGGAACTTCTAGTACAGGTTACTATCAGATCACTATTAACCAGGAGACTCTAATCTCAGGTTTCTGATTTTGGCCCTGTGTGTTAAAACGTCTACATGGATCAGTCCCTTTGAAATGCTACAGTAAACATAATCTTCACCAGCCTTTTACACTCAGAAAAATGAGAGCAGAAACATTTTATATCAACTGATTTCTTTTCTTTATAAAAGATGGAAATAACCACATATCTATTACTGAATAGAAATATTGTCCTGTTTGATTTTTATAAGCATTAAAATGGCTGGAAGACTGAAGTAGTTAAGACCCTATACATTCTGAGGCTCTATTTTATCATTTCTTCAGAGAAACTATGCATCATAGGCTGGCCATTGAACTCACAACACCCCTGACAGCCTCCCAGCTGCTGAGCTTGCAGATGCGTGCCCCCAGACCCAGCTCTTCATAATGTTGCTGCCGAGTAGGATTACATATCTAAAAATTACCTCATATTTGCATTCATTATTCTTATAATCAGGCTATTAAAATAAAGAAAGTGTATTTAGACTTAAAAGGTAGAGGAAAAGTATGATTTTTGATTAGCTTAGAGTAAGTTGATACGTGCTTCATATTGCAAATATCATGAAGATTCTTACTACATCAAAATGGTACACAATGGAATTAAAGATTAAAGTAGGAATATTTTCAAAAACTAGATTGATCTAGAAATTATTACATGAGTTAATTCAGACTTATAAAGATAAACGAATGTGTATAGATGTCACCATATCGCAAGTATAGATTATGAAACCATGAAGAAAAACATGAGAGAGAAAAAAGACGAATGTGTATAGGTATCACTATTACCGCAGGTATAGGTTATTGACCCATAAAGATAAACATGAGAGACAAAAAGAGGTTTGAAGGAAGGTAGAGAAAGGAAATAGAATAACGTAAAACGAAAGTTAGAGGACAGAACTAGAATTGCAGGCACAGGGAGAGAAGAGTTTTGATGTGGGATTCCCCTTTATATGCTATGAATATGTTTTATTACCATTGGTTAATAAAGAAGCTGCTTTTACCTATAGCACAGGCTGGAAGAGCTATGGAGTGGAAGTAGGCAGATTTAGGGAGATGCCATATAGTTGCCGAAAGCAAGATGCCAGTCAGAACCATACCTATAGGCCACAGCCTTGGGGTGATTCATAGATTAATAGGAATGGGTTAATTCAAAATGTAAATGCTAGCTAGAAATATCCCTGAGTTGAGGCTGGAGAGATGGATCAAGGGTTGAGAGTACTGGATAGTCTTCCAGAGGTCCTGGGTTCAGTTCCCAGCAACCACATGGTGGCTTACAACAATCTATAATGGGATCTTCTGCACCCTTCTGTCCTGCAGACATATGTGCAGGTAGAACTCTGTATACATAATAAATAAATAAATAAATAAATAAATAAATAAGATGAGATTTTTTTTTAAAATTCTTTAAGAACTAGCAAAATATTTTACTTAAAAAATGCCTGAGTCATCGGTCAAATAGTGCTATAATTAATATAGTTTCTGTGTGATTATTTGGGTATGAGGGGCTGGGAAATGAACAAGCAGCCTTTGTCTACAGAGTTTTTAAAAGCTATATGTGCAAATACGAAAACAAAATGTATTACTTTGTATGCCAACTTTAAAAAAAGATAAAAACTTTAAAATGACAAAATTAGCCCCTTTTCCCATAAAAATCATCATCAAAGAAATCATCTCAATTTTCAGCTTAAGCTTTTGCAAGTAACTCCTTTTCTACCAAAGAAATTATCTAGCTGTAGGAAGTAAAATATATAACAGTCCAAACAATAACCATGTGCATAAATTACTAATAAGTAAACATGCTCGTTAATCTTTGGTTAATTTGACAGAAGATAGAATCATTTGGGAATAAGAACCCTCTACTGAGAAAATGCTACCACCAGATTTACCTGTACACAGTGAATAGGGAATTTTCTTGATTAATGATTGATGTGGGAGGGCCCAACAGTGTCAACCGTGAACAAGTGATTAATTTGCCCTAGGTTGTACAGAAACACAGGTTGCAAGTCCTAGGAAATAAGCCTTGTCAGTAGGCTGTAGTTCCTACTTGCGGGTTCCTTCCCTCCGTGCCTCTCTGCACTGAGTTTCCTCAGTGATAGATTTTTATCTGGAAGTGTAGGATAAAATTAATCATTTCCCACTGAGTTTATTCTGTGTCACGGTGCTCAATTCTAGCAGCAGAAAACTTAACTAAGATAGTAATATTTACATCATAACATAGACAGTTTGTGATAAGATGACACATCTGGAAATGTGCTATGGCAGGAGACCTGTTGATTTCCACTTCTACGTGAACACATCACAGACTTCCTGACCACTGTGTACTATGCTTTGCTCAGTCATGGAGTCTGAGCTCACATGGGTGATGGAACTGCTGATGGCTGCCTCTGCCACTTTTACCATTATCCTGAGAAGAATTCCTTGTTGGTAGGCAATGGAACAAAACACTGTCCAGAGCACTTCCATCTTTAATACTAATAACTAGCTTATTTTGCAACGTGAAGGCCTGTGTCCTGGCCTTAGCTGAACTACTTATGAACTTTTTTGAAATGCAGATGATTAGGTCCAGCCTACTACAGAGAAATCAGAATGGGTGCTGAACCCAATACCAATGTGATCTCTCGGTATGCTGATGTTTCAGACACTGGTCTACCCCACAATTGATGTCTCAGTCACTTTGGATCCTGAAACTGCACCTATTTGATTTTGAGGCCTTATTAGTTTTATTTATTGCTGTGTGGCTATAACACTGCTGGCATTAGAAGGTCTGTGAGGACACCCAGGGGAAAACATACCTGCTATGGCCACAGAGAAGCCATTTGGACATACTTGAGCCTCTCAAACATATACCTCTGACAGTCTGTATTTTAAAGAATTTCCCTGACTTTGCGGCAACAAAATGATTCCTCAGTCTACTTGCTGAATTGTGTAGCATCTGCTTCATGAAATCAGGTTATCTCCTAAGTAATGAGTATACTAGAAATGGCAAAGGACACTGTTCAGTTCAGAAATTATAATCCTAAATTCTTGGAGAAAATAGCACCTAAGGATATGCAAACAGACAATAACTAGACCACATATTCCAGAAAGTTCTCATCCCAACCCCTAGAACAACCAGTCTAAGAAGAAAAACCTTACCTTGGCCACAGCCAAACTTGCATGAATGGTCAGCAACAGAAATGGAGCTGAGAGTTTCTCTACATTTTTGCCCTTGCCTTCAATAAAGCACCAACCATGGAAATGCAAATTTTTCAACTACTCACTTAAGATGCTCTTTGTAATTAGTCCAATGGTCTTTTGGCCATCAGCCTCCACTCACTCCGAAACTGTAACTTTATTAGCAATGAAAGTCCTATATCCCATGAAACTCTCTAGTCATAAATACAGCTGGACAGTTAACCCTGCAAGAATCTACTTTTCTATGCAGTTCCAACACTCATCCCCTGTAGAAGTGGTTCCTTCTAGCAGAAATACTCGTCTCACTTCTCACTGACAGCTTATAAACCAAATGACCTCTTAATTTACCAAAACCTTGTCTAAAGAGCCGTTCCTGGGCAAAGCTGCTTTGTTAGCATTCTGATCTGTTATCCCAGAAGAATTCAGCGCACTGTACTGAAAGCCCCTCTGAAGTGTTCTTTTTCATACATGTCACTTAGTATAGACATGATCTGGTCATGGTGGTTTGACCCTCCAGACAGTGGATTCCCCGAGAGACAGTGCTGTGTTCTTCCATTGCTGTCACAACTGCTCCCAGCCCAGATTTGTCTCTCATGAATAAATAGACTGATGACTTAGCTAGTATATTTATCAGCTAATTAAACTTTCTTTAAAATTTCTTTAAAATCTTCTTAGGAAAAGGGTATACAGTAAGAAGATGAGACAGGATATGTACAGTATAGTTTAGGCATCTTGTTTGTTTTGTTTTGTTTGTATGTTTGTTTTGAGACAGGAATTCTCTGTGTTGAATCAGAGCCTGTCCTGGAACTAGCTCCTGTAGACCAGGATGGTCTCAAACTCACAGAGATCCACCTGCCTCTGCCTCCCGAGTGCTGGGCTTAAAGGTGGGCACCACCACTGCCCGGATGAGTTTAGGCATCTTATAAGGAGATAATGAACAATGAATTAAAATTGATTATCCAGACATTTATTTACCTCGATCTGGGTGTTGTTGTCCTGACCATCATCCAGTAGCAGGTCAGTGAAGCCTCTGGGCTCTGCTGAGTCTTGACCCATGCTGGCTCTGTTTGTGTCGACTGCCTTGAAAGGGTCCGAGTTTCTTTTCCATCTGTGGCTGTATGCTTGTGAGTCCACATCCACCCCGTCGTCTCTTTGAGGAAAGGCCTTTGAAACATCATACTTCCAATCTGAAAGAGAAACAGGCGTGTTACCTCTAGGTGTGACTCATATACATAATACCTATTAGAGTAGAAAATATACTTCTGTTGGTCATTAGAATCAAAAATAATGATCATAATGAAACCAAAGTACTTGCCATATTAGACTCGGTGTGGAAATCTGAGTGTTACAGTTTAAACATGAAATATATCTCCAGATTCATATATAGGATGCTTGGTCCACAGATAGTTGGCTCTAGAACAGAGTCTCACTAGAGGAAGGAGGTGACTTGGTGTGTCTTTGAAGGTTGCGCTTTATCCCCAGTTCCCTTCTTGTTTTTCTGCTTCCTGACTATTATGGGATGAACAGCCTCTTAGCACACATGCCCCCATCACCATGATGCTATATTCAAAGGCATGGGAAACTTGAATGGGGAACCTCTGAACCAGGAATCAAATAAGTTAATCTTCCTTTTTTATTTATTTATTTATTTATTTATTTATTTATTTATTTATTTATTTATTATTATTATTATTTTGTTTTCTCAGTTATTTGATTCCAAGTAACATAAGCATAACTGATATGCTGGGTATCGTGGGACTTCAGGGTACACTATAAAATGAACCAATGACTCCTGTGGTGATCTCTAAGGGGCTCTCAAACATACAGCTCTACACAAATGCATATATCTTCCCTCTGTATGTACACACATACACACACACACACACACACACAGAGAGAGAGAGAGAGAGAGAGAGAGAGAGAGGGAGAGAGAGAGAGAGAGAACTGTTCTGAGAAAGCAAGAATCCTAAAGACTGAAAAAACAGACAGCTTTAGCTTATTTTAAAATAAATGGCATGATGAATGTGTGAGCTTAGGCTGATTTTACATACCAGGCTGCAAAGGCACAATGATGTGCTTGAATAGGTTAAGCATAGTGGAATTTTCTTCCTGTAAATGTGCTAACCTATCCTGTAGTTTACAAGCAAGACTTGGTTCATTGCTTGACTCATTTGATAAGCAGCCCTCTCAGAGGCATCACAAACATGCTTGTTCATTTGCACTGTCCTCACCTTGGGAACCTGTCAGGGTGGGAGAGGAGGACATTGACAGGCACTTACAGAAATGGATGGGACAGCAAGGAGATCAAATCACAAAGGTATTTTAAAGCCATCTGCAAGGACTGGCCTTGCTGACCCAGCTCCTCCTGTTACTACATGAGGGAAAATTAGATTTAATCATGACTCCTAGTCTTTCATTTCAGTAGGTCAGTAGGGGACAGAATAAAGCAAGGGCTGAAAATTCAGTTTCCAAGCAAGAGGAACAGCCTTCTGCCCAAGCATTACCAAAAGATAGGAATTGGCACCCTTTATATCCAGTCTGATATGGGTTCACAAAGGGCCAAGAGAACACTGATTTAATCATGGATGTGGTGTTCCTCTCAATACAAGAACGTTTTGTGAAAGTCTGTTATTGAGTTTAATGCAGAATCAGCAACTCATAAATTCAGAACCTATGGGCCACCACCACCACCATTTTCCAGCAACCACAATGGCTAAACATACCTTGGTTTCAACTCAGAAAGTTTCTGATAATCCTTCCAAACAAGGCAGGGCAGTCTAGTTTTACTAAGACCTAAAAGATATTTTTGAAGTCTGATATGTTGGGGGCTGGAAAGGTGGCTCAGAGGTTAAGAGCACTGACTGCTCTTCAAGAGGTCCTGAGTTCAATTCCCAGCAATCACATGGTGGCTCACAACCATCTGTAATGAGACCTGGTGCCTTCTTTTGGCCTGCAGGAAGAATATAGGCAGAATATTGCATACATAATAAATAATAAATCTTTAAAAAAAGAAAACTTACAAAAAGAAAAACTAACTAACTAAATAAATAAATAGTGATGTGTTGATGGATGGAGTCTTAAGAGAAGCCTTACCTTGTACTAATAGCATGTCCATTGAACCCTATGAAGAATCATGGGTACCAAATTTCTACCAGGAGAAATCTTGGAGCCAGAAAGAGGAAGGACTGTGCTCTTATCAGTGAACTGCACACCAAAAGGGAGCTGTATGCTTTGTACATGGCTGTACAGCATCGCTCAGTGATTCAACATGCACTGAGTGTTCAAGAAGAACAACTAATTAGTGTTGTCAATTACACTGTGGAAAATAACTGTTTGTAACACTCTGCCTCTGCCTGACATTTGACAATAGTTCAGTGCTCACTGACTGAGGGAGTGATGGAACACACTACAGACATTCTCTTTGGCATAAGAGTTATAGGCCCAGGCAGAAATAAGTAAGATACCAGGGCTTCAACATTTTCTAATTTATTTGCTGGTTATGGGTTCATGGTAACTTACAAAATTCTCTAGGTTTTAGTTATCCTGTATTTTAAGTCACATTGGACATAGCTTATCTGGAAAGGCAGACATCTTTTCTTAAGGATGTGTCTGGCTTTAAGAACTATGGTACTAGGCAAAATTACACGAAGCAATTTACTTGCCTCAATTGTATATCCAGCCTCATTATTGAAGATATACGAGGCAGCTTACAACAAAGCTAAGCAATAAAATTTCCTAACAACCACAGACCTTCTGGCACAAAGCTTAGGTTAACCTCAGAGATGTCAGTCTGTCTCCCAAGTAGGGTGGTGGGTCTCGGTGAGTTATGACAGTGGCAAGCTGTGCCAAGTCTGTCCTGGCCCTTCCTTCCTTTCTCTTTCCCTCCCTTCTCCTTTCCTTCATCCCTTTCCTTCTTCTGTTTCTTTCTTTTCAAATCTTTTCATTTTTATTTTCTGTGATAAAGGTTTGCCAAGATGTACAGTCTGATCTGAGGCTCTGCCATCCTACTGCCTCAGCTTCCCTAGAGTATTCTGGGAATACAGTTGCATGTCATTAAGATCAGCCTCTTAGTTAAACAGGTTGGGTCCACTTCTCTGACATTAAGGTTACCAGTTCTCTTCTGGTATATCAGCATAAAACAACTCTCCCATGTCCCATGACCCATCTCAGGACCACCAGCCTTGTTCTGAGAGCCGGAATACAGGCAGAAGAAGCAGGCAGAATGACTATCAGTGCAAAGGCGCTTTCATTGATTCTATTTCTCAACCCCTCTTAAACCCCCGTCATCATTTCCTTCAGTCATTTCACTCTAAAAAATCAATTCGAAAGGGCTTCAGAACTTAGGAAAGATAATGTCCATGTTTCTCATTTAATCTGAAAACTTATTAATATGTTAAGCATTTGTTTAGTACTTAAATTCACTCCTTTGTAGGATTTGAGGGCAGTAGAAAGAGCAGATAGGTTTTTTTGAAAAACATTCTTATATAATCACATGACTTCTGAGGTCAGGGCTCTTGACAGTCTTGGCTTCATCTTTTTTTGTCATTATTTGGTAATATTTTCTGATCAGAAATAATCTGCTATTCATACTTTAAAATAGTTAATATATTCACTGTGTATATTAGTGTATAGTATATTAGTATATTAGTTCAATGTGGTATGTCACCCTTTGCTTCAGCATGCAGAGGCTCCATCATACAAACACAGTGATTGATCTACAGCCACACAGCATTGTGCTGGTAAATGCTTGTTCCTAATAGAATCTATTTCTGCAAACTGGTCAATTCTTTGCTCACTCTAATTGCATTTACAAGAAGTAAACAGACACTCAGGAAGGCCTGAGAAGTTTCCTAATGGGAAAATTGTGAGTTTGGGTTCTGGGCTTGCAAAAACCTGTTGGGCTGCCATTTTATACTGAATTCTATTTTCTCTGATAATATTATAAATAAGCAGGCATACTCAACCATGCATATAGAATTATCACTCTAGGTCCATAATTCAGCTAGCAGATGACTCAAGATGGAAGTGTGTCGTGGGTTTAGGTACTGATCCTGTTTCAGAATGTGTTTTAGCGAAAGAAACATAAATCAAAATGGATATTTTATAGAAATGAGGGAAGGAAAATTGGAAAAGTTACATTTGAGTTATCTATATTCTAATTACTTATCTGAATTTCATGGGCTTTCAAAATGCATACAAATATCTATTCTTTAAATTGACAACCAAACAAGTCATTTGGAGACAAGGCAGAGAGAACTATGGGACACAATGTTTTCCTTCCCAGCTTCGTTGAAAGCATGCACAATGGGACCGACCTCTCAGCACTATGCTCAGCAGACTGTCTGTGCTCTGTCCACTACATGTTACTTAAATCCCCCACAGAAAACCTTAAAAAAGAATTCTCCAACATTCCTCGCTACTGGAATTTCTCGGTTCATAGAAACATTGATTCTGATTAAAAATTTCCATTTGGAAGTAAGGGGAGAAAGATTCACAAACACATTTTTCTAAACTGTTACATCCAATAAGCAAATTGATATTAGTACATCTTTAGATAGTTGAATAAATTGAAGTAGAAGATATAGTGTTATTAGTGAATGCATTTCATTATATTTCCAATAAGACAGCATCAAAACACCTCACAATGACTAGTTAGCCTGAAAAGATCAGAATAATCCCAAGCATCCTCATGTGTTCTCTATAATCTCTATAGTTCCTTCTATGCCCTGGGGACGGCTCATCTTTATTGCCAAATTGATGGCACTTGCGATCACTTAGGAAACAAATCTTGTAGCACTCATCTAAGGGATTATCTAGACTTAATTGATAAATCTGGAAGACTTCATTAATGTGGGTAGGACTGCCCCATGTGCTGGGGTCTCATACTGATTAAAAAGGGGAAAGCAGGGAAAAGATCTTCACAAACCCTGCAACAGATAAAGGTCTGATCTCCAAAATATACAAAGAACTCAAGAAACTAGACACTAAAACTCTAATTAACCCAATTAAAAAATGGGGTACTGAACTGAACAGAGAATTCACTACAGATGAACTTCGAAGGGCTAAAAAGCACTTAAGGTCATGCTCAACCTCCTTAGCGATCAGGGAAATGCAAATCAAAACCACTTTGAGATATCATCTTACACCTGTCAGAATAGCCAAACTCAAAAACACCAATGATAGCCTATGCTGGAGAGGATGTGGGGTGAGGGGAACACTCATCCATTGTTGGTGGGAATGCAAACTTGTGCAGCCACTGTGGAAATCAGTGTGGCGGTTTCTCAGGAAACTGGGAGTCAACCTCCCTCAGGACCCAGCAATTCCACTCTTGGGAATATACCCTAGAGATTCCTTAACATACTACAAAAGCATTTGTTCTACTATGTTCATAGCAGCACTATTTGTAATAGCCAGAACCTGGAAACAGCCTAGGTGCCCCTCAATAGAAGAATGGTTAAAAAAGGTGTGGAACATATACACATTAGAGTTTTACTCAGCGGTAAAAAACAATGACATCTTGAATTTTGCATGCAAATGGATGGAAATAGAAAACGCTTTACTGAGTGAGGTAAGCCAGACCCAAAAAGAGGAACATGGTATGTATTCACTCATAAGTGGATTCTAACCATAATTAAAGGTCTTTGAGCCTATTATTCGTGATCCTAGAGAAGCTAAATAAGAAGATGAACCTGATGAAGATTATTTAGCTATCCGCCAGGAGGTAGGAAACAGACAAGAATCCCAGGTAACCTTGGGTGCATGGGGGGTGGGAGGGTTGTCGGAAAGGGAGAGGGTTAGAAAGAAGGGAGTAGGGGAGGATTGGGGAAAGATCGGGGGACTGGGATGGGGGGGAGGGAGGAAGGATGGATATGGGATCAGGCAAGTATATACCTCAACTAAGGGAATCATTTTAGGGTTTACAGGAGACTTGATTATAAAGGGGATCCCCGGTCCAAGGAGAGATCCCCATGGTTCTCTGGACAGAGGAGAGGGTGCCTGAACCGGCCTTGGCCCACAACCATACTGATGAATATTTTGCATGTCACCATAGAACCCTCATCTGGCGATGGATGGAGATGGAAGCGGAGAACCACGTTGGAACACTGGACCTAGCTCCCTAGGTCCAAATAAGAGGCAGAAGGAAAGAGAACGTGAGCAAAGAAGGCAAGGGCAGAGGAAACCTTCATCCGACGTTGGATGGCGATACAGATGGAGACCCATATTGGAACACCGAACTGAGCACTCCACGGTCCAAATGAGGAACAGAAAGATGAAGAAAATTAAAAAAGTAATCAGGACTGCGAGGGATGCGAGCACCCACTGATACAAGGGAACTGATATAATGAGAGTTCACCAAGGCCTGTTGGACTGGGACTGAACGAGGACGTGATCCAACCAGATTCTCTGAATGTGGCTGGCCCGGAGCCTTTTTGAAAAGCCATTGACAATGACACTGGGACTTGCTTCCTCTGCATATACTGGATTTTGGCGCTCCAGTCTGTTTGGACTCTCACCTTTCCTGGACCTGGAGGGAGGGGGGAGGAACTTGAACTTCCCACAGGGCAGGAAACCCTGACTGCTCTAGGGGATGGAGAGGGAGGAGAAGAGGGAGTGGGGGGAGTGGGAGGGTGTTGGGAGGAGGGGCTGAAATGGAAACTTTTATAATTTAATAAAAAAAAAAGAAGAAAAAAAAAAGGGGAAAGCAAACTGAACACCAGGATTCATCACCCTCTGTTTCTCCACAGTGGGCACAATGTGACCAACCATCCCCTGCTCCTGCCACCATAATGATGGACTGAATCCCTGGAAACACAAAGGAAGATACACTTTTCTTTCTTCTTTAAGTCACATCTGTTGTGTACCTTTTTTCCCAATAAGACAAGTATTCAATGAAACTGACTTATACCAGAAAGTAAATAAAGCAAAAGTGAAAAACGTGGTACTGGAATGGATATATCTATTTTATGTCACATCCTAATGACTTTATTTCAGTGTCTTACAAGTAACTGACAGTGGTGCATTGAAAGCATCTTAATCCCTTTCTTGACTGCTTTACATAAATAATACTCATAAAACATATATGCCAAACCACCAGAAAGTAATTCTATGCAAGGACATGAATTGCACAAAATTAGAATTCATCAGAACTGCATCTATTAACATGTTCTCTATTCTGCATTTTATGTGTGTAAAGATATACACATGCTTGTGTGTATGTATGATGGTGGAAAGTTGTGTGTACTTGTGTGTGGGTGTGTGAGTAGAGGCCAGGGGCTGAAATTATATTTATCAATTGCTCTTCGACTTATTTTCAAGGAAGATTCATTTGGCTGCACTGATTGGCTAGCAAGCTCTAGAGATCCTGCTGGCCACAACTTCATGATACTGGTATTACAGATGTGAACCACTGCATGCACACTTCTTATACAGGTGCTGGGGACTAAAGTCACGTGTCACACTCATTACTAACTGACTTGGCTATCTCTGCAATTCAGTTCTGTACTTTACAAGTGGACCAAGCCATCACTATGAATTCTCTGTAGAAACACTCAGACTTTTTTTTCCAGGAAAAAGATTTACTCTCTGGAATCACCTGAGAAAGAATAAAAATATTTGGCAAAGGCAGACTATCATGTTACTTTGATTCTCAATTTATTTCAGAATTGAATAGGAAAATTGTATTAAAATAATTACATCCTTGGTTATGTCAATAATGAACTCACTGCTGCAGCTAATTTGGAGGTTTTGAGTTATTCAACAAGATAAAGTTCACAGCATGTTTTATCTAGGTGTATTAAGCATTTTGAATGGGATCTAGCAGTTATATTTTATTTGAAGTCCTCAGGAGAAACGTTCTGGCTCTGGTTGTACTGATGGCTCCTTACTATCCAGCCAGTGTAAAACACAAGCCTCTTGTCCCATGTGTTCCTCATTCAATTCTCTCAATAACAATGGGTTCTGTTTACTCTATAGAGAAGTTCTCAAAGGCCTTTTTGCCAACAATACACACTTTCCATTAATAACAGTTAAATCCAACCACAAATCTTCAGAAAATCTTGTATGTCTCCTAAAAATTTCAGCTCAAAAATGGCCCTTATAAATGGACCTAGTTTTCTTCTGTAATGAATTGAGTTCTCTTCAAAGGTGAGTCCTTAAATACTTCTATTATACCTCTACTTGAGAATGACATAGTATAGGAAGGTGTTAGTACAGCCAGCCTGACACTTGCTCTCTCCAGAAAAGATCTTGAGTATGCTAGGCACTTGGCTGTCCTCTGAAAACTTCCAAACCCTGAAAGAGTATATCAATGTGCCTAAATGGCTTAGGTAAATTCTTTATACTCAACACCTGGCTTCCTATTGGACATACCAGATTTGGGTATATGCTAGACAAAGAGTAGTTACAGGAGCCATTTTAAAAGAATCATAAGAATTTTTATTGTCAAAATTTGTCTATAAAGCATTTCCAGATGCTATTGTATTAAAGACTTAGTCAAAAATATCAGCAATGTTTATGGTTTATGGGTGACAGCTTCAAGAGAAGTTGACCTCAGTGGTGAATTGGACTATCAATGTAGTCACAGTTGAATTGAGTGTTAAGAAGTGGTAGAAATAATAGTGGATGTAATCTAAATGGATGAAATAAGTCGTATGGGGGTACCCTGGAGGACATAGCTTGCCTATGGATGCTTGTCGTACCCCTCTCCATCTCCCCCGTCCCATGCTGCTCTGTACTCTCACCCTTCTTCCTTCCCTTCCTCACTCTTCCCTTCCTTTCTCAAACTTTTTTCCTCCTCCTTTCTCCTCTTTCTGATTCTGGGCAGCATGAGGTGAACAGCTTTGCTCTAGTATACTCTCTTCTGTGATATTTTAAATCCCCGAAGGATCAAAAACATTGGAGCCATACAGCCATAGCTATGCAACGTTTAAAACCATGAGTCAACATAAATGCTTCTCCTTTTATTATATCTTTCTCTGTGTTTTTGTCATTCAGGTGGAAAAGCGACTAACTCAGGGGAATTATGAACGGCCTCCCTTGGTAGAGAACATCTTAAACACCTTCACAATGTGTTGGTAGAGAAAAAAAGCAGCACTCTCTAACTCTGGTTTTCTCAGACGTTAGACATCCTTTTCCTTTGGCTGATTTTGCTTTGTGTCTTTCAGTTGTAAGAAGAAATGAACTGAATATGTATAAATATTTTATCTCAATTCCCAAACCTGGCAGGGTCTCAGGGACACATGACACAGATGGTGTCAGAATAGTGACTCCACTTTATGCAGGGTGTATTTTGGGTGTGTGCAAGCGTACACATGTGTATGTATATGTTTTGTGACTGTACTGTAAGGACAAGCATGGACACTGGCATACACTAACCATTTATGCTTATAAACAACAAATCCAGAAATACATTTTTTTCAGGTTATTTCTCACCTGGGAGAGTGTTCTTACAATTCATGTGTTTCCCCTTTGTCCAAATTCTTTAGACTTTTATCTATGTTTGTGCAGCATCAAGGAAATGGCAGAAGAAAAATAAATGATGGCAAAAATAATCTGTAAAAGTTTTCCTTCTAAATGATATGAGCTTGAGACAAAGCCTGGTTATTTTGAAGTTATGGAAGTTTCACAATTCTATGTTTACGCATCAGACCTCTTTTTTTAAGAGACATGGTAAACCTAACATGTCATAGAGGAAGGTGCACAGAACCTCTTGAGATTCAGAAACAACGAAGCACATAAAAAGAGATCAGGTTTAAGGTAGATGTAGAAAGTTAGTAGAGGAATGAGCCAGGTACTGAGTTCAGTCTGAGGTAGGAGCGAATGGGGGCCCTAAAAATCTGGGGCCGGGAGCCCCATCTCTATGTTTTACCTCCTCCTTTCTCTTACTGAAACCCATTGTTGGATACCTTTTGAATGAAGAAACTTGGGAACATAAGACCACTTTATAAAAGTGAATTGGATAGGAAAAAATGTAATTAGCATGAAATTCATTCAAAATGTACACTGAATAATTTGAATATTTTATTTTACTGGGAAATAAAATGATTAATAAACATGCTAATTTCATAGATACAGAAGACAAATTATGCTATGAGCAATAAATCTCTAGTAAAATTGAAATCAACTTTATGTATGGGTGAGGTGGTCCACATTGTAATCCCAGTCCTTGGGAGGGTAAGGTAAAAGGATTGCAACTTTGTAGGTGACTTGAACCACATGGTAAATTTCAAGCTAGCCTAGGCTACAAGAACTTGTCAAAAAAAATTCAAAAAACCTCACAGCTTTAGAATACTTTATTGAAGTGTAAAAGATAAATAGAGTAAATCTACACTCGTGGTTATAAACTGAGAAGTTTTGCCATTGCTCCCAAAAACTTACAATTAGTAATATAATGAATAAGGAAAATGTGGTACATTTACAGAATGGAGTACTACATAGTAGAAAAAAATAACGACATCTTGAATTTTACAAAGAAAATGGATGGAGCTAGAAAACATCATTTTGAGTGAGGTCACCCAGGCACAGAAAGATGACTATCACATGTACTAAGAGAGACTTACACAGATCTAATCTACATGAGAAGTAGAAAAAGACAAGATCTCCTGAGTAAATTAGAAACATGGGGACCTCGGGGGAGGGTTGGAGGAAGGGGAACAGAGAAAAATGTAGAGATCAATAAAAAACAATAGTAATGTACTGACATTCTATTTTGCATGTGAACACATTGATGATGCGTTGTACTGGGGAAATCACCAGAAATAGGTCAAGAGTGTGTCTTAATTAATATCTAACCTGCCTTTGAGTAATCTTTATTAGGGTCAAGATATCAATCTTTATCACAGTTTAGTTATAGAACACTATAAAATCATCTTAAAGGGAAAGCATAATATAGGGAACAAATGCTATTGAAATCAACCAAACAAGGCAAACAACCCTTCATATGTAGATGGGAAAGAGAGTCTTCTATTTGCCTGCTATGTTAATAAAGGAAGAGTCCCTGCTAGTTTAAATGCAAGGCAGAAATAGTGTACGCAATCAATAGGCATAATATAGGTTTAATGTATAGGGGGAACTTGAAAGGTAGTCTTCTGATTGAGGATTTCTTAGTAACTAGCTAATAATGTTGACTCCTGATTCAGATTAGTAAATTTCAGCATTGACTTTACAATGAAGACAGTTTTTAATCATATAGCCAAAATATACTTATTCACTCAAAGTATTTGCTACTTGTTCAAATGCTTTAATAGGACTGGGGAAATAGGCTCAGTTTAGCATCAGTTACAATCTATACATAATCAACAGGCAAGTAAAGATTACCTAATTAAATAAAAGACACCATGTTTCCACAAGACCCTTGTGTTTTTTCAGGACACATTAATCATAATCCTCAGAATAGCAAAGCTGTTTGGGGTCTGTAACCTCAGTCATCAGTGGAATGAGAGGGTGTGCTCTGACAGCCTCTTTCCTCCTCCCCACTAGAAAAGCCGATTACACTACTATTACCTAAATATCTTGTTAACATGTTTTATTAAATTTGGAGCCATCTCATTTTAAGGGCCATATATTTGCTTTTATGCTTTCAATTTTATTTATGAAAAGTATGTATGTTTGTACATATGCATGCATATAACATTTAGAGGCTTCATAGCACATTAAAAAACTAAAACCATGTGTTACAGTACTTTTCTGTTCATCATTAGGCACAAACCCGTGTGTTTCCTGTGCTATGACTGACTGATTTTCAAATGAAGGCCAGGAGCCAGAACCAAATCCCAGGCATGAAAGGAATGACTGCCAGTGAGGGAAACAAAGGATTCTGTAAACAAGGATCAGTCATGGACAAGAACACCTCCTGGGAAAATGTAAACTTCTGAACCAGTACAAGCCAGATGGAATCTATTGATACAATGGTACCCAGGCTCAGAAATGATGTCTAAATGTCCTGGGCCCAAGACACAGAGAGACTTCTAATAAATTTGGTCTGTCAAATGTCTGAACAACTCAATCTCATCCCAAGTTGTTATCATATCATACTCCGTGGGTCAAGTTAGAATCCATAATGACCCAAACTTGAGCTCAGGGTTGCTCAGTCATTGACTACAGATGTTATCAAACACATGCCTTTCTCTGCATCTGATTAAATCAGGTAAATCATACAAGTATCACCCCAAATTTCTACAGGCTAAATATCCTGATAGATTAGAGTAGATTTGAACATTAATCAATGAAACTTAGTTTGATCACCACAAAGTTGATCTTTGGCATTGACTTTTAAAACACTGTACCTCAAAGTTTACAACTACATGGTTTTAGGAAAGTTTGTCAACTTGAGTGACCATTTAAAAATAGTTTAAGGAGGCAAAACATAACATATGTTCTTAGACTCAAACTTGATGCTATTTTTTCTGAAAATATGAATCTACATCAAACCTGAATAACTTTACTCATCTCTTTCTAAAAGAAAAGCGATATTTTATGTTATTAGAGAATTAATATTATGGGGTACTCCCTGCATCACCATGGAGAATACTGATGGAGGAGGGTTATCTGTCTATTGTGTTATTTTCATTGGTCAATAAAGAGACTGCCTTGGCCCCTTGATAGGACAGAAAATTAGGTAGGCGGAGTAAACAGAACAGAATGCTGGGAAGAGGGCTATGAGGCAGACGTCATGGAGCCAGCCACCAGGTCAGACATGCTGAATCTTTCCCGGTAAGCCACACCTCATGGTGCTATACAGATTATTAGAAATGGGTTAATATCAAGATATGAGAGTTAGTCAGTAACTAACTCTCTAGAGATAATGGGCCAGGCAGTGCTTAAATGAATACAATTTGAGTATTGTTATTTCTGGGACTAAGCTAGCCGTGCGGGAGCCGGGTGAGGTGAAAAGCAGGCCTGCCCGCAACTCCTCACTACAGAATACACATTAAGATCTCAAAGAATTGAGTGAATTCATCAACATTACAGAACTTAAGATCAACTGCCTTTTCTGCCCTTAACACTGTTTATCAAACACCATAACCCTAACTTTTGAAATTCGTAGATTCAATATTAGCTCTAACCTTTCTTTTCTTATAAAGTCTAGAACTTTTCAGCTTCTCTTAGTTGCATCTAAACTGTCAGCATCATTG
The DNA here is from genome assembly GCF_982192425.1 of Myodes glareolus. NCBI lineage: Eukaryota > Metazoa > Chordata > Mammalia > Rodentia > Cricetidae > Myodes > Myodes glareolus. The sequence continues at coordinate 10,932,603 of NC_142039.1, forward strand.
TTCTTGTGGTCTGGTACCATTATAAAATTTAACAAGGGCTTACTATGTTAAGCTGAAAACCAAGATGCAGGGGCTACTCAACGACTAATGGACAAGCAATGAATACTGCATAGATATCTTGAACAATAACAAAGAGTTTATTTCTGTTTTGGCCATGATGGAAGTGGTTGGTGTGAGATTTTATAATACAGAACAGAACAGGAAACAATTTGAAATACAACTAACTTAATTTTGGAATTTTCCATTTAATGGTTTAAGGATACAGATAATAGTTTAAAAAAGAAAGAAAAACAAGACCCATTATAATGTTTATTATTTTCAGAAGTTCACAGCAAGGTTATCAGAGCTAAGGCCATGCTTCCACCAGATTTCTTGTCAGTAGATGGCACAGTTGAGGTGACCCTAGGCTAGTACCCCTTCTATCACCATCACCTTGTTATTTAGACAATTTTATATCTTTACTTTAAATTCTTAGCCTTGACTACTTGGATAAGTTAAATCATTTCTCAAGAAAATTAGAATCTGTCCTGCAAATTTTGTGCAATTTCCTATACTTTTCTCACCTTTTTTTTTAATAGATGAGTTCCATTAACTAAACGATCAGAATTATAGTGGTATAATTTTAAAGTCCTTTGAAAGGTTCAGAGAGATTAGAGCAGCAAGAGAAAGCAATTTTCCCCAAGTTATTCTACTTCTCAATTTGAATCATATATTTAATGAAATAAATCTTCGCACAGCCTTCTAACCATAAAGCAATGGACAAAGGCACTTAGCTTTGATTTTTTTTCCAAATAACTTTCCAAAGAAGCTTTATGAAAAAAGAAATCAAAGGAAAGATGTGTGCTTCTGAATGACAAAGACAACTGTGAAATGAAGGACCCAGAATGATTTAGTAGTTACAGTAAACAGTATGTAATTATGTAAGTTAAACTCATATACTGACTTTACATATAAATTGGAAATATTTTACATAAAACTGCATTCAATTCATGAAGCAGTTTTTAAATATTTAAGATAATTTTAATCAAAGTAATTCAATTACTTGATCACATTTATTAACTCAAGATAATATATAGATGAAATATTTAATATGAAAAGAAAGTTTCTTTATATAAACTGTGATTTTTATTTAAAAACAAATCATCTTTCAATGTGTCCCATTCCTAAGACTGGTGAAAAGCCCATAAAGAAATTAAGGGTATGTTGAGGAGCAGAAGCTTGAAGATCTGCAGAGATGTAGTTAGAACATTTTCGACTTAACATGCTCTATCATACTCTTAATATTTCAATTTATGTTACTGTGTTTCTTGAGTTCCCCACTGTTTGTGAAAAGAAAAATACTTATATTTTCATTTCAACTAACAATCACCAAAGAGGCAGTTTTAAAATAAAGCTTTTAGAATGCCTAAAATGCTAAGAATACTTAGATATTGCCATTGTTCTCCAGAATGAGAACTCCTAATTAAATTGCATGATTGCCTATATTTAGGATGATAACATGATTTTACTAAAGTGTAAATAAACCACAATCAACAAAATCACATTAAGGAGATAAAAAAGAATCAAGACAGTGGAACCACTAATAAAATTAAATTCAGATTTTTGTTATCTACTTCAGAAATATGCTAATGCCTGCCAGAGTACAAAATATTAGAGATAACATCATATATTACATTTTCTGCTTATCATATTGATATGGCTGGAAATGCATTAATCCTAATATCTTTGAGGTTACCTTTTATTTCTGATACTCCAGACATAATCCTACAGATTTACCTTGAACCATTATTCACAAAAAAGTAAGCAGCAGTAGGTTATTGTTTGATTTTGAGAGCAGATTCTATAATATAGAAATGGACAAAAAAGAATTAATGCTAATGAAAAATACAGTCGGAAATTATTAGTAAATCTTAGAGACAACTCAAAATCTTATACATTATTGGGATGTACTCATCTTTTCAGGAAGATAAATGTAGCAGGTAGCTTTGCATTCTGTATTTTTTTGATATCAGTAAGCCCAATGAACCCTCAAAATTCTAAGAAATACTCAGCTCCCAAGGCAGACAAACACAAGGATTGCAGTTATGAAAATAATGAATATGGCTTAAAACCAAGCATAACAGCACTAAATTCTTTGACCACAGGCAACATAAAGAGTATGTACAACTATCTCATAAAAGAATCTAAAATTTTAAGATAGAAAGTGGAAAAATAGGATAGAAAATGAATTGAAGATTCTCAATTCTTCTATCTATGTTCTCTTAGAAGTAATATAAAATAAATAAAAATAAATAACCAGACAAAATGCAGACAACCAGTCTGATGATGGATGTCTATATTTAAATTTTACCTTAGTTGTCATCTACAGATGGGTGCACAGCACTCCAGACGAAAGCCAGAGTACTAAGTTAATGCCTGGTCTATAAGAGCTAGCTTGGGGACAGACTCCATAGCTCCAGAGGAACCCTGTATCCAAAAACCATAAAATAATAAAATAAAATAAATAAAAACATGCTGTAAATGAGATGAATACCTGGCAATGATGAACTAGCAAAGTGTGAAAAACATGAAGAAAAATAATGAAAAAAGAAAGAAAGCAGTGTTTGTGTATGTGTTTACAGTGGTCACAAATGTTCATAAAATAATTTGGAGAATTACTGAAGCTAGAGACAAGAATTTCTGAGACAGAGGGTAACCTGAAATGCACTCAGTCTATGAAATCTCAATAACCTGTAGGCACTTAGATATTCTAGCTCTCTCTCTCTCTCTAAATTCTTGTCAAGTGAGAATAACCTACTAGTCCTTCCATTTAACAATGTATCCTGGTTGATGGTTTCAGTTCAATTAATCTGAGATGAAAAATGATTATCATCTCAAAAGAAAGCTGAAAAATAATCGCGCATGAGCACACACACACACACACACACACACACACAAACTTCCCACTTTGGATACCATGATACCTAACTATGAATAGTCCCAACAATCAATATACAGAAATTTCTATTTATCTTGAATGCCAGCCTCACTTCAAAGTGACACTCCTGCCTCTCTGCTAGAAAAAAATAAGTACAAATTAAAGTATTTTATTTTCTAGAAATAATTTTCTTTCACATTACCCCTAAGGAAAGGAAAAATGCATGAAGACAAACTTTGAAGTGCCTTGCTTATAGAGTATGGCACGTGAATATAGAGTAGAAAGCAGAGCACTATGTTCTTGGAATAATTTACATAATGTCTCACATCTCAAAACACGCAGCTCGGGTGAAGTGTTTTGATGTACTTTTTGTTGGGAATTGCTTGACTAGGTATTACTGGTCTGACTAACAGGCAGGTGGATTATATAAATTTTTAGGTCACCAACGTCTTTCAATGTTATTTGGAGTGCTTAGACAATACTTTCTTCTTTTCTTACTTATGGGTCAAATACTTAATGAAGTTTAATTAAAATTAAATCAAATTTTTTTCTTTCAGTTTGTATAAACCTTAAATTTGTTAGCCTCTTATTGTGCTTCTTTTTAGATATATTTATGGAAAACTGAGTTAGTTTTCCATTTATATGTAAATTTCAGCTTCTAAATTTGGATTCAAGTCTACTCTGAGAATGTTAAGCCTCACTTCATCACATTCAAACTTATGGTATGTGCATCATGAAAGGCCTCTCTCCAGTGCCAGGTTTCTGTGCCAATATCAAAGGCTTGAAACACTTCAAAGTACTCTGCAAAATGTGTATCAAACTTCCTACTGAACTGCAGCATGGTTCTCTCTTCAATCCGCTGGAAAATCATTCATTCACCCACTTATGAACCAAGATACATTACTTGCCTGCTTCACAGACCCTGAGGATACATATAATGCCAAAAATGCTGTCATCTTACTGCATAGGCAGGAGTGACCAACTTAACCTACTAGAACCTGAGAAGGGAGAGGGGACAGGAGTCAGGAGCAACCATTATAATCAAGGAAAGCAAGCTGAAACTGCATCACCAGGGTGTGGTATAACACAGAGACTAAGCCGGGTGTTTTTCTCTCAGAGGGAGTTTGAAAGCCATCAAGAAGATTTAGGGAGGAAAAGGCTTGATCCATGTGGTTCCTGCTTTAAAAAGATTGCCTCATTAATCACTTCAGAATGGACTGTTAAGAATATATGCTTCTAGAACCTTAGGCTTGGCTGATAAAAATGAAAATGCAAAACGTATTCTCTTCTGTACATGCTCAGCAATCACAGTAAAGTATCAACAAGTTTACTCAATGAGGTGACCAATTCCCACGTGAAAAAAAAAAAAACATGTCCACCATTATCCACCATGACAGCAGATACAATTTATATCAAAATGTGGAAGTAAGGGGCAAAGTACTTTAATGTATTCCAGACATATTATTCTGCTTTATAGTTCAAGAGGAATATTACAATAATTATGAAGGGAAGCAAAATAATTCTTCATTAAAACTGAAGACAGTAGCTAAAATATCTAGAAAGGAATGGTGGTTAAATGATCATTAACAGAGACAATGTCTAAGGTTGACTTCTCTACCAGAAGTTTGACCTAATATTCTACTTATCGATGGATTCATTTCTCTAAGTTTATCAAAGCCAAGAGTAAATGGTGTGTGGATATTGAATTTGATCCTGTTCTCAAAATGGAAAGCATTAATTTAGTCTTTGGAAACTTATATTAACTCCTTACTTGCATATAGCCCTTTGAAAGATGCTTTATCATGTACTACTGAACTGATTTATCACAATATCCCTTGAGTTATATAGAGCAGTCTTATTGTTCCAGTTTTCCAATAACAGAGACCCACCTGCAAGTGAATAAAGTTCTTCTGTGGCCTCACCTGGCCCACCCCCAGCCATGGGTAGGTTGATCCTTGAGACAAAAGCTTCTGATGTCAGGTTCCATTTCAGTGCCCACAGAAAGGCTCAGAGGATATTAAGTTTCATTATCCTTGTACTGTGAAATTGATATTATTTTTATTACCTCAGTTCTAATCCATGATCATCCTCTGTGGCTTGCAATCCTCACTTGGAGATGGATCCATAGTGGAATTAGAAACTGTATTCTCTTTGTAATGTGAACCAAACCAACATCGGAGGTACACATGGGAAGTTCAAGGAAGGCTTTCCTTGCCTGATTAAAACTGACAACCCATATGAATATGTTGTTTTTTTTGGTAAATTGCTAATCCTTGTTACAACAGCAAACTTATTACCTGAGAGTTGAGTCTTGGCTTTTATATTGTAAATGTTGGTGTTAATTGGAATGATGGCCTAGGTAGGTAAAGGCCTCAGGAAAATCTAGGGTATATTTCTCAAATAGACATCAAATTCACCCATTGGAAAGAACATGGTTGTTAAAATACAGATCTGACTCAGCATGTCGAAGGCTGACTTAGAATTTGGCATCTGGCAAATCTTTGGGGAATGCTGCTGGCAATCGAGTCTACATTTTGAGCATCTAGACTAGAGATAGATTAAATCCAAGACTGTTGAAAATAATGAGAATCAAAAGATAATTCTGAAAGGAGTCAGAGGTAGTAGCAAGTAGAATTGCATTAATCTTCTATTCTCCACATGACATTAGGTTTCTTGTATTACCTAAAATTACTGGAGAAAGATGATTATCACAACACCTAAAATCTTACCCTCTCAGAGTACACTGGTCTTGTCCAGTTGGCTAGTTTGCCTACTTGATCCTTACTCTCAAATATTATATGGTCTTTTAGCCTAAATACCAACACAAATAATAGATGTTAGAAAACTGTGCCTATTCCTTTAGGCATACTCAGTAGAATGGAAGAACATTCTTTCTTCCAGTTTGTTTTACACAAAATAAATAGTATGCCTTTTTCTTGCCTTAGCTAGGTTAATCAGAAAAATGAATTCAATTTCAGCCTGTTCCAGAGCTGATTACTATCATATATCTGTGACTCCTTATTAATATCAAGTGATTCACTCAATTCAGGATACCGATTTAGAACTTTCCTTTTTTGATTAAATGTGGGTTACCTAAGGAAATACGGTACCTAGGAGAGATTTTTATTATTAGATGTCATATTGTTCTTATCAAATTAAAATATTCCTAAGTACAAGCCAATAGCATAAGACTATGCTAATACTGGGAAATCAATGGTTCCTTAGAGACTTTCTAAAGTACTGAAGTGAACTTCTTATGCTAACATATATTTATAGATTTTAGCAGATTTGTTAATTATATAGACAAGTTACTTTGCAGATTTGGTATTTTTGTTTACTAAAACGGCAACTTTGTAAAGTTAAATATTTCCCTGCCATATGAATGACCACATGTGTTGAATGTAGGTAATGTGATTTATTTCCTTATAATATTGTATCTTATATTTACCAAATGTATAAAGAAGTTGTCTTTTATAGCAGATAGTGTTATTCTTTTATGATGTGAAAATATGCCTTCTAGATTTTAATAATAGCTAACTATGATGGTTTGAAAGAATATGGCCCTCATAGAAAGTGGCTTTGATAGACTAGGTGTGGCCTTGTTGGAAGAAGAGCTTCACTGTGGGAATGGACTTTGAGGTCTCCTATGTTCAATCTATGCCCAGTGTGGTTTAGAATTAATGTTATGTTGCCTGAGAAAAAAGATGTAGAACTCTTGGCTCCTTCTCCAGCACCATGTCTGTTTGCATGCCACGCATGATGACAATAATGGACTAAATCTATGAAACTGTAAGCCAGTCTCAATTAAATGTTTTCCTTTATAAGAAAGAGTTGCTATATTCATGCCTAAGACAACAACAAACAAATAAAAAAACAAACAAAACACTCCAACCTGCTAGTGAGCATCAAAACATTAGCTGGTGAGCATGGTTTCTATTTCTTAATGACGCAACAAACATATTGCCAATCCTTCTTAAAACTGTAAGAATTACTGTTACTCTAAGCATGTAACTCTGCCTAGCAACTGTACTGCTGGTATGATTTTGATTCGGTGTTAATTTGAAATAATCGTTTATTTTATTGATTATATTATTTTAAATATTTGTTGTTAGATTGGTAGATAGCATTCCTTTTTGGGTTATAAACGAACAAAAAGACCCATGTTTAATTAACTACCACTGAGAAATACAGTGGAAATCTAGTAGTTTTGACTCTCATTCAACAAAACCCACTTCAACTGTCATGCTCTACAGACATTCTGCCTAGGATGGGAGAAAAGTTTAATAAGAGGATAAAGGTAATAAGTGAGTATAATTCCAAGCGTGTTCTTTGGATTTCAGTTCTCTGTTATCCAGAACTTGAGTAAACTCAGTCATGAAATCATGTCCACCTGAATAAAGTTCAACTGTAATTCAAACTTTATAAATTTATACAAGAATAAAACGAACTGCAGATGAAGGTATCAATGCTAGTTTATTGCTCTCTGAGCCTCCGTTTCTTCATTTGTAAAAATGTATGTGAACTGTATTACCTTTTATGTCTAAGATATCAAACAGGAATTGAGAGAGGAAACTCCAATATTGTTCAAAGAGCATTGCCTCTTCAATAAAGCAAAATGAAATTTAATTTAACTTACAACAGCAAACATATAGCACAACTGAAAAATGCACAACTCAAACACAGTCAGGAAACAAAGAGCACAGCCTCTGCTCTAAACACTTTCTAATACTTTCTCCAAAATACTCATCACATGCCATCATCCCTAGGAAATATTTTTAAACACTTGGTCTTAATGTACTAATTAAAATCCAGTCAAGTCAAAATGATAGATGTAACAAATTTTATAAAGCCAAGTTAATGAGTTGAATGTTTGGTTGTATGTGGAAATGGAAAAATCTAAGGAAATGATTAATGTAAAACAATAAAGCCATAAGGTTGAGACCAATCCCATTGGATGATTGGTGTTCTTATAAAAAAGAATCACCAGAAAGTTATCCTTCTACACATCTCTGTCTCTTTTTCTCCTCATCTAAATATGCTTCAAAAAAGGCCGCATGAAGGTAGAACAGCAGGAAACAAACTGACTACATTCAGGAAATATATCCCTGCAATTAAGTTTATTTGATGACACACTGTCTGTGGACTTGTAGCCTCAGAATTATGGGTAACAAAATGTCTGCTTTGTGAGGCGCTGCATTCTATATGTAGTGTTAGAGCAAAGCAAGCATACTAATACACTGGACAACACTAAAGTAACTGATCCTTTGCTCGGTACTTAACGTTTGATTCATTTTAGTGAATAGTATTCAAGAGTTGAAGACTTCCTCTCAGAGACAGATTCCTACAGTCTGTCAGTCTGCCAGAGTCTTCAGCTAGAATAAGCACACTATAAAGACCAATTGATTTAGTGTGAAAGAGATGAAAATAAAATTATCTTGCTATTAAAAATAAGAAGCCATGCCAACAAATTGGCATTTATGTTCTTCTTTTGTATGTCCCATGTGTCAACAGTTTAGTAACATATAATTGAAATAAGTGGCTTGAGGCACTGTCAGCATCATCAAAGAAAATTGGAATGGCTCTTAAGATACTTTGATATTACTTCAAACGACACTCAGAATATGATACTTCACAAGAAATAGAAACATGTTTTCTTAAGGAGAGTTTTTTTCATAATAAACATTCAATTGGAAAATAAAACAACCAAGCGATGGGATCCTAAATAAGTATGGATTATCAAGGTTTAGAAATTTCTTTGTGATGAACATTCCAAGTACATTTATTTTAGGAAGTGGGGACAGGGAGATCACACTGCCACAAAGCAAAATACTTAGCAATCGCCTGTTTAAAAACTGGTTATATGGTATCTTCAGATTATACAAGTAGAGATAATAAATCATGTTTTACCTCAAGGCAGACTTCTATAACAGAGCATCTCTTGAATCTTCTAAATAATAGAAATTTATTTCTCACACTTCTGAACGTACACAGTCCTAACTGCTAAGAGATTCTGTGTCTTCAAACAGCTATTCTGTTCTTCATAGACAGAGCGTCTCACTGCATCTTCCCGTGACAGAGGGAAAGAGTTACTCCCTCAACATCTTACTCCATCTTTACTCCCATGAGACGTCCACCACGGCTTATTTCTCTTAATATCTTGTGATGTAAATTTCTGCACAGGCATTGAAGAGTGGTGTCCCATCATTCAAAACATAGCAAGCTCTAGGCAATTCAGTTGATAATTGAAAGAACTTTTTAAAATGCATTGTTGAAGGAAGAAGCCCTACCCAGGTACACCAGGTTAAACTCTTCTAAGATGATTTATGGAGTCCACGCCTGATGTGGGAGGTCCTTCTGTCTATATGTTGCTTTTATTGATTAATAAATAAAGAAGCTGCCTTTGGCCAATGGTTTAGCAGAGTATAGCCAGGCTGGAATATATATGTGTGTATGCATGTATGTATGTATGTATGTATTCCAGGGGGAGGAATTAAGGAGAAGCCATGGAGCCTCCAGAGGGGAAAGATGTGAGCTGCCAGCTGGAACTTTGCTGATAGGCCACGAGTCTCATGGTAAAATATAAAATATTGGAAATAGGTTAACCAAAGATATAAGAGCTAACTAGCAACGTGCTTAAATGATTGGCTAAGTACTGATTCAAATAATATAGTTTCTGTGTAATTATTTTGGTTCTGAGTGCCTGGGAATAAACAGTTTCTCACAACACATGCCAAGGACAGAACTAAGCTTAAGAGAGAGCAAATTGCCATCACACATGGGTACCACACAGGCTTTCATCTCCAATTTTCTAGTGTCCATGTAAGCATTTTGAAAATGCTAAGGAAAAAAGAAGGTTCCCATAGTGAATAAAGTTCAAGAAAAGTTTTTAGTTTGTTTGTTTGTTTGTTTGTTTCAATGTTAATGTATTTTATGTGGAGAAACTGTGTTATCTGAAAATCCACAGCCCGGAGAGCCTGGTAGTGCTGGTGTTACTTCTACCCACAAGCATACAAACATTTATGATGTATACATGCATGTAAACAAACAAATGAAGGGAAAGGCAGTCGGTGTTAGTATGTACATTCCCCTTCATTTGCACAAAGGGAAGAGGTAAAACAATTATCTTGTAAATTTATCTACAACTTAATAATATCCACAATCAGTGGTCAATGATGTGTCATTGCAATTACTCAACTCTCTCCCAATTCTATCCACAGCTTCCTTCGCTATTTACCAAATACCAGATCCAATTACAATTTTTTAAAATTCTTCTGTTATGTTTTATGTGAAATTGTTATTGTTTTCTACTTTTAATATCTTATGGAAAGTCCCCTCGTCACATCCCCTTCAGTTCCTGGCCTCCACTTCTTTTTTTTTAATTAATTAATTAATTTATTTATTTATTAAAAATTTCCACCTCCTCCCCGCCTCCCTTTTCCTCCCCCTCTGCACCTCCCCCTCCCTCTCTAGTCCTAAAAGCAGTCAGGGTTCCCTGCCCGTGGGAAGTTCAAGGTCCTTCCCCCTCCATCCAGGTCTATAAAGATGAGCATCCAAACAAACCAGGCTCCAACAAAGTCAGTCCATGCAGTAGAATAAAACCCCAGTGCCATTGTCCTTGGCTTATCAGTCAGCCTTCATTGCCAGCCACATTCAGAGTGTCCATTTTGATCATATGCTCCATCACTCCCAGTCCAGCTGCTGGCCTCCAATTCTTGGGGAGTTTTTTCTCAACACATACAGATTTGCTATGGCATTACTTCCTGAGGCAGTGAGCATCTTTTTCCTTTGACTCAGAGTCAGGGAAGGTGCAGCCATGGATTTGTGAAACATGGCCTTTCTGTGACTTCATATTTCCGAGTTGATACTGCTTTCTGCCAACATTTGAGCCCACAGACTGGCTGACAGCCCTGACCTAGCCACACAAACCACTTGCTGGTTGAGGAACTAACAATTTACATCTCGTGGTGCAACGAGGAACTTGTACTCAGTTGATTTTGTTGGGGGTTGTGGAGCTACATGTAACTTCAGCCATTTACCTACTTCTCCTTGGAAATGAGACATGTCTGCTACTTAGAAGAGCACTCTGACAGTGTAGGCAATTTGCCTTCTTTACTGACTTTCCAAAAAAATCAACTCTTGATATTCCCCATCCATTTTACTTTCCTGTACTTAAAGTTTCCAAAATTCTTATATCAAAACTTTGGACACTTAAAATATAAAATCTCCGGACTTTTACATTTAGCAAGTTCATCAAAGTTAACCGATGGTTCTAGTTTTACACTGGGAGTTTTTTGAGAAAAAAAAAAAAGTTCTAATTTTAGTTCTCTTTTGCTTTCATAGACTGTTTCTGCCAGCTTGTGCGTTTCATTCATTCATTCTCTTGCTGGCTCGTCTGAGTGAGGATGGAGACCAAGTGGGGCTCTCCCAGGGAGCTCGAGCCCCATAATGACAGGGTTTCCACTAGACAGTACTTATTAATGGTTATTCTCCGCCTCTATGGCTGAAGTACTGCCATTCCTGAACCACTTCCTCTCTGACTGGTAATTCTTCAGCAAAGGGAATTTCCACTATTCTACTGTTTTGTTTTTTTCTTTCCTGGTCCGACAGCTATTTTCCTAAAGGCAAATGTGAGCCCTTTGCCTCTGACTCCACTGGATAATCCAAAGGGATTTTATCAAGTGCTTTTGCTTACTAACTACAGGTGGTAACAGCAATCAGAAATTTCCATCTAGAAACAAAGAGACTGTGAACTTGAAAATACAGTGTTCTTTTTCTCCCAGAAACTACCATGGTAAAGAGAATAGCATAATTCTTGTAGTGACAGTAAATACAGGAGCAATGACATCGATTCTCTCTGAAGATGTAAATTCTCAGTTCTTAGAGGATGTCAAACAATAGAACATCTCCATCAACTGAAAATATGATTTACACAACGACACCTTAGCATGACTGATGGGAAAAATTAAAATTAATATTCAGACCCATTAACTATTTATGGTTCTAACTAGAATTCTAAATTTTTAATTATGGACTGAAAGAGTCCATGCATTGCTCATCACACAAAGGTAATGAAACTTTGGCATATTAATAATACCACTTTATACAATTTTAATATTTTTCTTAGCTTTCGTTAGTCTCTTTATGTAGACAATGTTTTAAAATCTAATGCTTCATGGATGGTAGAAAAACACCTGGAGGACACTAATTAACTCAGATTCTTTAATAGATATAGATAAGTTAAATGTTACTTCCTTCCTCTTTCCTGCAACATTATATAAAAGTTCATGCCTCTGTGATGTCTGTTCCATTGTAAGAGTTTAACTCTGCCCCTGAATCTCTTCTTTCCTTACTCACTTCATTTTTGTTCACGTTGCTAGACACACCTTGGTAATGCTCAGGGGCCTGACCAGAGTCTTCCAGAGGATAACTGCTGAGACTGAATCTGATAATCAAGGCCAGAATAATTTGTCTCAGTACAGCATTCAAACCTTGTAGCTAGAAAGAACTGCTTCCCAATACTCCATGCAATTATTGAAGAGTCTTCCCTCAAAGCTTCCTTCATATCACTCCCTATACCTAGTGTGTCTCCCTTTAATTGTTCTGCTTCTCAGGCCCCAGGTCAGGATGCCTGGTTTGATTATACATTCACAAGAACTTTCCCCTTCCATATCTTGGCAATTAACATGCTGAGTTACATCAATAAAATCAGATCTTCCCTGACTTTTAAGATGGGTTGAGTCCATTAGTTACGATCTCAGTATAAGACACGTTACTTCATAAAATTTGGATAATGTTTATCAGGACATGAATAAGTGGGAAAGACATGCGAGAAGCAAAGTTCCAGGACTGCACAGGGTTTCCTAAAAAAACTAGGTACTCATTTTTTTTTCTTTACCCTAAACTTTCTACATTGTGAGACTTGACCTTCAGGTCCTATAAAAGCTGCCTAGAAATATTCATCTGCTCTTTTCTGCCTAGGAGACTATAGAACTCTCATTCTGGACCTGCACTTTACTTTTAAATTTCATTATGTTCAGTTATTTTTCCATTTAATTGGGTAGTTGTGTGTTTCAAGGCATGTGACTATGAAGGTCAGAAGACAACTTGCAGGATTTGGTTCTTTCCTTCCATCTCGTTAAGACCCTACGAAGATGGAAGGAAAGAACCAGAGGGTCTTCCTGCGGGAGGACAAGACCTTTACCTGCTAAACTATCTACTGGCCTTTTAATTTATTTATTAAGTTGTTGAGTGCATAACAACTTGCTGGCCAAAGATGAAATGTTTACTGAACCAGGGTTGTTACAACTTATCCCTAATAACAAGGACCTGAGATCAGTAACTAGAACCTCATGTATACTTAATTCTGAAGCTTAGATTTAGCTAATGATTTTCATCTCTTGGAAATTCACTCCTCATTAATGATTAGTATATGAAAACATCAGCTCATGATTCCTCACACTGTACCACAGTTTAATGAAAAATGACTAATAGGTGAGTAGTGGAATATAAGAAAGAATGATGGATTGTTATAATTCAAAATTTTTTTCATTTAAATAAATAATCACAAGTTATTATATTATGCATAAACCACACACTTTAAAATAGTATGTAAAATCAATGGAGAAAAATGCACTATTCTTTTCGAGAAAGAATAAGTCAAAGTAACTTCTTAATCGGCAGAAGGGGGAGGGTATTCACTACATGTGCTCACAGTTAGTGATGGCTAAGAGGTCTACCAGATTAGGAGGGAGTCAAAGAATCCCTTACAAACAAAAGGCTTAAATTCCCATCAAGAAGCTAAAGTTTCCAAGCATGAGAACCTGACTTCAATTCCCAGAAACTACATAAAAAATCCTGGCATGGTGGTCTGCACTTGCAATGCCATCACCGAAGAGATAGAGACAACAGAAGTCACAGACAGGCGCAGTAGCCAAAGGAGCCTAGCCTAATCAGTGAACTGCCAGGGCAGTGAGTCACTCTCTGAGGATGGGAGGCTGGGAAGGGAGCTCAGCAATAGGAGTGCTGGCTGTGTAACATGAAGACTGGTGTTCAGAACCCACACACAAGCCAGGTTGGCACAAGGCACCTCTAACCCCAGAAGTGGAGTTAACAGAGGCAGGAGGATTGCTGGGAATTGATGGAGCTCACTGATTATCCAATTTAGTAAACACACACACACACACACACACACACACACACACGAAGCAAAGCAACAACAACAAAAAAACCCTGCAAGTTATCAAGGTCAGCAAGAGACCCTGTCTCAAGAGAATGAGAGAGAGATTTGACAAAGGGTGAGATCTGACATCCTCTTCTGGCTTCTACACACAAGTCCATGGACATGCACACAGCTTTGCCCATACATTTATGTAAACATATGCATATGGCTATGCACACATGTATACATATACAAGCACATATACGTATGTGCACACACACACACACACACACACACACACACACACACACACACCAACCAGCACAGATGGCACCTAAGTAAAAACCCAAGGTTCTCTTCTGACTTCTACACACATGTGAACACATATGCATCTGAACATACACACAATCACATATACACTAAAAAACCCCAAATAATATTGATACTACAGCTAAATATCACACAAAGGTATCCATTGGCTATTGCTTGCTTTTCTTTATCTTATGTTAACTGACCTGTAACTGTTACTGTCATCTGTCAACATACTCACTGTTCCTAAACTTTAAGTAGAACCTGGTTTATGATTATTGTTTTGATTAGACAGCTGATACCTAAAATTTATGAGGACTATCATGACCAGAAAGTCACTCTCAATACATTAGCCATTCCTCACCCGAGAAAGCTAAAGGACACAAGCCAAAGGCTTGACACACCTGGAATGAAAATGCCTTTGGCATTTTAGATGACAGATTAATGCCTAGTGGGAAACACTGGAGCCTGAGTGGATAAAGTTTACCCTGGATGGAGGCAGTGGCGGAGGCAGAGGCCATCTAATGTACAACAGTAGGATCCAAATATAAATGCTACCAACTCCACTCGCTGCTTCTTGGTTTAGATGACAGCGTTAGCCTCTTTCTGCAGCAAACTTGTACCCTGGAGTCTTCTATGTTACAGTGCAGAAAGCAGGGAAAGTGTAGGTAAATAAACCTTTGAATTACATGCAGTCTATTGTCCTTTGAGTTTGTATTTTATGAATTTTTCAAAAAAAAGGTGTTTCAAGCCAATTGCTATTTTCCTGTATATTAGTATCCTGCTTAACTTTATATTAGTATCCAGTCTTAACTTAAAATGCAGTAGTTTTCTGTAGGACAATGGTCTTGTATCCGGTAAAGATTTGTTACTTGTATTGTAATAAAAATGAGGATTAGGCAGGAAGCAAGATGAGAATGCCTTTTTGATAAAAGGTACCATACCACATGGCTAACACAAACAAGAATTATGGGTTAATTATGGGTTAATGTAGGATGTAAGAGTTAAGAAGTCTGAGCTAATAGGCCAACCAGTTTACGATTAATGTAGACCTCTGTGTGTTTCTTTGGAATTGAAAGGCTGCGGGACTGGGCAGGACAGAAACCTCTGTCAACAGTAGCTTATTGTGTCAAGAAAGCACATGCTCTTCTGACAAATTACCTGGAGTGTAATTCAAGGGAAAAACATCTTACTTACTGTATGAGCTGCCATGGTCATCAATGGTGTACAAGAATCCCCAATAATTTCTGCAGGATGTGCTGGAAGACTCTAATCTATTTCTTTTTTTCCTCCATAATAGTAGCACAGATATCCCACTAAATTCTCACCCTTTGGCACATGGTCTAATAAAGCTTTAAAACAAAGACTTGAGGTTTAGAAAGTACTACTTTTGAACAATGTCAGCAATACACATTTATCCATCAGCTCTCTAATGAATCACTAAAGTTGACTTACATATCCATTAGGGAGTAAGAGGACAGGGTTGCACTAAAATGTCAGCAAAGCTAGCAACATACTTTGAAAATGAACATTTTCCATTCAAACCACAGTTTGGTTTTTGTGGGATTCAAATTCCAATGAACAGAAACCAAAATATAAGTATTTGATTTCTTTTTAAGGGTTGGTTATGGATAAATGGAAAAATCAGAGGAAACACTGGCACAAATATTGACAAATAAATATATTTTTTTCAATTGTGTTCTAATGCTATTGTTGTCTTACAGAAATACAGGTATGCCATACTGCCTCTTAGATTAACAAAACAGAAGAGAACCAAAAGGTTGTCAAAGATGACCAGCTATGCATACATTGAATACTGTGATTCTAATTGAATAAAGCTGTGAGGTCCTTGGGCTATTAAAAATGTCATCGGCAATAAGGCTAATTTGTGTCTGACCAGGACTTTTACAGTAACTGATTACTTACAGATGCCAAGTACTCCAGGGAACTTTTGCCAGCTGTTGCCAATTTGTAGATTGGCAGTCTCATCCTGAGTATGCTCGCTTGATTGAGTCTGGATTCTCCTGTTCATTGCATAATGCAAGTATTTAATCAATAGGTTTATAGGACACCATGTCTATCACTGAAAGAAGTTGTCTTGTAATCTTTTCTACATGTAATGGCAAAATACAAAATACAGGAAAGAAAATGACTCACTCAAAGGACTAGCATCCTGCAAATGCTGACAGTCCTTTGTAGTTTATTAAGACCCAAGTGATACTTGCTCTACCCAGAAAGACACTTAACTTTAAAAACAATGGATCCGTGATGTCATCATACTTAATTATTTATTTAAAGGATTCCTTCTATCATGAATTGACTTTACCTTCCATTTGAACAAGAATGATCATAAAGAAGTTCATTTCTTCTTTAATCTCCAAAAATGTAGCAAATACCTGCCTAAGATTTCTAGAGTTCTATCAACTGCTCTCTTCATCGTGCTAGTTCTTCTATCCATTACAGAAAGCCTAAGGTAACATATATTTGGCAGCTTATCAAATATCCACTATGGTTGCGTTCCTCCTCCAGTCTTTTCTGAGCTAAATATTTCAAATTCTTTAAGTATGTAATAGTTTTCTCCTTTTTGCATCATTTTAATTGTTATAAACAATTGATTGTAGGGTAGACTGTATCTTCTGAAAACATATCAACAAATAATAGCTGCACCTTGAATAGAATCTTGGACTTTTCCAGAAGCACGACTATCAACATAACATGATACTTTTAAGGCAGACATGATGATATAAGCACAACGGAGGCAGAGGCACAAATCCCTGCAAGTTCCAGGTGAGTCTAGATTCCATAGTGAGCTCCAGGTCATCCACTATACTTAATACGATCATATATTGAATTCACAGTTTACCCTATTGACTTGCAATACAATATGATGCATTTTTCCAAATGGTGAATTCTTTTGTTCAAGAAAAATCCATTTAACTTACACACACACACACACACACACACAGGGGGCGGGGAGAGAAAAGGACATTTTTGAATGCTTAAATTTTTCCTTTTAAAAAAAATCTTCTCTCTCAGTTATACTGATAGTGGACGTTATACGTTACTTGCAATCTCTTTTTCTTGAATTTCATTCATTGATGGTGTACTCAAGCTAATCTTAATTGGGTGGTTATTAATTTAACATACTTCATGCTTTCTTAATATGCTTACAGCAATTATCAATACTTATGTTCTTTTCTCTTAATATGCTTACTTTTCCTATTTTGAATATTGCCTTCCCTAAAAATAAGGAATGAAGTAATAAATTTGAGGGGTTTTACGTGTTTGAGATTAAATAATTGAATAAAATATGTTATTCATTTATTAATTTGTGTTTCAACCATTCATATTTTGGAACCCACCAGAAATGATTTATTCACATCCTTTCCGTGCCTCTGAAACTATCACCTTCCAATATTCTGAGCATAGCCTTTGAAAATCTTTTCTCACCTGAGAGTCTCAATTAACTCATTCTAATCACTCACCTGATTAGCTTTTGTTCAATAATATTATATATGTTTTTGTGACCTAATCAAAATGCAGAATGAAGGCACTAATATACTGTAGAAAATGTGTATTAAAAAACATAAAAGACAAAAAGCAGACAGAAAGTATGACAGTATTTTAATGGTTGCATTTTCCAGAAGGGCAGCTTCTCCAGTTGACTGTAAAAGCTAGGCCATAAACCAAGTCTTTCCACGAGGTAGCCATCTGTCAGTACAGATGAAGGCAAGCTGGGATTGATGCTGGGATAAAACTCTCAGACCTCCGGAGTGTGGCTGGGCATGTACTAGCTGCCAGCATCCCATTGCTGGGGCCTTAGGACCGCATTCTCAGTGTCTTCCTTTTCTTCTGCATTATTGGCTGGGTCATGTAAGGGATACTCAGATGATCTTGGGGAAAATGCTAATACAGACCATTTCCTTCTCAGGGATGTCCTTTAATCCACTGAGGCTTAACCTGGCTTGAAGTCAAATCCAGCATGGCTGACTTTCTTGCCATGGTTTCTTGACAATGCTTTTATTAAAACTAACATTTTTATATGACATATGTCTATCCCCATATATGTATATATATATATACATATATACATACATATCTATAGATATACAGATAGATGGAGATAAATTACCTTGCTTAGTGGCACTTAGCGCCAGCACACCATGGCCATGTATACCTTTGATGTTTAATTGTGATGACCATAATGTGACTGTAATTGTCCATCCCACTTTTCCCCTATTCAGAAATATTATTGAAGTTCTCCTTGTCCCATTTTACTAACAGCTATAAGAAACATCCTTCAGAATTGATAGTGGGATCATATTAATAAGAAGGGCATAGTATATTCATCTGAGGGATACTGGGATATAATTAAATTAGGAGCTTCATTCAAAAACTAGGGCAACTAAGCACAGAGTTAATGATGGTTGTTCAAGGGCATGATTTTTACCATCCTGATTTAGGAGAGTCACACGTTTGGATGCAGTTACTTAATCTAACTAAGCACAGAGTTAATGATGGTTGTTCTAGGGCATGATTTTTACCATCCTGATTTAGGAGAGTCACACGTTTGGATGCAGTTACTTAATCATGAAGGGAAAAAGGAAAAACCAGTGCTTCCTAAGGAAGTGTGTTGTACTGCCCAGCAACTGTGCAGTCTCAGCACATGCAGCCCCCAGACTCCTGTCTCACCTAACCAGTGTGTTTGTTGGTCTCACAGCTATAATTTTGTTATTTCCGATACAGGTGTCATGTTGGAATTGTCTGTTCTGAGGCTGCTCTTACGGCATACTGAAGATTCCAGTCAGCAATTTCAGTTCAAAACAGTGATAGCCAAGCAATTTGGTGAATGTCTGAGAACACAAAGTGTATCTCTACTTGTCACTAGAAGGTCTGCACCAGGCCCTCTGTGTATAGTTTATGACTGTTAGCTTGGTGTTTCTGTGGGACTCCTAACAGTGAGAGCAGGTGTATCTAACTCTTTTGCCTGCTCTTGGGACACTCTTCTTCCTATTGGGCTGCCTTACCAAAGCTTTGTTTTGTCTTATTTTGTCCTATTTGACTGTTGTCTCTTACAGGCCTGTTCTTTTCTGAAGAGGAAATGGAGGGGAGACGGATATGAGGGAGAGGATAAGTGTGGGTAGTTGGGAGGATTGGATGGAGGGAAATTGTTGTAGGGGTGTAGTATATGAGAAAAGAATCTATTCTCAATACTAAAGAAAAAGAAGTAAAATTAAAACCAGCCAATAATCTCTCCAATTATTCAGATCAGTCTGGAAAATGACCTGGCATCTGTGATGTATAGTTCCTTCTCAAAAGCACTTGCACTCTGTCTTGTCTTGGAGTTCTGCAGTTTGAATCACAGCCAGGACAAGAGTTTGGCTGTGGAGTGGTAAAAAGATTGCGAACAAGTCCTGCAATCTCAGGGCTCATCTAGTTTAAAAATGCCTTCAACAAAAGGCCATTGAATGATGTGACGTTTATTGTTCTGAATAATGCAAATTAGTTAATGCTGTTCTGCAACTTTTTAAAACCCGTACATTAAACATTGTCTCAAAAAGGGAGAATTGCAAGCAGGCTGTCTGTTGTCCTCTGCTTTCAGAAATGATTTCTGTGAAGAAATGAGGGCAGCAGGATGAAGCAGAGGGCACAGTTAACTGAAGAGCAGGAACTATGACGTCCAGGCTTCACTACAGAGAGAGCGTGGGAGCTAGGAGGTCCCTTCCTTAGAAGTCCCCCAGGAAGGCACAGAACTCACCAAAGATGCCAGTTGTTAACCAGTTCGCAACGTCTTAGAGATAAAGAAAAATATGGATTGCATTCAAAACGTACAGAGTCTAGCGGACCATGGTGGCATGCAACAAATTATGAAGCAGTGGGGTTCCAGGTATCTACGATAATGATGTGTAGCGCCATGCCAGAAGAACTGCACATGCAATCAAAAGAGCAGAGACCACAGTGAGCACAGCACTCAGTTGTTGTGTACTCCTTACTTTCCCAGTAGCAGTTTACTTTTAACTCCTTTTAGTGGGCTGCTCCTTTGGAGTAGGAATTAGTTCTACAGTGATGAAGAATGGGAAGCTGTTTAAAGAACTATGTGGGAGTTGGAAAAAAAATCTAAGCCTGCAATTTTGTTTGTGCTCATATAAAATATGAATAGTAAAAACCTGGGCATTCTTTCTTCCATTTTATTCCTGTGCTTATCCACCTGTAAACCAAAGAGCTGCCATCAATAGGAGTGCAGCTCATGGATCGCTGGCTCTGATCCCAGGAGTCCACTCCTTGCACCTGTGTAGTCAACACTATTCCCGGAGAGGACTAGGTGGTAGCTTGACATCAGACATTGTGGGAGTGGCCAGGAAAATTTGAAAACATTCCAAATTTTGGCCTATTCATTCTCTTGGGGAGTCTACAATTAAATGTTTGTTCTATACCATTTTTTTAAACAACTGATGATATTATTTTAGCAGTAAAACATTTCTGTTTTCCTATTTTATTTCATCCAATAATGACTTGACCATTTTGGCATGTATACATTTTAGCATAAATATATAGGCAGAGATACAACATATCTGCCTTCTCAATAGACAAGAATCCATTTCACTTTCTGACATTAGCTTGACTTGCTTAATGTCAACAAATTAAAACTTTGCTCTCCCTAAAATTATCACAAGGACTCTTCAGATATTTTGAAAAATATCCTCCCAGAAACTGTATTAGAGGATCATATATCTCAAAAGCTAGGGGATGGCTATAACAGAGAGTTCTGGAACTTTTGATGTCTGACAGAGTGATCTATGTCTCATTTCAATATAAATTAGAAACACTTTCTGTCAAGTCTGCCTCTGAAATACTGTCAAACTTAATGCATAAAGTTAGCAACCCACACAGCTGGCCAAGAAGAAGGCATCCCTCAACTTGGGGAAGGCACACTGAGCCATAGCCTACCATACTTCAGGAGTAGGAGTGAAGGAAATTAAAGAATACAAATAGGAAAGAGGAAGTTAAATTATCCTGGCTTGCAGACAATAGAATATTATGCATAAGATGTCCCAGAAACCCTACAGAGGCCTTCCAGAAATAATCAAAATTCCAACAAAATAGCAGGACGCAAAATCAACTTACATAAACCAAACAATATGGTTCCCTAAAGAAGTCCTGCATGATAACGCCCATTAAAATGCCTAGGTGGATTCGTAAAATCTCACAAGGCCCAACCTATAGATGAAGGGAGACAGGGAATGAGTGAAATTAAATGAACGCATATACATTTTGAGCAGCACAAAAGGAACAAAGGAGGACACACACACATCAATAATAATGAAGAGGTCATGAATTTGAGAGAAAGTTGATTAACTGGAAGAGAGAGAGGTAGAAGTGATGTAAATACACAATTTCACAAATAACAAACACATAGAAGGTTCAGAAGTGACAAATATTTTCAGATGGATTCCACTCCTAATCTGAATACATGAAGTGCTAGTGAATGTCTTCCTAATAGCCCACTTTGGGGAAGGTGGCTCCCAGGGTTCTGAGCGTTAGAGAAGTGCCTCTCACCCTGAAGTACTGATGGGAGCTGATGGAGATTCTAGAAGGTGGAGGTAGTTGGAGTGAGTGTCCCTGAATGAGATATGGGGATCCTACCCTCTCTCTGTCTCTCTCTCTGTGTCTCTCTGTGTCTCTGTGTCTCTCTCTCTCTGTCTATCTCTCTCTCTTTCTGTCCCTCTCTCCCAACACACACACAACCATTGTTTCACATTTCCCTGGACTTTTTAAGTTCAGTAACTCTACTTTACCACACTCCTAATATGATATATTGTCTTACTATAGGACCCAAACTAAAAGCACCAATTGCCCACGATTGCAACCTTAAAACTATGAGACAAATAAACTTTTCCTCCTTTGAAGATAATGGTCTAAAGTACTTTGCTAGAGTAATGGTAACCTAACATAACAATCAATAGTAAACATAACTTAGATGTTATAGCTCTAAATATCTTAATCTGGGATTCTTCCTCCATGGCTTTTATTCCTTTAGTTCATACACATACACAAAGAGATGTTTGAATGCATAACTTTAAAAAAATCCATTAGTATAGTGGTTTTCCCACAACAGCATTTTCTCAGTGATTCAAGTGAATTTGATGGGTTCTTTGGACGCTCACTATCATTCCCGTTTAAGTGCAGAAACAGTGAAATCACGACCATTAGGACACCTGAGAAAAATGCTAGTTCTTGCCCTACTGAGTCAGAACTAAGTCTGAGTCCAGGGAGCTAAAGTTTAACAAGGAACCAACATGAATCTTATTCCTGACAGAACATGAGGACCACTAGATCCGTTGTGAAAATTCAACTTGGGTAAAATTGAATTCACAATAAAATGGGGTAATACTTCATCTCTAACATGGCTTAATTAACATGAAATATGTGTTAGCTAGATGGACACATAGAACATGGAAGCTCATGGGTTATATTCTTCCACCTACACTTGAGCAGGCAACATGGTCAACAGTTTCTGCACCAAAGTCACGGTGAGTTAACATTCCCTGGCTGTAAAGCCTTTGTGAAGAGCTTTAACTGATTACGTAAAAAAGACTTAAGTTTTGTTACCTCAAAGACAGTTAAGTTTTAGTCCTGTCTCAAGACAAATTTTGACCATGTCTTAATATATTCCCATTAGAGACTGAATTCTGATTTCAGGATGATCTAAGCTCAGTTGTCTCCTTCGTTGCTAAGTTTCTCAGGGAACAATAAGACATCCAAGTACTATAAATGCAAGATTTCACGTATAGTTTTCCTTTCTACATTTCATAATTTTTAAAATCATTTTATACAGTTGCATATTTTGCCTGCAGGTATGTATTGTACCATATGTGTGCCTGCTACCTATAGATATGTTGAATCTCCTGGAACTGGAGTTACAGGTGAATACGAGCTTCCATGTGATTGATTGGAATGAAATCCTGGTCCTCTAGAAGAATAGCTAATGCTCTTAATAACTGAGCCATTTCATGACCCCATCCTTTGATTATGAGCAAAGTATTTCTAATACAATAATTCAAAAGTGTTTGCTAAATGTCATCTTTCTAGAAAGACCAAAAAGAAGCAAATAAAAACCCGATTTATATCTTTCTGAAGCAAATAAATAATTAATTTTTATTTAACTAATATTTAATTTTATCTAACTAATGAAATTAATTTAATTTTAGTTAATTTTTATTTATCTAATTAATAATCAGTCATACAAAGGACTATTTATAGCAGAATAAAACCATGCTTAAGCAATATCAATTGCTTTGAGAAAAGGTGCAGGAGAGGTAGCAATTACAGATGACTTCAGTTTAAATATACAACCTCCATAATAAGAAAGTGAGCCCTCAAATTTAAAGAATACTGCTTCTCTGAAAGTTCATAATCCAAAAACACAAGTGCCATCATTTGAGGAGATTCCCAGTGTGGTGAAGACATCCCGTGTACAATGTCATCAAGGTTCTACTATGAAGTCAGGAAATGTTGGGAAAGGCTGATCAAATGACTCTGTCCCTGGGTCACTACAATGCTCTAGAGCAAATCTTCCTCCAAAATCACCGTGTTTCATGTGTCACCCAAACACCAAATGTAGAATACAAGGACCTGCACCATTTGACTCGTTAAGAGGAACACAAGTGTCACTGATGCAATTGCCTCTGATATTCACCATTACTGCTGGATGTTAATCTGCTTCATCGCACTAATTCTAGAACTGGCCACGTCATGCTACCAAAACGCCCGTAATTCCTGGTAATTTGTCTTTGGTGTTTCAGGTCCCCATGCAATTTTCCTCAGTTCTACTAATGCTTTTTCTCTTATAATATAGTCATCAGAAATTTAAGAGAACGCTGACAACATGCAGTGTTCAAGCAACATGTTGCCATATATGCACACAGCTCTACAACAGCCCAGCTGTGGTCAACACTGAGTCACCATGAGGCTAGTTAATGCATACATACAAAAAACTACTGGTTGTATTTAAATTTGCTCAACACACAGCAGTATAATTTAAGGCAATATGCCATAGCCCCAAAACAATGACTTTCAACTTTACAAGGGGTTAAAATAACTTGTGCACCTAAATCATCATTAATTTTCATTCCCCTGTCTTTAGAGAAGGAAAGCTGTGCGCATGAAACATTTGTAAATCAGCTGATTATGGAAAACATGACAGCTGAGAAATGAAGCTATGAAGCCGTACAACTGTAATGAGGTTTAACACGACACTTTCATTGAAATGTAGTAGGACAAAGGAGCTATAAACGGAAAACAAACAACCAAACAAAGCAACAACAACAACAAAAACCGTTACCACTTAAATTTAATTGCTTGGTCAAGATTTAGAAGGAAACTGCCTTTACCTCGAAAATTTTGCTGTTTCAAGAGATGTGAGATAATATTAACTGAATGTCATTCAACTGGAGAATATAAGGAGGAAAGTGTTGTAACTTCACAAGAAATAGAACACAAGCAGGAAAATGGAGGGGACTGAAGGGAAGACAGAGAAAGAGGAGCCACCATCATGATGAGACTCTCTGTCCTAAGGCTATCGAGTAGGAACCCATACTCACTGCAAGAAGAGAAAGCAAATCCTCCCACTTCTTTCCAGAATCTCCTTCCATAGTAGTACTCATGAGACTCTAGGCTGTTGGGCACTTTTGAGTAGCCTTAGGAGAATCTCGGGCCTCTGACATCTCACAGCACAGAAAGAACATGCAAGAACTTTCATTTTAAAGAGCAGAGAGCAAATGACAGGAGTATTTTCATAAATTCTTTTTGACAATACTTCTATAAATCTATGAGTCACAAAATTTGAGATGAAATACTGGCGACATTCAAAATAGTCAAATTTCCAGATTCTATTCTTGTTTCTGGGTGTTTTTATATTCTGGAGAACTCAATAACTGATACATAGACCTTACGCTTCAAATGACTGACTTGAATAAATTCTTTTGCGGTTCACTCGGCACTGAGATAGATTTCAGATATTAATTTTTCTAAATTTAATTTAAGTAAGTACCAAGGAGACAGAACATTTCAAAACTCTTAAATTAAATATGAACTCTTCAGTCACTTCAACCACAAATTTAATGAAAACCTGGGCAATGTATTTTTTGCTAAGAATATTACCAAATAAGCTCATTGCCCTATCATCATTCTATTGCTGCTTTCCTTTCCATGATGAATTATTTTTCAGTAATTTCTTATCAAATAGAAAAGTAGACTTTTACTTTGATTCAATTTGTCCCAGTAGCAAGGTATTTGATTTTGTCATCTGTTTTTAATTATGGAAAAATCTACATGTTGCCATTGAAAAAAGATATTTACATCATAATATTGAGTCAAAAATTTGCATAGACTTTTGTAAAATGGTATACATATAATCTAATTTCAACTACAATAGATATGTTAGTTCAAATACTGTGAAATAAAATACTCCATGAGGTTTCCTCTGGGTTTTGAAATCTCAGATATTTTTCCTTTAAAGATTTAATATCTCTGATCCACAAAAGTTTAAATCCAAATGTTTCAAAATTGCCAAGATGTTGCAGTAAATGGAACATTCCACATTTGATCTTTTGTGATGAGCTACACTTAAAATTTTGGTATCCTCAAATTGTTATTTAAAAATCAATGTATACGAAGTCATGCACACAGTATAAATAAAATAAATGGAAGAATTCTGAGTTTAGATTGGGGTCTTAACCTCTAGATATCTCATTATAATTAAATAAATATTCCAGAGTCTGAAAAAAATCCACAATTTAAAACAGTTTAGTCCTAAGAATTTCACATGGGCTTTGCTAATCCTGTATTAAAAATGTGAAACCAATTGCCCACATGGTAGGATGATGACAGGAATGAGGTGAGCCTGGGTAGCACAGCAAGGAGAAAGCTAGTCTGTGGCAAGATCCTGTCTCAAAAAACAAAACAGTCTCGGTATTTTTTAGGTCTTTACAATACAATAGCAACAAAAAATTTCTAGCCACAAAAGAAAAACCTATAAAGATCTCAGTGTCCTTCTAAAGTGTGACACGAATCCGTTGTATACTTCCTCTGATCAAAATATTAATTTTGATGCACTTGAACATTAGTGACTGAGAGTAGAAATGTAGGTTGGTCATAGTTTCCCTGCAAACTTCTAAGGTCTCCATACTTAAAGTATTCATCCTGCTGAATTTTCAGATTGTTTAATTTAACAAGTCAAGATGTCATCATTGAAGACCAAGACATTAAAGCTGAAACTTCACCCATCACACAAATGACCAGAGAATCATTTTCTAAAATTGCTCTTTTAATTAAAAAGAATTGTTCTTTGGTGCTCATCACCAACTAAAGTTTTCACTTTCTAAACTGAAACAGGGATAATTACATAACCCAATGAAATGGTTAATAGGACGTCCTACACATCTGTCTAGTTGCACTCAAAATATTCTTCATGATTCAAAAGTTTTCAGATACTACAAAGCAAGCCCACATGTAACCCAAGCACACTTTAAGGCTGTTTCCTTTCACCATCTGATTATAATTATTTTTACCATATTCGTAACTATATATTCCTGGACCCTAAGCACTTTCTGACTGCTCTTTCCCCTAGTGTTTAACAGGAGTCATATTATTCAAGTCTTTTTAGAATAAAATCTAGGCCTGGCAGACAATCCAAAAGATCTCCATACTCCATTTCTTTTGACAATGCAATTGAAAGAAAGAAGATAATTTTTTACCATTTCTAGCCGCGTGGCTTGACTTCCTTAGAGACCGGACATTTTCACAGCAGCAGAGAGTTTATTACTGATGACTGAAAATGAGAATGCCAAGAGGAAAAGTCTGAAGTCTACTCAGCACAAAGCTATGCAAGCCTAAAAGCGTATGATGCAAAGAAGAGGTAGGGACTCGGCAGAGTAAAATTTACCCTACTTTCGAGAAGACAGGAGTTACATAGCACCAGGTCTTTTTAGAAAGAATGGACACAAAAACTTCTGATCAGTCAACTTAAGTGAATTACCAAATCCCCCAGTTTAACATGTCATGACAGGAACAAATGGTCATTGTCAATCCTATTAAGAAGAGCCAGACAGTCATCATTTTGTATTGCTATTGAGCATGGTGCAAGTCTTGGTCCATTTTCTCATTCTGAGCCCAGGACTTCCTTGATCATTCACACCTCAATCACACATTGTTACAGTGATGTAACTGCAGTCAAGCCTAGGAACTCAAGTCTGACCCTGGGAACGTACACGATGGGACATAAAGAGAACAAAATTGTCTGCTTGTGCTCCGCGGTGTGCACACACTCACACAGACAGAAAGGTAACAGTGACAGGAAAGACAGCTGCAAGATCAGCAAAGACAAGGCAAAGTAGAAGATCTAAAGCGAATACTTCTTATGAGAGAAGAAGCAAACTATCAGGCTGATTGCTAAGTCATAACGAAGTCAAATGTTTCTCTGGAATTAAATCCAAGTAAAAAATAAACTTTAGAAATTAGAAAGGCTCAATCATACTACAAAAGTATTTGTTGGGGGCTGGAGAGATGGCTCAGTGGTTAAGAGCCCTGCTTGCTCTTCCAAAGGTCCTGAGTTCAAGTCCCAGCAACAACATGGTGGCTCACAACCATCTGTAATGAGATCTGGTGCCCTCTTCTGGCCTGCAGGCATACTTGCAGAATACTAAGAATACTGTATACATAATAAATAAATAAATCTTTTTTTAAAAAAAAGCATTTGTTCTACTATGTTCATAGCGGGATTAGTTGTAATAGCCATAACTTGGAAACAACCTAGATGCCCCTCAATTGAAGTATGGATAAAGAAAGTGTGGCACATCTATACATAGAGTAAATACTACTCAGTGGTAGAAAACAATGACATCTTGAATTTTGCATGCAAATGGATGGAATCAGAAAACACTATCCTGAGTGAGGTAACCCTGACCTCCAAAAATGAATATGGCATGTACTCACATATAAGTGGATTCTAGCCATAAACAATAAAAGGCAGATATGCAGCTAGGATTTCATAAACAGAATCAACTGTGCAATGGTCATGGGGGCTCACCTTAGAGATAACGATGTGGATAGGTTAAAAGACAGAGAAGGAGGAAAACTACAGAGCGTAGCGCTAATGCGGTACCACTGGTTAGTATTAGGACTCAACACATAGTTCAGGATAAATACATTACAGATAAATAGGTTTTACATCTAAAAGGTAAAATATGATCAAATGTCTATGTCTCTGTAAGGAAACAAAATAAATATGCCAGAATTAGAAGTTCGTGAATCATATGGGGATATACTGATACTTTTTTGGTATTTGTTTTCAACTAGTAAAACCAACAACATTGTTAAACAAGTAAATTTAGTTAGTACTTCAAGAAGTTTACAGTCACTCTCTACAGAAAATATACATGCTTTTCAAGTGTATGTGGTACCATTCAGTAGTACGTACTATATGCTGGCTATGAACTATGTCAAGCATTTTGGTAAGTACATCATGAAGCCTATTTTTTGAACATATGGAAATACTTTAGGAATAAAAATTTATGGGGGTCTATGAAGAAATAAGAAAGAAAATTGGAAATGTTAGACATAAAAATGTAGTTAATGTAGTCTTCAGAGGAAATTTATTACTTTAAATACTTATTTATATAAAGAAGAAACTCTAAAAGTTAGCAATGTATGCTTCCAAGGAAGGTGGGAAAGAGAAGCCAAATTAGAAATAATAATAAAAGAAAGAAAGGGACCACTAAAAGAACTCTTTTCTTGGAAAAGCACCCTATTTCACCAGTGATACTTGATACAACCATTTTATGGTACAAATTTTGTAAACACGAACAGTAAGCAGGCCTCTTCGTGCACCTACTTATACTCTGGGACTACTTTAATAAGTGAGAGTAAATCTAAATTACTTACAAGCAAATTCTATTAGAAAAGTCCTTGCATGGTCTTTGGCTTCCTTGTAAATACAGCAAAACATACAATGAATGCTTTGATTCAGCATTTATTTGAATGAAGGACTATTACAGAGAAAGCAGTGGTGGGTTAGTGGAATACCTGAGACCCACTGAAGTGAGGAAACAGAGTTTTATTTAATGCAACTGCATCAGTGTCTAATTTAGTATCAGACAGATAGTCTTCTGAAAGAGTGCAAATTAACTAGAATTTGTGAGAGTAAAACCATTTGTAATACAAGATAAAACATGAATAACTGTTCCTTAAAGTAAATGTTTCAAATACAAGTCTAATGCATACCAGTAAAAGTGGAGTTGAGAGAAAACTCTTTGACATACACTAATTGGATAGTTCTTTTTTTCAAATATGTGAAAGAGAAATTAATAAGATGCAGGTGTAAGGCATGATGTCAGTAACAGATCTTATGGAACTGAGGTAGCTTAAGATGCAGAAATGCACCATTAAAATGTTTAGATAATACTCTAGTGGAGGATGTATTATCTTACAGTTTCATGCATAACATTTTACTTTGATACTATTCCCAAATGGCAATCACTTGCAAGGAAAAGTTAGTTTTCTTTGTCAGATTGTCACTGGGAATGCAAATCACAGTTAAGGATAGGTCCCAGGCCTAGTAGCAGATGGCCAACACAAAACGCACTCAGTGATAGTTTTGGAGATTGCTTTTTAGCTTGTTTTTTTGATTTATCTTCTATTGCTTTGTTTGGGCTTTGTTTTAAACTTTACTGGTCTTTTGTTTGTACATTACAGTTTCCAATTTTGTGTTTATTTGGATTTTGTTAGTGTGTGGGTATCTGTGGTTTGTGCTGATATGTGCGTGTATGTTTCTCTTGCTTTTCTTTTCTGTTTTTTTTGTTTGTTTTCTTATTTTGTTGCTTACTTTCTCCTCTTTGTGTTTTAAAGAGAAAGGAGGCTTGCAATTGGATAGGTAAGGACGTGAGAAAGGACCTAGGAGAAGAAGAGGAAGAGGAAACTGATCGGAATATATCATATAAAAATTTTTCAGTAAATAAAAAATAGTGTCATTTAACATGTAATCAATATATAAATTGCATAATTAATGAAGTATTTTTATTTTCTTTTAAGAAAACTGTCTGTCTACTCCAGTGATCAGAAGACCTGTGCAGAGACTGTCAATCACGTACTAGCCTTCGCAGTTAAAAGGCCTCCTCATTAAGAAGCCATTGTTGGTTTTTATTTTTTTGTGTGTGTTTGAGATTTTGTACTATGAAATTGAAAACATAAGTAAAATATTTAGTTTCAAGGAATTTGTAGTTTAGTAGAGGGTGGCAAAACATGGAAAGAATTTTTATTGGCAAACCAAGAAAACGTATCTTTATTCATTAAAATAATACAGGAGCACCTAGTGATTAGCAGGTCTGGTGTACATGTATTATACATAGTGTCACATTTACCCTCCAAGTAATCTTATCAGTACTGTGTTGCCTTTTACAATGAGTTAAAAAAAAAAAAAACGCTTAAAATGCTGATGCTTCAGTCCAGCTGAAGGCAGCCTGTAAACTGGGTTTGTTTACAAACCTGCTTTGCCCCTTTTGCTGGATAACACCAGCAACAAAAGAATGGCATTCAGTGAGAGATGAGCATGGAAGGACAATAGAGAATGATGTGCCAGGTCTGCTGGGGCAGACATGTAATCTCAGCTCTTAGGAGGCTAGAGCAAGAAGATTGCAAAATCAACACAGGAAATTTAGTAAGATCTATTGCTTCTGGAAATTAAAAATAAGTTATGATATATCTCAGTGGTATGATACTTGCTTAGAATCCTTGAAGTCATGTATTTGATCATCAGTAGAAAGATAGATAGATAGATAGATAGATAGATAGATAGACAGACAGACAGACAGAAAGATGATAGAATAGATAGAGACAGAGATAGAAACAGAGGATACAGAGAGGAAAAGAGACAGACCAGAGATGCCAAATTTTTTCTTCAGATAATAAAGTGGAATGGGATGATAGAGAAAAAAAACTATTTTGTAATATAGTATGCTTTATTAATTACTTTCAAAGAAATTGCTTTAAAAGATAAGGCTACATATTCACTCCCAACTGAATCAAGTGCTCTGTCTTAATTGTTCCTTTAGTTTCTGCCCTTTCCTAGGTCTACATATCCATTCTATCGGTTAGCTTTATTTCACTTGCTATAAATTTGAATTTGGGACAAATTCCCAAATTTCAAGTCACTTTTTGCCATGATTTAAAAGCAATACTCCATCCCCTGCCACTCTATTAAAAGCTCTCTGCTGTCATTTTCCTTTTTGAACCCCTTGAATTAAAAGACAATAACCAAGACATGGGAGAGCACCATTTTATCAACCAAACAGTATGTTCACTATCATACCAATTTTATTAAATATGGAGAAAAATGAGAATCAAGAGCTTTAAACTGCTCCAAAGACCACCTAAAGAACGATAATCATGAATCCCTTTATGAAAAATAATTTCAGTGTTCAAAAAGGAAAAAAAGATTGACAGCTTTGGCATTGAAATTTTAGATAATTTTTTCCTTTCCAATCTTTCCAGGTTAAGCCAAATGCAGACAATCTATTTGAAAGCTAATATTCACAGAATGACTTTAAGCTGGAACGTTAGTTCAGACTGTAAACAAAATTGGTATTTTGACATACCTATTCTTTTGCTTTACTTTTAAGAAAACAACAGAATTTAGCATTGATTTTTCCTTTTGTCTCATCTTCAATTGCTCTACACACTCTCCCTTAACCAGCAAGGGCATACGCAGTCACATACACACACTTACACTCACATACTCTCGAAAGCATAGACATCTCATGTCTGGATATGCTCTGCTGGTTCTGCCCACAATGCTAGCCACAAAGGCACCTACTTCTTGACTATCCATCCCACCATTCCAGTTAGGTCACCACCACCCCAGTCTAAGTCTCCGCACAGTCGCACAGTCTCAAAGCTTTTCCTTTTTGTTTGTTCTCTTCTCCAGCTACTTTCTAGGGCAGCAGCTCAACTCTAGGTCACATAAATATCTGAAAATGATTACTAGAGTATCTAGAAGTGCTTATCAGAAAAATATAGAGAAATTACAGAACTCTGAATTGCATATATACATGTTATAAAGTCAAGAATAAAGATACAAAATTTATATATAAATTTTCTTTTACTGACTCCCCTTCATCTCCTACAGGAACAACTGTTTGGTATTTATTCTTTATGATTCAGTCTTGTTTCCCCCTTGGAAAATATGATGCAGGTAGCAACTGGTCAATTCTACAGATATCACTCACAGCTAAATACATTGCCAATACCCAGTTTTAATAAGCGCACATTGCAGCAGTTCTTTCACCAAAACAAGCAGATCAGATGTTTATGCATTCAGCATGTCCTTGCTTATTCTCTGAACAAAACCTGCAGGCAGTGCTCTGATTGAGCATGGGATCCTCTGGGGTCAAGTGCTAAATGCAATTTCCTGCATTTCGCCTCCGATTAGTTTTATGCAGGCAATGGTTGTTTAATTTTAGCTGTTTTGGTTTGGTTTTACAACCTTGTGGGAGGAATCCATATACTATTTATTCAGTTACAACTGAATGAATTTAGGCATTTGACGATCATCACTCTTGTGGGGTTCTTAGGAAACCAGCATTTCCCAGAAAGGTCAACCTAATGAATAACTCACCCCACCGCCTACACAGTACCAGCTCATAAGGACCCACATAGACCAGGTGACATTTTTTGGCCACTAAATATTTTGACATATCTGTTTGTAACTATGGAATAACTATGTAACTATCGTCTATCTGGATCAGAGTCTGGTGTTGGTAAGAACATCACATAAAATTAGCCTCTTGCCTGGTAGAGACATAACTATGAGCCACGGGGAAAACATAGTTAATAACTTTCATCAAAGGCAGAAATGACAATTTAAATATGCATGTTATTTCAATACTCATGCAGTAACATCATTTGCATATGACTGACATATGACCCTATCAGCCCTTACTGTCTGTGTGTGGGGGGGGGCTGTTTTCACTAATTGTATAATTCTCTGTATTTGAGAACGTCAAGAGACACTTCGTTCTGCTTTCCAGTTTCATATTTAAAATGCCAAAGTAATATTTCATCCACTCTTTTAATATGAAATTTTCAAAATCAGTAAAACTTGAACACACCGAAATGATTTCTGTAAGTTCATACCAAGATTGCTAATGGGGTAGTGGACTTTAAGTGTCCCCTCAAGATGTATCAGTAGGATCCTAGATCCAGCACGGTGGTGGTTGGAGATGGATCGGGGGAAGGTAAAGGCTCATGAAAAGAGTGTCTGTGAGTGGGACTGGGGCTTCTGTAAAAAAGTTCCCAGAGAATTCTGTGCCTACTTCTACCATGTAAGAATACAATGGAAGTCCACTGTCTCCACACAGGTAGACGGTCCTCCAAAGCCCTAGACGTTGCTGGCAATCACAGATCAGACTTGGAGATATGCTGTCCTCTATGATCTTTAGTCCTACGTGGTGTCTCTTGCTTATATATAGTCATATACTTGATACCACCACAGTAAATCTCCTTACAGTTTTCCACAATTTCAATCTTGCTCCTTTCTAGGTACAACATTCTAAATATACTGCCAAAGAGATTCCTGCGAAGAGTTATAATGTCATTCTTCCACTCAGAGGCCACTCAGGTTCTGGACTCACTAAACTCCTTACCATAAAGCCTTCACTCTGAACTCTTGATGATCTAGGACCAGCCTACCTACGTTCTTTATGTCCCCTCTCTGCCTCATTCCTTCTGCTCTGACTACTCTGAATTCCTGCTATTTTGTGACCAGGCTGAGCCCACCTCATACACTGAGCTTTTAGGGTTATTTCCTTTTCCTAGAATTCTCAGAGCTGGAGAATCTGAGCTCTCATCACATTTTCTTTAAAATTGCTTTCGCTGGGCATTTATGCTAGGCAGCTGTCAGTGTGATAAAACACACGAGACTACCAACTTCATAAATGAAAAAGGGTTGTCTTAGACACTCAGAGGTTTCTGACTATGATGCTCAACTTTCTTGCTCTGGGTGTTGTATGTTGACCTTAGACTTTGGTCTAGTATCAGTAAATCTTGTGTGACTCAGTGTACCCCATTGTATGTATGTCCATGTGTGTGCACATGTGTGGATGTGTGTGGATACCAGGGTCAAGCGTCTTCCTCTATCTCTTGCCATATTAAATGATGAGGCAAAGTCACTCAAAGAACCTGGAATCAGTAATTTGGCTAGACTGGCTGTCCAGCAAGCTTTCCCAAGCTGCCTGTCTTTGCACCTGCTCCAACACTGGAATTAGTGACATACACCAAGTTTTTCTGTGAGTGATAGTGATTCAAACTCAGCTTTCAGAGAGTACTTTACCCTCATGACATCACCTCTACCTATTAATTAGTGTACGTTAAAATATACAGTTAGATACTGCAAACAAGGTGCTTTCCTTCACTATTATATTTTACATGAAGAAAGTACCACATCTCGAAGTGTGTACACATACTTAAAGGAACCTCTCCACATTCACACAATATTTCCACATATATTGGGAAATGAATATTTTTATGTCCGAACATATGCATCATCCTTGATACTTTATCCCCCTAACATTACTCTGAAATTTTAATCTCATTTACCATATTTCAATTGAGGTGAAGGGTGCCTCTCTGATTTACCTCCTACTGTGAGCATTAATTGTTTTAGGTTTTTCATATGGTAACCCCTTTTAGTTCTAGAAGATATGCAGATCCCTCTGCTCTGACAAGTCCTGGAACTGCTCATGTCAGACCAGATGTTAATTCTTTCATCTCTGCATATCAGGATTTTTCCCTCACGAGACAATGAAAGGTCAAGTTTTCCACTAGCCTTAGCCCTCAAACACTCAAAGATTACTGCTTTGACAAGGAGAGGGCTAAGGTATAAAATCCAGAGTCTTCAACAACCTTACAGAACACATATATGCTGCAGCTTTATTATAATCGATTAAACAATAACGGGATGCTTTTTTTTAATATAAATTATCTAAGAACGGGAGCTTTGAGATAACGGTTCCATGATTACAGCCAAATCTGTGTTAAAAGGAGAGAGCTGGGGTATTAGCAAGGCTCCAAAGCACAGAGAATTCCAAACGTACAGCTGGGGCCCTGGCCAGTGGCTTCTCCCATCCGAACAGAGAGGTTAAAATAACTACCCACACAGAAGAGCATTTTCTTCTAGTCTTAACCATAGCTTCACAGCACAACCATATCCAGAAATATTTGTGGAGAAAAATCTGGTCCTAAAAAGAAATGTGAGGTTAGCAAGCATCGACCCTTCGAATGTGAAGTAAAACAGTGTAGTAAAGTCACTGCTGGACTTTAGGTTGGGCTCAGGAAGAGGTGATCCTAGGACAGAAAGTCCTGCAAAAACTGGACTCTCTCAATGTGACTGACAATGAGGGCTGACTGAGAAGCCAAGGACAATGGCACTGGGTTTTGATTCTACTGCATGGACTGGCTTTGTGGGAGCCTAGTCTGTTTGGATGCTCACCTTCTTAGACCTGGATGGAGGGGAGAGGGCCTTGGACTTCCCACAGGGCAGGGAACTTTGACTGCTCTTAGGACTGGAGAGGGAGGAGGAGGGGGAGGGAGAAGAGGGGAGGAGGAGAGAAATGAGAGGGGGGGAGGAGGTAGAAATTTTTAATAAATAATAAAAAAGAATTATTACATTAAAATCAATTCAAAGTTCATGTCTGATGAAGACTAAGTTTATTTTGCCATTTGATCCCTTAACACTTTGTAAGTACCTACTGGGTACACAGACTCATCTCCTTTAGTCATGAAAATGAACAGCATTCTCTTTGTCATGAAATACCATCATGTCAAGAGCTAAGTTTCATTCTACAGACTTCGAGAGACATCTATAATGCACCGGTGGGGTTGCAGTCCCTGAGTGGTGCAGCACTCAAATATGAATAAAATTTATTATTTTGTCAATAATTTTTAATATTAACAGTGATATTAATCTAAATAAAACTGTATCCAAAGTTATAACTACACAAAAAACAAAAAGTTAGTTATAACAAGAAGCATGCATGTGTGGGAGTAGAGATACACACAGACACACACAGACACACACACACAAAGGCAGATCCACAAAGAGATAGAATAATCCTGAGGGGGACAAGGAAAGATTCTACAAAAGAGGTATTATTAATGTTGGATTCAATAATACATGTATTACTCCCAAGAATTATGGTTATATCATAAATCACAAGTTTTTTTTTAATGTAAGAAATGTTGAGCTCTCTGAAGTATCAATGAGTAGAGGAAGGAGGTTGCCTCACAGAAAACACTAATTGACTTGTCTAAGGACAGAGAGTGTGGGTCTAGTTAGTCTGGGCTCTCAGCCTGTTTACAGAACTACTGCACCGTATAATAGCTAACTAGTTTCCCAATGCTACTCTAACAAATGACTGTGAACTAGCAGAATGTCAAAAAAAAAAAAATCCTTGCTTTAGTAGCAATTAGCTTTAAAGGAGAGAAGAGAAATCCGTGTCTCGCTGACTTAAAATCGAGGTTTCCTTAGGGCTGTTTTCCTTTCCCTTCCAAGCTCCAAGGGTATCTGCATTCCTCAGCTTTAACCCCTTCCTCTGTCTCCAAAGCCAGAAATCTAGCCTCTTCAAATGCTTTTGCCTTTCTTCTCTCTTTTTCTTGTAAAGGTCCTTCAGATTATTCTGGGCCCAACAGATTAGTCAGGGCTAATCCTTGCATCTCAAAAATTCTGATTTAAAAATCAAATATCTTCTGCAAACCTACACATCACAACACAGGTAAGGCTCTGAATGGGGGGTTAAGGTGAGAAAGGGGCAGTACCATTATTCTCTGCATAGGAAAGTAAATGCCTATGTGTTAAAAGATTAGATACCAGTAAATACTAATCTTTACACTTAAACAACAAACTTCCTTTCACTCATCATCATTTGAAAGACATTTTAGGGCATTCCTCATTCTGACAGCAGCAATTAATTGGGGTGCAATGTTGAGGCAGGAGATTCAGCTAGACATAGGCGGATTCAGCTGAACTGCCAGGAAAAATTCTCTAATATGCCACAACCAATTCATGATGATGCTGACAGTCTTTGCAAAATGGAAAGCATTTTGTTTCATCCATTCTTATCCTTAATGGGCAGGGAGAATTGGAGAAGTGCACAGTATCAGATCCAATTTGAATTCATGTTTTCTCGCATGGTCTTGTCCCAAATTACAACAAGGGATGTGGAAGCTGGTGTGAAAATACATTTTCAGGCCTCTGGAAACCTTCTTCAGCACAACAGAGAACAGCATAATTTAAATCCCTTCTATCTGATTGGAGTGAATTGGAGGAGTGAATTGGAGGCCTGGTCACACATTGCCTGAATGGAGTTTGCTGGAGTTAAAAACAGGCTTTTAATTTTTCACTCCCTGCGACTCTGTTAATTCATGATTATCAAGATGCAACTGACATACTCTAATAACATGAATGTCCTTGTGAAGCACAGACAAGATGACAGGGACACACAGTGATGTCTACAGCAGGTCCGATGACCTGAAGACAATATTGGTCACATCTCAAACTGCTTACAGTCACAGCCTTTACCAGAACGGCTGGACTAAAGTCATCCTTCCTGCCATTTAGATCACAGGGGTGAAAATTAAAAAAAAACCAAGACAGAAAACTGAATCCAGACTTCATTTGTGACCTAATCAAGGTTGACCACTGAAGAGTGATGAAAACCTGGTGCCCACTTCCAAACGAGTGACAGTGGTCCAAATGGGGCGTCTTTCTCACCAGAATCGCTACCTGACTTCAGGCTGATACGAAGACATCAGGATTTAACTAGTTCATCAGACTTCCTTATTCACTACAAGGGATAGTGACAGAAGGGCAGGCTGCTCAAAAATGAACTCTACAATCAGTTTCTAAGTTATCAACAGAAATTTAAACGAGAAAATGAGCATAGTGTCCATGGAATCAGGAAGGATAGCATTGCTAAAAATGTCATGACAGCATAAAGCAATCTCATGGTCATTGTTATTTTTATTTACTTATTTTTATTAAAAATAAATACTTACATACAACGTACTCTGATTATTTTTATTTCCTTTCACCCAGCTCCCCCCAGATCCTCCCATTTCCCAACCCATCTATGTCCACACCCATCCTTTTTCTCATTAGGATACAAGCAGGCATACTTCAAAATAGAATAAAATACAACTAGATAAACAAGCAGGATACAAAAAAAAAAAAGACTGACAAACCTTGCCAAGACAGGGTAAGATCATCATCATAAAATATACACAAAATATCTGTAAGGCTAAAAAAGAAAAAGAATGAAAGGGAAAAATGCCCTGAAAAACCACTATGAGACAAAGAACATCAAAAAATGTCATTGGGTTTATTATATTTGGGCAATCTACTGCTGGCCATTGTCATTTTTAAATGAAAAGTTACTGATTGCAGAAGTTAAGAGGCACTGAAATACATATCTAAAACATATAATACCTGGCATTTCCATGTGAATTATTTCATATTCTGAGGTTTTTCTACTTCAACATGGAGGAAAAGCAGACACTTTCACCTGGATGTGATCTCCATCTCTCTAAATTATGGAAACCAATGGTAAGTGATGGCTTATTGGGCTCAGACCACGGATCTCTCTGTTCTCCATCATAATAAAATCTCTGCAGAAAAATTCTGCATGCACTGGAAAATGTATCAACCCCATGCAGATTTATGAAAACACTCCAGGACAGTATTTATCTTGTGTTTTTACATCCCTGTGAAATTTACTGTGCAGTAGTCTCTGCATGGATGCTATGAGACCCGAATGCACAGACACAGACTACACTTTTTAGGGAAGGGTGGGAAGAATCCACAACAAACCCTTTTCATTGCACAAAGAAAGGGTCATTCCAATAATTTTTGGAAGATGAGTCTTCTGATCCCAGGCATAGTGGATCTCCTCCAAACAGAGCTAGAGACTTTGGAACTCTGTCTGGTCTAACAAATTAGAAAGCACAGTGGTTTGTGGTTGATAGGATCTGACCAGCAAACTAAAGCTAGAGCCATGGTATGCAGCAACTCTGTGTGCTAAGGCACAGCATGAAGTGAAACTAGCTTGGTGACTGCTTCCTAATATAAATTTTCATTCTGATAAAGACACTGCTTCATTTCCAAGAGAAAAAAAAATAGCAAAGACAAAGAGTTCCGAAATAGAAGTTGAGGCTAATCCCCTAGGATCTGAAGAGGTTGCAGTGAATGTTAGAGAAAAGCTCCAATTTGGCAGCTGTAGGTGTGAAGCTGCCAGCTTACAGTGAAAAGAGCCCAATGTTACATGGCTTCTGTAAATATGGAAAATGCTCTGTTAATAAAACAAGCAGCAAAGAAAGACTAGGAGTTAAATATTCCTGATCAAAAACATCAGCATGAGTTAATAGATGGGAAAAGAAGTTAAACTCAAAATCACTATAACTGATATAAACAATTGAGTGGGAAACAGGCTTTTGCAAAGTAGAAATAAAGTGGCTTAAAAAATGATTATTTAACCAGAGGTGTGATTATTCACAATAGGTATCGATTATTATTATAAATATCATATACGTGTCCCTATGAATAATTAAAGGTGTTTTAAGACTTACTCCTTTAATTCTATGTGTATAAAGGTTTGCCTACATGTATGTATGTGCTCCATGTACATGCCTGTTTCCTGTGGAGGTCATAACGGAGCATCTATCCCCTGGCACTGGAGTTGCAGGTAGCTATTAGCCACCATGTAAGCACTGGGAACTGAAACGGGTTCCATGCGAGAGCACAAATGCCCTCAACTGCTGAGCCTTCGAAAGAGGCCCCTTTTCTCTAATTTTTTAAATTAACACCTAGTCAATGGAAGGTAAAACTTACGATGTAGATCGAATTAGAAGACAAAGAACTGGTTCCAGTAATCCTTGGTAATACTTTTAGAAAGCCTAATTAGGTTTAATGAAAAGAGTTTTGAGTTGTTAAAAACAGTGAATTGAAATTATAGAATTTGCCATTCATGCAGAGAAACTTTGTAATTGCATAATACGACGACACAACAGCATTCGGGGAGTTATTTGGGAAAAACAAACACAAATAGCGGCAGGTGAACACCCTGTTTTTAAAGAAATGGTTCACACGGTGCTGCCAGGCACAACATGGTTTTCAACAGGGTTTACAAGCTGGGCATTCTCTATAATGTGTATCTTTTCAGAGGCATCTTCTAACATTCCAGTTTGAATCCATTCCTTCTTTTTGTCTGGCCTCTGGAAAATGGCTGTAAAATTACTACTATCCTGACAAAATGGTAACTGTGTATAGTTATTAAATCTTCTTCAGAGTTCAAGACAAATAGAACCAAGCCACTGCCTTTGTGCCAAACTCTTTCCTTACTTTGGACGCTGTAAACCAAAAGTCAAAAAAGCTTTGTTTGTCAATTTGTTTGTCTGTCTTTTTCTTCTATATATTTCACGGGGATGCAGAATAAAGCACAAAAGCTTGCACATAAAATCAGTGAACATAATTTATGAAATGCAAAAATATCAATTTTTGGAGAGAATGATTGTGGACAGAGCTTATGCAGGAGTGTAACAGATGAAAGAAAGGGTGAGAGAAAGAGGAATGAATCCTGGTTTGCTTGGTGCACTTGTATGATTAAAATGTTCAGTTTTTGTGAGGTTAATGGTCACAAAAGGAGGCCATCTTTCTTTTCTAAAGATGCTATAAAAGTAAATACAAGCATATTAGTTCGCTTTAAGTTGTTATATTAAAATATCTACGACTGAGTTCCTCATTAAAAATAAACGACGAGGCTCTTTGGCTTATAATTCTGGAGACTGAAGGCTTCCAAAGCAGGGCTGAGGTGAAGGCAACCTGCAGACATGGCAGCATGGAAGAGTAACAGAAGGAGGACTTGCTACACACTGAAGAGGAAATGAGTGATGCTGGCTCTGTCAACAGTGTGCTTTCTCTAGAACTGACTTGGTCCTCCGAGAACTGCACAAATACTATTGAAGGGTAGAGCACCCTGAACGAATTAGCATCTACCGCACCGCAACTCTTTGCACTTCTTTAAAGACTCTCCCACTTGGATCTCATGACTCATACTGGAGACCTTGCATCCGCGGCATGAACCTTTGAAGAACACGCTCAAGCCACAGCCAAACATCAAACTGAGTGCGCTATTATTTCATTTCACATGCTAGACTCCAAGGAGAGTACAAGAGAAATTTCTAATACTACTTGGTGCATTGTTCTATACCAATGCAGCTAGTTCGCTGGAATGCTGGACCCAGTACATGCATGGAAGCTAGCAAAGTTCCAGAAACTTCCTGTGGTCTTTATTTACATGGAGTGGGGTTCAGAGATTTGCCCCTCTGGATTCAAGATCACATATCATTGGGCATGATGAGGTATTCCTGTAACTCAGCACTTAGAGTGTCAAGACTTGGAGATCAAGGCAAGAGAGTTAGAGGATCCTGGAGAGCAGGAGCACAGCAATGCTTAAACCAACCGAACTTGTTTCTTCAAGTTCTTCAGGTAGTGATTCTCAGAGCAAAGTTGGAAAAATAAAAGTTAAAAAGGAAAAAGTATGTTGTTCTGGACAAACCTGTGAAGAAGCAGAAGCCTGGTGAGCTTGGGCTTCTTCCAAGCCGAGTAGTTGCAGCAGACATAATTATAGCATGTTTCAGATTGGGAAAACAAAGTACATCAGCTTTCAGGACTTTGCAGAAAAAATCCTAAGGAGCCAGCTGAAGGCATAGCTCTCTCACAGAGACAGTACCACCAGGAAGCTGTGAAATCCTTATTGTTAGTCATTTTAATGGCCTTTTACATTGGTTTTTACTTTCAAATGTTGTTTTCTGAGCTGCTATATATTTGGATAGCAGAACAATTTGTAAGATGAAGGCCCTTTTCAATGTGCATTGTTTAATATTCTGAATAAAAAAATACAAAATAAAAAAATAATTTTTTTAAAATCACTTGAGTCTAGCCTGGGCTATTCACCTTCCACCACCACACACATGCATCATAAAACATCAGCAAGAAGGTAAACAATGCAACCAACAGCACACAGATTAACTGGAAAGCCTAGCAATCTAAGCGTATTTCGCCACCACAGCCCTCAGTTTAAAGCAGTAAGGACTGTGTGTTGCTTAGTTCCTTGGCCATGTGTGCTGTGGATACAGTAGTGCAGGGGTGCAGGGCCTCACCTTATACAACCAAGAAAAAAAATATCAGGTTTCTGTGCAATCAAACAAATTTTATACATAAAGAAAACTTTTTACATACCTAAGTAAAATACACAGTGAAAGAATCACTTGTCTTAGGATTTCAAATAAGACAATATTTGTTACATTATTATTTACTGGATTTTGACCTAAATGGAGATATATTTTGAAGATAAAATAAATATGTGAATATTAATGTGAATTTAAAGCATATGGTTTCCAAGCAGTTACTACATGTTTTCCTAAAACGCAGA
The DNA here is from genome assembly GCF_982192425.1 of Myodes glareolus. Lineage (NCBI taxonomy): Eukaryota > Metazoa > Chordata > Mammalia > Rodentia > Cricetidae > Myodes > Myodes glareolus. The sequence goes on from NC_142039.1 coordinate 10,975,519, forward strand.
CTTCTAGGAATCTTAATATAAGTAATATAGGATGCTCCAAGTTCCTCTATATCCTTAAATGAAGTAAAATCTTCCCAGCATGTATGAATAGTATGCCATTAAACCATATCAGTTTCTTATTTTCCATTTTCAATATATGGAATTATTCAGTAATAAGATCTTCTGCTTGTGAAATTTTTATGAGACTGTTTTAACTCACCCAAATTATCTTCAATTGCTAAAAACCACTAAAATTAGAATTTGTTAAGGCTTGAAGATAGATATAAATATATACATTATATAAGATGTCAGCAATACCAGATACAGTCCCTTCAATAATAACCACATATTTTTGTCACTTCATGCCACATTGGCCCAGTAGAAGACTAGAGAAGAACCTAACAAATATTAGATCTTACTCAGCTACTGTGTTGACCTTTTGCATCAGCTTGTGACCTTTTCCCAAAGGGAAAAGAAAGTGGAGAAAAAATCTCAGCCCTCCCAAACTCTTACGTTTTGTTAGTTTTCAGATATGAAATATCACTATAACTCTGACACAGTTTTAAAGCTCTGCTAGATAAAAATGTAAAATTATAAGACATTTGTTTTCCTTTGTTATCTGGGGCAAGTGTTCCCCCAAATGCTAATTTGATGAAATGTGGTCATCAGTAAGAAAATTCTAATCAGAGTTTCCAATCCTTGGTGGACATGACGCCTTAAGATCCCTTCTTTTATAAAACTGCTTTCTCCAGGTTTATTACATTTTTGCAGAGAGAGAATAACCTCTTGCCTGACTCCACCAAGTATTAAAGTCGTGTCAAAGTCTTTTTCAAGAAGTGGTTTGAAAAATGGATTCTTCATTTCATTCAAAAGGACAGTTCCGGACAGAGCTACGACAGTAAAGGCCCTGGAGTCCATTAATTAGCCAACTGTGTCATTCATCAGTTGTGCCCGAGTTTATCTTGTACTTAGCTTCCTATCATTTGAACATTTTACTCGCTCGTCTATGAATACTTGTAATCCTTTATAACTCTACCCTTCAATTCCAGGAGAATTGCTTTCTGGTTACTGTACATCACTGAACGGTGTGTTCAGAAGATGGCTATCAGAGCTCCTTCCCATATCTACTCTCTCCTCCCTGTCAAGCCTCACTACCACTGCTCATCCGAGGGTCCTCATTATGTCCTTTCCAAACGATTGCACGATTGCAACAGTTTTGTTTTTTTTTTTTACAGGATGTCTAGTTCTGTTTCTTCCTGTCCATTTTATTCTACACACAACTGCCAGTTTAATCTTCTCTGACCAAGCTCTGATTACAACCCTCCCCTGATAATCAAATTTCATTAACTTCTGATTGCTTATCCAGAAGAAAGCCATGACTGAAGTTTTACTTGAAGGCCACGCAAAACTCCCTACTTTTCCAAATGTCCCTTCCTATGTATCTAGTAACTGAAACGCTTGCTAGTGATAAATCTGATCCCTGTTCCCTGGAACTCTGATTCTTTTCACTTTAGTTACAGCTGCCAGCCTTCCTACTGTGCTATATATAACAAAAGATAAGCAACAGTTATTATGCATAATGCATTGCAATGTTTCAAATGCAGACATGGGGTTTTCACATCAGGAAGTCCAGCATTGCTATTTTGCAAAATGGAATTTCGAGTTTTAATAAACAAAGGCTTGGAGAACAGACAGATGTGTTAGTGGTTATCACTCTGCTCCTAAAAGTCACAACGGCAATGGATAGCATCCAAAGACAACATGACAACACATAAGTTCACGGAAAACCAAATTGTGCTGGGGATTGGTTAGTTACAAATTGCCATTGCTTCCCTCACTGTCTCTTTCTCTCTCATAAGTCAATTTGACCAACAATTTTTCCTCAACCAAAAAAAAAAAAAAAAGTCTTGCTAAGGAAACACATGTAGATGGCAGATTTTCTCAAGAGGTTGTGGCAGTAAATCTGCATTATTGTGTATTTATTTCTCATTGTTTTTCTGACTTCTGTAAGTCTATGAATATATCATAAAACTTAGTAAAGTAGGGATGATTTCAATACATAACATGTCCTAATAAAACTGAAAGATTCCAGAAAAGACAGACTCATAAAAAAACTTACTAAAAAGTGGTAGTTATTATAATATCAGACTCTGACACCAAGAAGAAAATAAAGGGATAAAAGAATGCATTTGAGGTACAAAATGGATGAAGAATTATGGATATATCCTATGAATTGTTCCTAAAATCCAATATAAAGATAATCTGAGAAGATGCCCAGCCCAAGGCTCAGGAAGACCAAAGCTGTGACATGTTCTGAGAGTAAGACAGAAGTGGGAACAATCTGCAAACAATGTTGATGTCAGATTATCTGTGACACGACACAGACATAACTCCAAACTGCCACCCTTAGCACCCTCGGGAACATCCTCAAAATTTTAGAGATCTTGACTCAGACTAAACCAGGATTAGTATTTTGACTGACCCTGAAAAGAATTTCAGGATTAGCTAAAATGATGAAACAGAGCTGATGGCTTCATTAAAGACATTTTACTCTAGGAATAAGCACTAGGGTTAAGAGACAAAGAGATGCACTCAAGGAGAAGGCAGGACACTCTAAAGAACATGAGTGTGGGTTTCACAGAGATGGAGACTTAAGCACAAGGTTTGGGCTCCTCCAGGAAGAGTTATAGTCAGTTATTCTTGCATAATATACTTTTTATGTATTTACTTTTGATGTATCTCAAGTTGCAAAGAAACATTCTTTTTTATTTTCTTTTTGATAAGAAAGATGAGTGATATTCTGATATCAGGAAACATTATGCAAGGGATTATATCCGATATAGTAAACTCAGATGCCACTAGAATTGCAAAATGATTTTCGTAGACATCCTTTCCTTAATAATGGGGATCCTGGTAAGATACCCAGAAAATGGAAGGCTAATGCCAAGAAGGGAAAGCACCTGAGATAGTCATTATGTTGGGATTCTTGTTCCTCTGCTGAGAGCCTTCAATCAGATTGCAGGGTAAAACGTCCATCTCGTGTCCCCCCAGTTTTCCCTGTCTTGTGCCCTTCCTCAATTAGTTATCACCGATGACTAGTTAAAGAGGATGGAACCTCGTTTGTGATTGTGGTGAGCATTTCACTTCCCCCTCAAACACTGAAATTTCCTACTTTGTAAAAGACAAACCTGATGACAGTTGTAGATGGACTAAAGGCACAGATGATGAAAAGATAACTTCATATGGGGAACACTGCCAGTCAGATCCAAAGTAAGAACACTGAGGACCTCCAGTAAAATGGTGAAAAGTGCTATAAGGGGACCGGCAAGATGTTTCAGTCCATATACTGTATGAGCACCTGGGCTCTTCACTGTGGAGCAGACGATAGCACTGTGTGGAGCTGGCGATGTAATGTGTGCTGCAGAGACAGAACCAAGATGATCTCTGGTGCTTGATGGGAAGTCAGTTTAGCCAAATCAATGAGTTTCAGTTTTAACGATAGACACTATTCCAGAAATAAAATGGAGAGAAATTAAATATAATGCAGCACACTAACCTCCTTCCACCTTCCATATAAGCAGACACTCATGTGTATGCATAGCCATGCATACATGAGAACACATATAAAATGCTATGATGAACTGTTAATATTTAGCATATATTGAATATATTCTCCAATACCATCAATGTGTTTGAAATTAGCCATATTTCTAAGGACCTTTTAATTACCTTTAAATAGTTCTGTATCTCCTTTATAGAAGAACAAATACTTCCATAAATATTAAATCCATTTCTATTTTGACCTATTCTGTCATATTTTATAGAAAATAAATAGAGAATTTGAAGAAGAGGAGGTGAATGACATAGTCCACAGTAGGTACCCATAATAGGGATAATACACCTTGGACAACTTCCAATTACCATCAAGATAGTACTGTATAGAGTGTTGGGAAGCTATGTCCACATGCTGGGGGTAAGCCAATCTGATCGAGCCATAGTATACCAGTATATGGATCTCAGAAACACATTGTTAGACATTTTATAAAGCAGACATTAACAAACTGTGACACATGAGTAACATCTACAATCAACTCATTTTTTTTGTCATCAAAGCTTTATTGGAACCCACTCATAGCCATTTGTTTTTATACTACTTGGTACTATTTCCCACAGCAAAGTCAGGGCTGAATAGTTACAACGAGTCTGTCTTGTCTCCAAAGCCCAATATCTTTACCATCTGGCCTTTATAGAAAACATTTGTCACCCCATTCTGGGAAGTATGAAATGGGCAAATTCCATCTTTGCTCTTAGAATTGAGGATGATGGGATCTTTGAAGGGGAAGAGATGCTGTAGCAATAAGAGAAGAGCCGAACACACACCAGTTCTTGGGTACCATAGATGTTCTGCTACTTTTACTAACCTTACAACTAAGATTTGTGCTTGATTATACAGGGAAATAGTACTGAGTTTTAGTACATTTAGTAAATGAATAAAATGCTGCTTAAAACAATTTTAAATCAGTAAGATGCCTCAGTGGGTAAAGGCTCCTGCTGCCAAGCCTGAAAACAAAGTTTGATCCCTGGAACCCAAATGGAAAAAAAAAAAAACAGACCTGACTCCCACAAGAAGTCCTCTGCCCTCTACAGCCATGCATCACACACAAATGCCTCCCCATAACACTACATAAATGAATATATAAGGAGTAAAATGAAACGATACTGAGTTGATCCAAAAATAAACAAAAATTCCACTAAATGCTTTCAACTTTCTCCTTTTGAACATCCAAAGAAGACCACGTTATGGCTGTCTGATTTAGAGCAGATACTGATAAATTCTACAGATATCAATAGGAGGAAGCAGCATGCAAGAGGACCTGTTATTGAATGTGATCCTTGCCAAAACCTTTCTTGTTTTGTACTAGTATTTCCCATATTTTTATGCCCTGGTAGAGAGATCTCAGTGGTTACTTCACTCTTCTTAAATGTGCCTTTAGAAACCCAGTTTCTTTAAATGTTATGTATGACTCAATCTGCCTATAAGCTCTGTCTACTTAGTGAGTTGATTCTTCATTAACATCATCATGAACTCCACTTGAAAACACAGTAGGCAGGTCAATCACACCATCACATCATGCCTAGCATTCCTGTAGGTGCTAAGCAAAGCCGAAACTCCTCTTGCTAAGATCTGTAACAATGACTAGATTTGCACACTGAATCAAGAAAAAAAAAGTGGGTGGCCATCTGCCATGTTCCCAAGAGTGCTCCCTTGATGGGGAAACTTTGTTAGCCAATGATGTTTAAGAGGTGGATCCAAGTTAAGGCATGGCTTTCTGGGACCAGGAGAGAAAAGAGGGCCCAGGTGCCCTCAGTGTGATTCCCCTGCAGCACAGCTGAGCTTGGACTTCCCGTTCCTGTTGCATGTGTTTCCCATTATAATAAATAAAACTATAATTATTTTATCTTTAGCTAGCCTGGTTATTTCCTGAATCAAGCTAATTCCTACACTCCCTCAAGACTCGCTCCTCTCTGGCTGTGTCTTGCCATCCATATTTCTCCCTAAAATAAAATAAAAGAAACTGGAGCTCATAAGTCTTGAAATTTTTTATGTGCTGTACTCCAGCATGGCAACTTTCCAAACTGGTGATACATTCCTTTAAGTCACCACCTGTGAGCTGCCGGGACAGTGCATGACTCCAGTTCTAGCTGTCAGTCATTTGGCTAACAGGTTGTGGTGCACAGGAGCACCTGGAAGCTGGGCAAGTGTTTGAGGAACCCTTCAGTCTTCCCAAAGAGCATTGGCTTCCAACAGAAGTGTCTCCTATCAGTGGAGGACTAGATCAAGCAATGCATGTGCCCAAGCCAAGAGGAGGTGAATGTCTCACTTACAGACAGCCAATCATTTGTGGAATATTAAAATGAACTTTCTAATTTTCTAATACAACTACAGTGGGAAACACACACACACACACACACACACACACACACACACACACACACATATATATACATATATATACATACATATATATTCTGGACAAGGAGCAGCTATAGAACATTAGAAAGAACAGGTTTGATTTGGAAACACTGTGGGACATTGGAGTCAACAAATTTGATAAACATATGAATCATTTTGTTTGACTTTTTAATTTAAAGTATATGATAAAGAACATTCCAATTTAAAAACATCATATATGAACTTTAAAAAAAAATCAAATGCTCAGAATAGGAGAAATATTCTTTCCCAAAGAAGAGCAGACCAACTGGTTTCCACTATTACCAAGTGGTACACTTTTAAAACAGGCATACAATTAGCATTACACAGACTGAACAGGTTATATTTAGCAATACATATATATGTATGTATATACACTAATATATATATATATACATATATATATATACTAACATGTAAAAACAATCAATTTACACAAGGCCATTATTTGAAGAAGAATAAGGAAAGATGTATGGGAAGATTTGAGGGGAGGACAAGGAAAGAGAAAATGTTATTGCATTATAGTTTAAAAAATGATGGAGAAAAAGGAAAGAAAAACAAATGAAATTTTGTTCATTTGTTGGAGCACAAATGAAGCAAGACCATTATTTGTCTCAGGATATAGACTCCATAATTACAGAGCAGTCAGGACTGTTATGAAGTATGGGAGCTTATGAAGGAACATTCTAGAAAATGAACTAACTGTATAGTACCTTGAATGGGAAGCATATCTAAGCTAAAATAATGCACTACTTTGTTTACATTCAACTATCCAAAACTTAAATAAGGGGTATCAGTTTGCACACAACCCTTTAGCTAGCGAAACAACCAGCAAAGTTCAGGTGCCTTGAGAGGGTATGGAAGCACACCCATCCCATAGCAGTGACCAAGGACTATCCTTGCTTTCCCTTTTGGTGACCAGAATTATTATCACCACGGGAAAGTTTACACCATAAGCATTTGTCTTGGTCTAGAAAGAACCTTATCAACTACATATGGAAGGTGCTCTCTCTACATGCTTAAAGTAGACCATTAGCCATATTTGAGCTAACTAAGTTGTTGCCGTCTCACTAACACAGTTGGCTCCACCAGAGCTCAAATGCCTAACCAAACACTAGAAATTTGCCACCATTGTTTATTCTTGTTTATGTTTCAAAGAGTTTCTTTTTCAAATCTATTATCAAACATTAGCTAGTGTATCTGTGACAGAGAGAAGTCATAGATATGGTCCTGTTTATATCTAAAAAGGACAATCACAAAAGACAGTTGAACATTACAAAATTCTTCTCCAGCTTTTTCCCATCACTAGCTTAGTGTTTCCCATCACTTAGCCCAATGTCATGTCCCAGATTTAATATGTCTCAAATGTGATGTATTATCTAAGTTGTGCCCAGTGAGTCCACAATATTTGGTTTGGAGAGTTTACTATTGAAACATGCTTGCAAAGAATGTGTTTTTTTTAATATTTCAATAATAATCTAACTTTGAGTTTTGCAATACTGTACAAAGTCCAATACGAGATACGATGGTAATGTATCAAGGCCTGCATTTGACTTTTAGCCGGCTCACAGGAAAAGCTGTCTTTCGTTCTCTACCTTGATCAACTCATACAGTGTGTATCTCATTGTGCTGAAGCAAACTGAATCTTAGAGCAAAAAAATAAAAAAAAATGAAAACTGCAAGAGAACTTACACAATGCCAAATTATATGCTAAACAAACCGGAATTCAGTAAAGGGTGTGGAAACCAGCCTGTGAGAGCTGATGTTTAATGTTTGCTGAAAGAGCTTTGGAACTCTGACAGAAATGTCTCACTGATAACTCCAGCTGGCTGACTTAACGGTTTTCGTATATGAGAACAGAAAACTGGAAGGTAACAGAAGTTCAAGATCAGAAATGACAAATGATGCCAAACAAAAAGACAAAGGAGTGTGAGGAAGGGCAGAAGGAAATAGACAGAAGACTGAAAAGCACAAGGGCCCTTTGGAAGAACCTGGAATGGACATTAACCCAGAGCAAAATAACAGCCCAATTTGAGCCGGTGCTGTGCCAAAGCTCTCTGTTCACAAAATAATGGTCACTATTTTGGCAAAAGCAATGAATAGTCTGTCACCATGATGAAACGAAGAAGGATGTTGACCTGAACCTGCCATGATGGATAAGATATTTGAAAATCATTCAGTGTGCAATATCAATCTCTGTTTGTTCAGCCAGGAAAGTTCCTCAGGTCAGATTTTTTTTTTTGTAAGATATCATTATTTACCTTAAAACAAGCTCTCTCTCTCTCATTCCCCCCCCTTCTCCCTCTCTCTCTCTCCCTCTCTCTCTCTCTCTCTTTCTCTTTCTCACGGGATTTTTTTTAATTTTACAGAAATTTATTGATATCACTCTATGATTCCACATAAAAGTTCATTCACAGAATTTGGAAAACTCCCAAAGGTGCTTACAAGGCAGAAGAGTCCAACAGAGGGACCAAAGGACCTGACTTTTCTTCAGGTCAGATCAATTGGTCTTCCTGCAGGGTGAGTGATAAACTGAGAAGTGAATTGGTGACACTCAGTAAGGACATCTATAGAGCACACTGGCCCGAAACTCCCTCGGCAGCTCTCACACATAGACGGGCAAGTCTAAGGGCAGGATATAGATCCTGACACAATAAAGTAATTTTTTTGCTTTCAAACAACATTTGCTGTAGACATCTTTTAAGCACCAAGCCCCACTGACACACTAAAAACATGTTTCACAATGAATACGTACAGCTTCAAAAATCCCTTTTAATAGCGAAGTGCAGAATGGTGTGTCCCATAAAGCTGCTGCTGAACTGAAGCTAAAGGGCAGTCATGGAATCCACGTTGGTCCACAGTAATCTCGGTACCAAGAAAATCAGCACTGATCAAAAGAGACAGGCATAGAAGGAAGGAATGCAGGGGGTGGAAAGGAAGGGATGAGGGAAGCTGGTAGGTCCTTAGGACTTACAAGAAGCTCAGGCTGAATCACAGGGGACTCTGGCCACTCTCAGAAACCTGTGTCAAATGTTGCAGTTACACTCATCATTAACACAGTCATCTGAAAGAACCAGATGGCCCCTGGGTCTTTTCACTTGAGAGAGGAAGTTGCTGCTCCTTCATTCAGCAAACACAGGACCACCTCTGATTTTGCTTTCTAAGATATCTCTATTTTATCTTCTTTAGCAATTTCTCCAACTGCAGCCAACACATTCTGCAAAATCAGTACACACCTCTGCTTCTCACAAAGTAACTATCCCTCCCTCTCACTGTGTATTTGGAACAGGCCCAGTAGGCCAGAAGTAAAAATTCAGGCTACATACCAGCTTCTTTGCATTTCATTGATAAGAGTCAACATATCCTCTAAGTCAGCAAATATTCCTCTTGACAACCATGAATTACACTAAGATCACAGAGCTAAAGACCTTATTAGTGGTTTGCAGAGAGCTCAAGTGGAAAAGAATCCCAACTGCTCTGTAAACAGGAAGATACTATTCTTTTACAGACGAGCGAGTGCTTGTTACTGAAGTTCTGCTATCTCGACTGAAATATATTGTCCTCGTTGTAAAGCTGATTTTGGTACAGTTTATAATGAAATACTCTTTCAAATTTGAATTTTCAAACTTGGGTCCAAAAAAAAACACCTTAAAATGGCATTAAGGGAATTTTATAAATACAATTTATTTTTTAAAAAATGGTGAACATTTAGATTCTAAAGGGGAAGGAGAAATGAAGAGTGGATGCAAACAGATTCCAAATGTCACATCTTTCTGGAGAAAGGAGACATTTTCCTGAATATTCCAGAAGACCAGCAACCTAGGACAATTTCCTCTCTTAGGAGTTTCAGAATCACAGTTCCTAAACACAGATCCATCTACAAAACACTGTCTAGTAACTGAAGATCGAGAAGTCACTAACGTGAAACTACACAGGAGGGTGACAGTGTAAGGTGTTCCTGTCTTCTCCTGTCTCAGAGCAGCCACCTACAGAAAGTCCTTGGATAGCTAAAAGAAAGCACAGAAGTGCCATTATGTCTTCCTGACTCAGTTTCAGGCTGGCCATTAATTAGACTCTACTGTAATTGAATATCCCCAGGCGATCAGAGGTAATGATGTGGTTGCCACAGTGATCCTACTGTACAGTGCTGAAGACTTTATGAGTAGAACCTACTGGAAGGTTCTAATGTCATTAGAGGCGGTGCCTTTGACTCTTTAGGACCCTTCATAATTCCCGACTAAAACCAATCCTGGGCTAGAGTTTTCAGTACTAAGGATGGTGTGAACCTTTCCCCATTACTAGTTAACTTGGGTATTTGGTTTCAGCAGTGGAAAGCTAGCATAGGCTCTGTTTCTCCACAAAAGGGGAAATCTATCTTAATTATCTTTCTGTGTGTATAGAGACAGTTTCAAAATCAGAAGAAAAAGCAGGTTAAAAGCAATGTGCTTTGGTTTTTAAATTACTGTTAAAATTTTGTCAGTCACTTATAAAAAGGTGAAAATGAATTTTAACAAAGAATTAAAGTCTCTTGAGAATCTTTTTAGACATCCTCACAGCTGAAACAGAATGTTACCATCCTGTGTACAGAAAGCGATTCTAAAACCTTTTCACTTTGGATAACTCAAGATAGAAACTTGAGGTTTGCATATAAACTAAGATGACTCCAATTGTCCTTGAGTTATCCGGCAAAAGTTGATATCCACTGGAGAATGGGCCATTTGGTGTTCATTTGGGTTTGCCTTTGACATGGCATTCTGAAATGTGGCCCAGGCTGGCCTCAAAGTCCAAATTCTCCTACTGGTATATACCAACCGAATGTTGCAGAATATTTTTCAAAAACGGCAAGAGGCACCACTATCTACCTCTAAAATGATCGCTGCTCTCTATGAGGAATAAAACGGACTTACCAACCCTGTACTACTTGTTTCTCGTTAAATGCATCAAGGACCTGGGAATTAAGCCCCACACAAGCCTGCAGCTGTGGCTCCTACCACAGGCACGTCTATCTCTGTGGTAGTCCAACTTATAAACATGGTATACTGCTCCAAAAATCTTGTTGGTGCCTCCCCCCCCCCATTTTGTGATGATTATTGATTATTTGCCTGGTGAAAGTTAATATTTATAAAAGCGTAATCACATTCCAACACTCATTTCTAGTTCAGTATGCAAAGCTAAAGCCATAAAATAGTGTGCAATGCCTGGCATAAATCTGCCCTGGCTTCTTTCCCCAGAGTTAAAAGCCCTTCATTCTGGACCATGACTTAAGACCTAGTGACTTTGAATGTCTCATTTTCCATGAAGATATTTTACCTTTTCCTAACTCCTTACTACTAAAAACGGCCAGATGGAGCATAGCTCTGCGCTGCTCTATTTTCCCACCTTAGAGTCCTGAAAAAGTGATTCAATCAGTTTTTTTTTTTTTTTCTACAACAATAGCTTATTCCAGTTTTCAGTCAAAATGAGCCCGGCAGAGCAGTCACAGAGGCTTTTGCTTGCTGATGAGACAGACTGGTAGGCAGACACCTCTTTCTCCTTCACTGTTTTAGGTGATTTTCTAAACACATAATACCACAAACAAACAAAAACATCTACTGCCTGCTCAGGGCAGAGTGATAATTCATGCTGAACTAAGCTGGCTGGGGTGGGGACATTCTCACGTGGCCCCAGGCTAAATGGGAACAGGAATGCAGCTAGCCTTTATGTGATGACAGGGTGTCACCAGCTCCTAACTTGGGGTCTGTTGTGGAAGTAACTGTTATCTTCTACCCGGCACTCTATTAACCAGGTACAATTGCATTTAGCATCAGCTTTTTCATTCTCCAAAATTTGAATTTTTGTTTGCATTTGTCCTCTATAGAAAAACAGAGAAAAATGCCGAGTTGCTTTCTGTGAAGCTGCTGTTATTCCATCCAGGTGGATACCTTCCTTACTGCTGCAGGGGCACCCTGTGATCCCATCAGACGGGTCTGATGGGCTTACTGTTTAGCTAATGAATTCTACCGTAAAACAGCCACTCAACAGCCTTTGAAGGCTGTATGCTTTCTCAGATCATGTGTGGTAAAGAGCAGGCCATCCCAACTGGATGAGCGTTATTTCCTCAACTAAGTACCACTCTACAGAGGTTGACGAAAGACTGTTTAGGAATGGAAAGATACCTGCTATGGCAATCTTTCGTTCAAGAGTGGGGGATGTTGACTTGTTTATTAAAATATATCTGGACATGAAATTCATCGAGGAAATACTCGCATATGCTTTACTTGCAGTGGTAGGGAGGGAAATGCCATTTATCAGCATCATAATCAAGCAGCAAAGAAAAGTGCTGACCTTCTAGCACCGAATCCACTGAAGTGAGCCATTGCTCACCAGTTTCGGTACTCTGAGCAGGTCTGACAGTATGCCCCTCAGAGTGTCCACCCAAAGCCCACTTAGCACAGACTGTGTGACTTCCGCAATGCCCCAGCTGCTCGTAAACTCACTGGCGTGCAGTCTTCCTAGCCTTCAGCTGTCTGATGGTTCCCACTGAGCGGCAGTAAGCCTGACAGGCTTTCCTGCAAGACCCGGTGACTCTCTCCGGTGCTTTGATGTTAAATACAGCTCGCTGGTGTCACCACTGGACCTTCAGTGGGTTAGCTGTGCTGGTGCCAGCAGGACCACAGATTCAGATTCTACACAGCCACAGTCTGTAGACCTCCAACTCTGCCCCTGCCTTTGAATCCATTTTCTTTCAACTTCTCAAAAAGTATGGAAAGGTGAGACAGACAGATGCATTGTCATAGAACAAACCATTACTGTTATCATGTCCACAAGATGATAATAAAGGCAGCTCCAGAATATGTCTCTGGCTCCTAAGGACTAAGGCAATAGTGAAATCGTGAGCTTGGACTCTTCACTGTGTAAGCAAATAGACATCAATATCATTTAAAAATAAATAACGGAAGAAAGAAAGAAAGAAAGGAAGGAAGGAAGGAAGGAAGGAAGGAAGGAAGGAAGGAAGGAAGAAAGAAAGAAAGAAAGAAAGAAAGAAAGAAAGAAAGAAAGAAAGAAAGAAAGAGCGAACCAGGGCCTGGGGAGGTGACTCAGCTGTGAAGAGCACTCACTGTTCTTCCAGAAGACCTGAGTACATTCCCAGCACCCACACAGTAGCTCACAACCCTCTACTTCCAGGGGACTGCATGCTTACTTGTGGCCGCTGCAGGCTCCAGCATGCATATGGCATGCATAAGTTCATGCTGGCATATGAACACACACATAAAAGTAATGAATAGCCAATCTTTAAAAAAATACAGAACCCAAATCAAATCGAGCAATTGAATTTCCTTTCCAAAATCTATTACTTAGTAGGGAGCAAGAAAGATGGACGCAAGTTGTCTATCATTTTGTCAGATTTCCAAATGACTTCAAAAACTGTCAGAGGTTAACTGGGTCTTGTCTTCATATTTTCTTTTAGAGGACTGTTCTTGTCACAGACCATAGAAATGATCTTTGAAAGTATAGGCTTTTAAACAGCTGGGTCTAAATATTAACACTCACATTGCTGCTTAGCCAGATCCATTCCCAATTTTATTGTTAAGATTTTCATCTACAAATTAATAAAGGAATTGTTAGCTACTGCAGCATCTTGCTAAGGATCTGGTGATCTGAAATCACCACGTATGCCAAAATAAGTACTAGTTTATACGTGGAATTTAAACAAAATGGAAAACAATGTGTTGATAAACAATGACTAAGGAAATCACGTATATTTATCTTGCACACAAATACACACAAACACACACACACACGGGGTGGAGGGTGGGGGGTGGGGGGCAGAGATCACACTTCAGTGAGATTTACTCGGTTGCTTTTTCATATCTTCAGACTGCCATGCATTTTCAAAGATACCTTACCCTGCCTCAGTGTAACTAACCAAATGCAGCGGGTCTCCGGATCACTTACTTCAGAGTCAAGGCAAGAACCCAAGGACACAAAAGGCTAGAGACCATCTTCTGAGGTATGCAGATTAGGTTTGCAGTACTTGGGCTATTTCCAAAGCAGTGTCCTACTATCCTCAGGAAGTGAGGGGATTTTCTTCAGGGAGCCTTTCCACATTCCTTTATGAAAGCAATTCACTGAGCACATGTCCCTGAGCAGGCTTGATTCAGCAGTGCATTCCTGAGCATGCTCAGTTAGGGCCATAGTGTAAAAAGGAGAGACAGTAGACACATTTAGGGGCGTGCTTAATACAAAGTCATTAAACACAGATTTCAAAAGTTCCGTAGGTGAACAGGGATATCTCTGGGTTGGATCAGCTTGCATGATGATATAGTACATGAAAATCTAAATGGACACTTCACAGATGTGTACATTTTGGAATAAAATGGACACAAATAAACATTATATAAATACTTTCAGTCTTTATTTATTATTCTTATACAACTCAGCTGAAAACACGGGGTGGCATATAAATGCATTTATGTTACAAAAAATAATCTAGACAGGGACTGGAGAGATGGCACAAAAGTCAAAAGCACTGGTTACTCTTCCAGAGGACCCAGGTTCAATACCTTGCACCCACTTGATGACTCAGAACCAGCCATAATGCCAGTCCCCAGGCATCTGATACCCTCTTCTGGCCTCTATAGGAACTGCATGCATATGATGTATAGACAAAGCAGGCAAAAATGCCCATACCCACTAAAATTAATCAAAACGTTATTAAGGCAGTTAGGACAGACATTGACCCATGTGAATCTTTTCTGGCATTGCACTTAAGAGGAATTCCAAGTCTTATGTGACATTTGACGGCAGACTGTTACTGACAGGAATCTGTGCAGAAATAACACAAAATTGTGCAACTCCTCCACGAAGCTAGTGCTCAGAACCAAACTTTCCAGTTATCGCTGACAATCTGCAACTTCTTGCTCACAGAAAATAAAAGACTGAACAAGTTACAAAACGACTCCAGAGATGTCTTAGACATAAACCAGACTTGGCCAAAGAGTATTTGGGATAAGTTGAGAATAAACAATATAAACAGACTAGTTTTTCTTTGAAATCATTCATGTCTCAAAAAAAAAAAAATGCTGAACAGAGCATTGCGTTGGAGAGGCTCAAGTTCAGTTATTTTTTTCAAGCCTCAAATATGTGAAGTACTATGTCTGTTAATAAGGAAATAGTTCCATGAGTCAGAGTCTGAGCTCTCATGGCCTTGAAGCCAGTCCAAACAGGGAATTCTGGCACTTTAGATCAACTTTAGGAGCCTTAAAAACATCTTTTAGCTTTTATATCACGGAGTTGTATTTTGTTACCAAAATCCCTGAATGAGATCTGCTACAAGCTTACTCATCCCTGAGTGAGGTGTCAGTTGTTTATCCTCTGTTCTAGAAGGTGCCCAGCCCACACAATTAAGACACCAGTACGCGTGGCAGGCAGGAGCCATTCAAAGCTTTATAACTAGAAAACACCGACAGTGATGCGACTAGAGGGGCCTCCTCTGACCACTTCTACCCAGGTGCAGTCCGGGAAACTCAAATCTGAATGAGGGCTCCCAAAGGGACTTTCCTTTGTATCGAGGCTTCTCCCTCAGATCCCCAGTACCAGGACTTGAACAAACAGCAAGTAAATAAAGCTCTCACTGAAGTGTGTCTAATTGCCTCTATCCCAGCATACACATAACTCAGCCCGACTGGAACAGCACCATAAAGGATAAGTTATGACAAGCTTTTAAACACACTGGCAAACTGTCCCTCAATTCACAATGAGGCGGCATTAGTCTAGCCCTGGGGACTCTGCTAGCCTGCAGAGTGTCTTCGTGTAAATTAGAATCAGATGTCCTCTGGGTGGGACTTGTAGCATTGTCTGGACTGCTCCTAGGGCACTGTGCTTGGCATATGGAAAGTTGGCTAGATTTTAGTCCCTTTCCTTCCTTGGCTGACTGCGACATTTTACTGCATGCAGACCACATCAGCAGCCATCAGTCATTCCACTGGTCATTTGAATGCTAGAACACAATCTCAAGAAAGAATAAACCCATAGGTAGCCCACTGGGGCTCCGATGGGAGAAAATACAGCTCAAAGTAAAGACCACACGGCATGCTTTGTTTCGTGACATAATGACACACAGTCAATAAAGCCCTTGGACTGTACACTATGTAAAAGGAAGAACTACGTGTCCTTGGAATATTTTTCAGATATGTAAGTCTGTGTCTTCACTTTCCAGAAGTTGAGACGATTCATTCCTTTTAGTGATAGGGAATGGGGCCAATAGAGATGAAATAGACCCTCTGAAATATCAATACATAGTCTATACATTGTCAAACATTTCATTGGTATCTTATGACCAAATTTTCTCAAACTAACATGTAAAAATCATGATTTTCATAAAATATCATATCTCAAGTGATATTTTTCAGATGAATATCAAAATGTAAAACTCATACATATGGAAGTAAGGCAAATATTCACTACAGCAAGAAGAAAAGTTAATACAAGACAGTTAGGTACTTTGAACCATTAAGCATCATAAACTTGCATTCTAGAAGAGATTTCAAAGGTCAGGACATAGCACAAATGCCTGCAGGGACTTGGCAAATGTCATTAATAAGCACAGAGTGCTGATTTTAAGGAAATCCAGAAGTAAGCCAGCCAAGGATAACCACTGAAGTTAGAGTTCAGTGCTGGCAAAGAGCAGAGGGTGGACACAGCCTGAGATATTGTCTCATTTAAAAGTCTCAAAGTCAGGAATGAGGATGCAGCCCTCAGTTCATCCCTCAGCAAGGAAAATGGCAATGGAGATGCCAGTATAGACTTGAAGCATTGATCATTACATGGAGATGTCCTAAAATGTATTTGAGTGTAGCCATGTGTAAAGAGATCATAAATCAATCTCAAAAGAGTGCCTGGACTTATAGGATGTAATATACCTCTGACTTCAAACAAAGCCTTTCAAGTATTAGGATGTGGCCTACATGCCTTTGTCTACCAGTCTGAAGACTAAACGTGGCTACTTAGGCAATCATCCTATCCGTGAGCTGATCAGAATGAAGTTCTTGAGAGTTTTAATATGCAGTAATCAGACTGTAAGTTTTGATAATAGCAAGAAGGAGAGAAAGGCAAAACAAACCAAGTTTTATGATGCAAAAACCCTGTTATCAGACTACAGGTATATGTCAAACAGACAATGTGTGAGTCCAACCATTCTTTTAATAATAAGACTCATGGAGATAATGCATACTACTTCATTTCTATGAATTCTTTTTGTTTCTTGTTTATCATTTGAGTAGATTAAACATCAGCTCAATTTGTTAAGTGTTTTTCTTAAAACAATTAACTATTAGTTATAGTCACTGTTATTAGCCAGTTCCAAATCTCTCAAGCTACTGATGTTTTTATAACAGGCTCACAGTGACATCTGGCAGGTTGGAATATTCGCCAGCAAGCTGCATTCTTTTAGCAAGTACCTACATGTAAGAAAATGTCCTTTCTTAATAAGGATTTTGTACAAATGAAAATGAGAACACTGTAAATGTACAAGCAATGCCAATTAAAGCCCAAGTGTCTGTTACATGGACTTTTATTTTCACCATTTTGGATAAGAATCGTACACATTAAATTGATCAAAAGGGAGTTTTCAAAGGACACTGTTCAAAGTAATTGGGGATCATTTATTCAGATATGCCATGTTTTATTTCCCTTTTGTTTGTAACCACACTGCATGGTTCAATAACATTATATTTAATAATGGGCCTCTTTACTATTTTTTGTTTAATGTTAGCAACACGGAACTTCTCACTTGCTGTCCCAGTGCAGCAAATGTGTTTGGTAACTGACCAGATTGTCTCCTGGGAAAAGCATTTCACAGAATGTCCAGATACTGCAATGAACATTCAGCTAGATACAATGATGCCTCTGTGTTCCCAAACTCCACTGCATCCTGTGTACTTGAATTTTTTAAAACTATTTAAAAGTGCTTATTAACATGTTTTCTGCCACTAAAAGTGACACCCAGCTTATATATGCCCCTTCAGGAAACATTTTTTTTTGAAGAAAATTTTGTAATACTCTGCTTACTCCATCCCTACACCATCCTTCAGGAGCTTGGCTGCAGTGTTAGAGTACGGGAAAGCACGAACTACATTTACAAATTCTCTGACAGCTCCTCGCACAGGATTTTTCTTCTCAACCATGCCGTGGCGAGACTCTATCTCCTCTGTTTTAAAAGATCTAGTAGCTCAAATTTTTAAATAAAAACATAATGTATGCCAATGTCCTTAGTTTATATTCAATTTATCTCATGGCAGGAAAAAAATAGTCTACTCAATATCCCTTGTGCTCACTCCCGCTTCCCCTCATTTTGACGGCCTTCCTTCCACAGCCCACAGGAAATGCAGTGGCCTTGAACTCTACCTGCTCATGAGCTTCTCATCACCTACCAGTTCTCTCTCAGCTACTGCAAAAGATGTTATTCGAATTCTTTCTAAGATATCTGTGTGGACTTTCTGGCTCTGCCACAAGCCAGCTGTGTGTTTTAAAACACACATCTCTTGATCTCTCACAGTCTGATCTCCTTCCTTGAAAAATGAGGAATAAGATAAAAGCAACATTGCCTCAGGCTGCTCATCTGAACCCAGTAAATAAATTGTGTCACTTTTCTGAAAACAACAGTAACAACAACCACAACGACAACGAAGACAACGACAACGACGATGGTGATGATAACATTTATCTTAGGTCCATGTACAAGTTAACCAGTGGCTGAACTAGAGTATGAGAATTTCTCTCCCTATCTAAAGGAGCTGACTTCATCACTGTGTCAGACATCTGTGTGGAAAAGGGGAAACACTTCATTGTTTCATCTGTGCCCAGATAGAAGCACAGTGTTCCTTCCATCAGTCACCAGGAATTGCACAAAACCAGCTCACTGTCCCCATGAAGGTCAGGAGCAGGAATGTGCTTCCCCTCTGCCATTCCCATTCCCATTCCACGAGCTGTTCAGGAGAAGCTGAAGAAGGACATAGGTATTTAATTTATTTCATTGTACTCTGTTCAGATGAGGTTTTAAATACCCATTTAAAAGGTTGACTTGGTTGCTGACGCAGATCAAGAGCTTTGGAGAACTAAAAGTCTCTAACAGGCCCGCATTTTATCTGAATCCCTTCCTTACTTGTGAGAAAACACAAACAGTAGAAACTTAAAAAGAGCCATTGAATCCCAGACTATGTGCATTTAACAACGACAAACTTCATTGCCTTTTCATCACCAGGAGTGGATTAGATATTTTAAAGAGTTGCCACACCATGTCCAGATTTCAAAAGAAATTTGTAAAGAGTATTAGTGTTTGCTCTAGGTAACAAGGAGGACCCCAAGAAGGACACCTAGATCACCTAGGAAGGGTAATATATGAGATCTCCTAGGTAAACTGGAGGCAGGGTAGTGGTAGAGAGGAGGGAATAGGGGAGGAGAATATGAGGGGATGTGATGGTCGAGTTGTGGGAGGGATGGAGTGGGAGAGCAATGAAAGAGATATCTTGATGGAGGAGGCCATTATGGGGTTAGAGAAAAACCTGATACTAGGGAAGTTCCTAGAAATCTATATGGATGATCCAGCTAAGATTCCTAGCAATAGAGGAGAACGTGCCACAATTGGCCTCCTCCTGTAATCAGATTCAAGACGATCATAATTGTTATCATAAAGCCTTCATCCAGTAACTGATAGAAGCAGATGCAGAGATCCACAGCTAGCACTAGGCTTAGCTCCAGGAGTCCAGTCAAAGAGAGCAAGGAGGGATCACATGAGCAAGGGAGGTCAAGATCATGATGGGGAAATCCACAGAGACAGCTCACCCAAGTTTGTGGGACCGTGTAGACTCTAGACTAACCTCTGGGGAGTCTGCATGGAACTGAACGAGGCTCTCTGCATGTTGATGACAGTTGTGTGGCTTTGTTACAAAGTATCACCTTTTTAAATGCTTGAAGGATTCAATTAAAGAACTGTTAGAAAATTTTGTCTTGTATCTACAAACAAAATTATGAGATACAGTCTCAGCATATGCTCCAAACTAGCTTAGAGTGTGTTTTGTAGCACAAGCTGACTTCAAACTCACTCTCCTGCCTCAGCATGCCTGGAACTGGATTTCAGGTGAACAACACATGCTGCTTCTCCTCAGTGTAATTTCTCCTCAGATGTCATCATGAACATGCTAAAAAAAAATCTACATTTGTAGAAAAAAGGACAAAACAAGATATTTTGTAAATTTTACTGCTATATGTCATGAAAATGAGCTTTTGGAAGAGCAGGCAAAGTACAGAGAATCTCAGGCAAAGAATGGAGAATCTCAACTGTCCTGGCTCTGCACACACAATTGGAATCCCAGCAGAATACCAAACAAGTAAAATGCTGCAGGGCTGAGCATTCAAGGACTGGGAGCCTGTGATTGAAAGAAACATGTGGAATCAGTTGAGAAAGATAAAGCAAGTCGGAGAGAAAAATGACACAAGGAATAGACTAAGGTACACTCAAAGGAGATGGACTTAAAAAAGAAAGAAAGAGAAACACACTGCTCCAGGGACATATTTTGAAATGTAGCAGGCACAGGTCTCAAAGCCAGAGAACTTACTTACATGGAACAGACCCTTAATATCGTGGCTCTATCTCTTAATAATTATAACTTTATAACTTCATCCAATTATTAATTCCTGATCATGGTCCAAAACATGCTGAAATGTGCACACTTGATGAATGTTGTTTCATGAACTGAGAGCAAGAAAGACAATGTTTTCAGTATTGGTAAGCAAAGCTCTCCACTATCAATCACAGAATTGGATTTTATCTTGCTCCTCTTTCCAAAATCTTGGTTTCAGTGGGGATAACATTTTTCCATCCTGGGTCTCTAATTTTCTTATCTATAAGATGAAATAAGAAGACTTCAAAAGCCCCCCCCCATGTTCTATCTATAAATCTGTAATCTAATATCTCCCAACACCTCAGATAGTAACAAAGGTTTTATTAAAGCTGCCAGTCTACTTTTTCATTATCACAGGAAAATGCATCGTAAGGGATGTGGAAAATTTGGAAGAGGTATAGGAAGTTGATGTAGAATATTATTATATAGTCAAAGCAGGCCTTTGACTAATTCTATAGCCCATATAGACGCCATATAGTTGGCATCAACTTCACTGTGATCTCTTGTCTCAGGCCCCAGAGCGACAGGATTAGAGTCATGGGTCACAAGTCCAGATCAAAATACACAAGAAGTTTTATGGAACACAATAATACCTTCAGAGAACAATGAAGGTTTTATTTACACTTGTGTCAAAGCAAATTGGAAACTGTTTAGAGTTAAGCTAGGCATCAAATATTAAAATTAGGGGACAATGGTATTGACTACAGACATTTACAACTGTATCAGATCATCCTTGACGTTTTTAATTTTTCTATATGGTAGACACATTTCAGGTTTTAGCATTATGTGTCAAAGATCGAAAATGTCACTGATTTCTTTCATGTTTTGTTTTATTGTCTTCATGCTGAATTGAATACCCACACTTTACACTTCCATATTGGTGAATGGTGACACTGGGCCTTATCTGCAGCTGAACTTCTGCCCAGAGGAAAGTCAAGTTCTGAAAGATGGATAAGAACCGACTAAAATATCACTGGCAATGGCAGCAGGAGATATGGAAACCAGAATGTGGTATGAAGTCTTTATGCCTCTCCCAACACCAGTCCCTATTTCCAAATGGGTAAAGTAAGCAAAAAAGTGGCATATTGAGAAATGATGTCTCTCAAGTTTCACGTGACTGAAGATGAAAAGGGAGTTATCACTCCTATGCTCAACGACAGACTTCCCTTGGTGTCTCATTTTCCTTTTTTGGATAGTGGGCATAAAAATATCTACTCCATTAGGCTATTATAAAGACTGAATGAAACAATCTATTTCAAATAGTAGATATACATATTGTAGGCTCAGTGCATTCACAATATCTCAGTACTTAAGTAATTACAGACTTGCCTAAGGCCTAATACGGTTATCTCCAAACACATCATTGCCCTCTGTAGGCAATTTTTTCTTGTCATTATTCCCTAAGCAGTACATTATAAAAATGATTTGTATTGTTTGGCATATTAGTTATTGCAAGTAATATAGGGATGACTTAAAACACATGAGATGCTATTTACAGGAAACATGAAAATACTATGGAATTTTGTATATGAAAAGGAAGTAGCCATGGATTTCAGTGTTTGCAGGAAACACTATAGCCTACTCCATCAGGATACCATAGGATAATTGTACCACATCAAATAATGTTGTGTTCTTATTATTATAATATGAAGAACAACACTACTTCCTTGGCATTAAATAATTAACATGCAAACATAATAGAAACTGACATTAAATCAATAAATTTATTGACAACACACACACACGCACACACACACACACACTCGCATGTGTATATACAGTTTTATTAAGCATCATTGCATGTCTTCATCTCTGATTTTTGCTTTCACAGATATTGGTACTACACAATAATACCCAAGGACTGAAGGCAACCTTGATAGTATTCAGGTACTGAACGTATGTGATTAATGAACAGATAGAACATTGATTTTATGCTTTTCCTTAAATGTTTCCTAAAGGAGGTGGCATCAGAACTACCAACTACAATTAGTTCTATCCTGTGCAACCCCAATGAATCTTCTAAAAAAAAAAAACTTGAAACATTCACTGGATAGTACTTGGGGATTGAAGATCAGGCTTGTAAAACCACTCCTTGTTTAAGAGAAATGTTAGTGAAGAGCCTGTCATCATTGGCATCATTCTTATCATGATTTATAGATCTATTTCAAAGTAAGTCTCTCTAAAACAGAAATCATGATTTATTTTTCTTGATATTCCAAGTATGTTGAATAATTCTTGGCTCCAGAAATATTTATTAATAATTAATAACTGTTCACAAATGCAAGAATGAATAATAAACTATTATAAGGCAGTGAGTCACATGTAGATTTGCTGGTCATAGTGGTTTCTACCTTGGCCATCTGGCTATTCCCCTGATCCATTGCCAAGATGTTGTCAAGTTTGATTTGTGACTTCAGTAAAACATTTGCTGGCTTCTAAAACCCTTATTAATCTCCTTTTTAACTTGTGTTTGGATCACACATGCTGAGGTGAAAGATATTTGAATAAGTTGCAGTACTTTATAGAATTTAAGCTTAGACTAGACGTACAGGAATCTAATCAGAGAAGGAAGCGTTCTTCCTTGCCTTCATATTTTAGTGTGTACCTCAGAATGCGTGTGTAAATGTCTGTAAACTGTGGCAGGATAGTCATAAGCATCTTTGAGATATTGACTCAGATACTCTCGACTCTTTTACTCTACCTAACTCCTTTACATCTCCAGTGTTTCACCTCCGCTTCCCCTCCTCCCCCTCCTCTTCTTCATTTTCTTCTACTCCTTTGTTAACGTGTATGGGTATTTTAGCTGCACATCTATTTATGGATCATGTGTGTGCCTGGTGCTGTAAAGGCCAGAACCTCCCTGAACAGGAGTTACAGACAGTTGTGAGCCGCCCTGTGGGCGCTAGTGATCAAACCCAGTTCCTGTGCGACAAATAAGTGCTCTTAGCTAAAAGTAAGCAATTCCTACATTTCCTACACTTTACTTTCTATCCGTAGCAACTGAACTGTGAAGTAGTAACTTCAGCTACAACTACATGCAAACTGTCGTATGAATTGGAGCACCAATGGATTAATTATGCACACCGTGGGGACAGTTCCAAACAGCACTCTGCTAGTTTATTTATTTGCTTGATGAGAACTTTAAATTTATGGTAAAATAATCATAACATCTCATGGTTATCAAAAGGTCAAAACTAAGGAAGGTTGATGGCTTTAGTTAAACATTGTCCAGAAAAAAAAAAAAAGAGTGGGAATGTTTATTCATTTGTAGGAACAGAGCTCACTACACTCTCTTTAGAGTAACCCTTCCCTGGAAATGGAGATAGACTAACAGATAGTATCCTAGTCATAGTATTAGCTTTCCATAGCTGTGGTAAAATACCTGAGACAATCAACTTGTTAGAAGAAAGATTTACTTTGGTTTTCATTTTCAGAAGGTACACGTGATGGCTGCCTGGTCCTGATGCTTTGGCTTGTGGCAGTAAAATATAACATGGGAAAAGTGCATGATGGGCCGGGGTGACCTGTTCATCTCATGGAAGCCAAGAGTAAACTAGAGAATAGAAGGCATTTTAATGGCATTCCCCAACACCCTTCCCCTAGACCATGTCTCCTAAAGGTTCCCTTATTTTTCACAGCCTGGAGACCAAGACTTCAACACATGGGGCTTTGAGTGCTCCTCAAGGTCTCAATTATATCAGGAGCCTTGATTAAGGAGAATTGGGAAGAATATATAAGCTAACATTCATAAGATGCATTACCAAGTAATCAGTCTTTATAACTCTTTGCTTTACACTGAGTTCTGAGCATTCTTAAAGGAGCACAGACATCTGCTGCCCTGATTCTAAAGTTCCAAGTTTACTGTCTCATAAGTTGTCTACCTAGAAGAAATTTCCCCATCAGTATCTTAGTATGAAGCTTTTCTGATGCACGTTGAAACTTCCCCAGTGAAAAGCAATAGGTAAATCAGCATACCTGTGTTATAACGTTCCTGGCTGGGCCCTTCATTTCCATATCATCCTTCCCCTTCAGAAATGAATTGTCAGTCGTATTTTACTTTTGTGATTAATAACTGCTTTTCACAATATAAAATGCATTGGTGATATTTTGAACTATTAATTTGCTTCTGGTAATTATGCAAACTATCTCAGTAGGGAGAAACAATTCAACATATTGGGGAAAATTGTCACAGTAATCTTTTCTTAATGTTTGATTATGATTTATATAAAATTTTGTCAAGAATTATTGTAAATAAATCAGTCAAAAAATTTCATGCTTAGAAAGATCATACAGGGTTGAATGTGATGAGGAAATGATACTTAAAATATGACTTGAAGTGCAAATTTAACCATTTAAAAGGCTGATTTTAAAATATATAAATGTAAAAGTAAATGCATATGAAAATATAAACAATACATTTAAATTTTTACATAGTTTATATTAAAGAGGATGTCAAACTTTTTTAACCAAAACATATCTTTTGAAGCAGAAACTACATCTTATAGTGAAATATTTTGCATATTAACTTTAATAAGTAGAAATAATTGATTTTCAAATTCTTTTTATGGATATGCAAACAAGAGAACAGAGAACATTTTAGAGAGATTTAATTGAATCTAATTTAACTCTTGCCCAATGAAATATTCTACTAAAATGTCACTATGTCTGGTTAAGTATATCCTTATATTCAGGAAATCTAAAAAAAATGAAGTGTGTTATATATGTCTAAAGAATGATTTATTACTCTTTCATCTATTCCTTCAGGTTTATATTTTATTGCTAAGATTTAGTTAGTTGAGTTGTTCTGTTTTGTTTGGAAGACCATAGATCACCAATCTTATTCATATTTCTGGTTTCTCTTCTCTAAAAATATCCAGAGAACTTAATTTCTCTCCATGTTGGTAAATCACTCTGTTAACTTTCCAGAGTGCCAAGGAAATAGAGATAGGGTAAGAACAGAATTAGGAAGTATTTGAAATAGTTGGCAGAAAACAAAAGCCTGGTCAAAGATGAATTACGGGAGACAGATAAATTTAAGCTCAAGTTTTTAAAAATAGTTACTGTAAGTAGAAACATTTAGATCCTGAACTGAAAGACTAATGCAGATTTCCCTCTGGCACTTAAGCGCAGATTTTAGCCTCCTAGCTCTCTGGATAATAAAACTCTCACTCCTTTAATAAAAAGATAATTTAATAAGCAGATGTCTAAATTAAGACAAAAAATCTTTACAAATTTTTGATGGTGATTATCTTTAATAGTTGATTGACTGGATATAGCATTCCTGATAAGAACAAAAAAAAAGCAGAAAAAAAATATAAAAGCCTTCCATAAGGTGACAGACAGACCACACATGGCTGTTTCCTTTGTTCACTGCCAAGTGCACTTGGCTAAGCAGCTCAAGTGAGGGCCTGAAATTCAACTCATGTGCCTCTCATCCAAGTCTGATCTCCTAAAGAGTGGGGTAAAGGAGAGGGTGTTCATACTTTGTTAGTGAAAACAATATGAATAAGCCGATAGCATTGTGTTTCTCTGAGTTCACTCACATCTAACCTTCATAAAACGATGTAGTCTGTGCCGTGAAAACAGACACGCAATCCAGCCAGGATTCCCGACCTTCCCTGGCACCACTTGGGCCGCAGCTACTGTGTCTCATGCCTGACATGTTGCAAGAGGCTCTTAACTAAGTCCCCTGCCACTACTACTTATGGTTAACACTCAGCACAGCCAGAATGATGCGGTGAAAGTGGCAGCCAGAGCTGGTCAATCAGGTGCTCAAATCCCTCAGTGGCTTCCATCCCACCCTAGCAAAAGCAGAAGCCCCTACAGTGCTCTGGAACCTGTGTGATGAAGCCCTCCATCTCGCATTTCTAAACTTAAATTCACCCTTCTCCTGCACTGATCATGTTCCTATAATACTGGCTTCCCTTTTCTTCCCCCACCATGCCAAGTGTACTCAAGATGAGGATGGGGATGTTTGCATTGACCACTGAGGCTTCATCTGCCTGGAATGTCTGTGGTCTGTGGACATCAATCACTCCTCTTTGGGGAGGGGATATTCCGCTAAATATTTTATATATATATACATATATATATATATGTATATTTATATGTATATATATGCAACTTACTCTGATACCTTCCTCAAGCTTTATTATTACTGTATTTTTTCTGCCTTTTTCTTTCAGTATTAATGATAAAACCAATTGTATTAGACAAGTGATCTACCACTGAGTTTCATCCTCAAACAATTTCTGTATTTTTTTTTCCTGGAGTCTTTCTTTCCCTGGGGGAATGTATGCAGTCATTGCCTAGACTATAAACTTCTAGTTTATGTACATCTCTTTAATAGGCACACTCCAGAGCCTATATCCACAATCCTTATCCTGCCAAATCATGTGCCAGACAACCAGTGTCAGCCCATGTCTCCTCACTCGCTGAAATATCAAAGCTGCTAATCAGTTGACTCACTCATTTCTTTCTGAAAACAATACAGATCGTACTGAGGTTTCCTCTCAGCTGCCTCTGCCTCCTGACTCAGCATGATGCTTTGCTTATGGGCATGCATAGTGCTGTGTCCCATGTTTCCTGGGAATTATAAAATATAATAATACCTGTTTCATGTCAATTGTTTAGTATATTGGTTTTGCCATTATACTAAAATCTACATTTTCAAATATACACAAGCATATGTATTATTACACATACAGGCAGATAGACAGTTGTCAGAGACAGACAGACAGGGACACACACACTTTACTATTTCTGTTTAATTTTGCTTTGTCTCCTTCTAGCATGGCCTAATCAATTGCTTTAGAATCTGTCTGTACCCTTACACTAGAATGTAAGTACTGTGTAGGCATGAACTTGAGGATATTTTTTTCACAGTTGTATCCTTTGGTAATACACAATAAGTACTTCTTAGACAAGTGAATAATCTCGGAATGAGTTCAATAGGCAATCGTTTCTATTTGGTAGCTATTGTCAAAAAGATTGTCTCAAAACAACATACTTAAGAATCAGAATTGTGATATTTAGAAGATATGCACCAAATTAACTTGATTTCGATCAAAAGAGAACATGAAAAAGTATACGTCATTATGTCCCTTCAGATCATCCTAGAGGCTAAGGCAGTAGCTCAGATGAGAAGGTGCTTGAGCTTTCAGAAAAGACCCAGATTTCCAGCACTGAATCCAACCAGGTGGTGATTCTAACTCTTGAGACACAGAGGCAGGACGGGGACCCTCGTGTGTGTAACAAGTGTGAAAGCATTCATGGATGCATAAACCCTGTCTCAAACAAGTTCATCTTGGAGTATTCACAAGAGCTTCTGACTCTAAACCAGCATTTCGTGGGAGGGATAACTGAGAATTTAATACAGCTGTTTAATGGTGTTGCTCTAAAACCAAGCATTATTAGTACCATAAAATCTGGACAAATATCACCAATCTACAACCTTACTACACACTATATGGATCTCTATGGATGTGATTTTTCATGTTTTAATTATCCAGGATGTTGTTTTGGTCATTTAGGCAGAGATACTTTAGCCTCCTCTTTTACAACATCAATCAAAAAAAAAAAAAACTCAGCAAGGAAAAGTAATATTTACAAAGATTTGTTCCAAACAGCAGTTTACCCGAAGGCTTAATATCTCAATAAACTCAAAGCAGCAGATGGCTAGATGCTTAAATCATGTTTATTTTGGCATTTAATTGATTATTTCCATTGACTGACCTCTTTGATTCATAACTGTGGTTAAACTGAAAATCCAAGGACCTGTCCACACACTAATTAGAATAAACAGAGGAAAGGAAATTAGATTTTACTATCAACAAGACAAAGAAAACACAATGACACATTAGGTTGTTTGGGGTGAAATTTGTAATGGCGTTTGTTTCTTTTAGCCAGGCAGGAAATTGTACAAACCACAGTCTACTTCATGATCTGAGCTCAACCAAAAAACGATCACGCAAGAATGATGCTGGGGGATTATCCTGGGGCATCCATTCATTAGTACACTACATGAGTGCTACTGAAAACATTATTAACCTCACTTGGACATGAAGACACATTGCAGAATATTTTCTTAAGATTAGGAAAGCTTTCATTTCTTTCAAAGGGATGGCATGATCCTTCTGGATGGATACAGAGTTATGTAATTGCTTGTTTCTGTTTTTGTTTTTAGCGTCTGGAACAGTTGTTTTCAACCTTTACAATGCGATCCTTTAATGCAGTTCATTATGGTGTGCTGACCCCCAAGCATAAAATTATTTTTGTTGCCAATTCATAACTGTAATTATGTTACTGCAATGAATCATAATGCAAATAAATATCTGATTTCTGTTTGTTTTAGGTGACACAAAGGTCATTCAACCCCCAAAGTTTCAAGACTCACAGGTTGAGAACCGAAAGACGAATCCAAATACTAAACAGTTACTTAGAAATGTGTAACTCAAACACATAATGATAAACTATCATTTCTCCCTACACCAAATAGTCACACTGCATTTACGCATTGCTCTTATTCCCTCTAGCCTCACTTGCATCTATCAACACTTTAGTCTTACCATTAGCTTTTCAAATTTTTGTGGAAATATATATACTTATATATATAATAATTAAGCATACAGATGAAATGACACATTCCTTGCAATAGAATATTTTTTTCTGGTGGACCTTGGAAAACCATAAGTTAATTTGGCTAATTTGAAATCCACAGAAATTACATATTTCAGTTTATAAATGTTTCCATGTCATGATACACTCGTATATCTAGAAGATACTGTAAGAGCCTTTTCCTGCAATCGTGTTCTAATCACCTGGGGAAACAAAGCTGACGGGAACTAAAATTGTCAGTTATTGCTCTAAGAAACATAAAGTTGAAAAACACAACCTGAAACTGGTAAACCAGACACTGTACTAAAATACTAGAATGTTTTTAAAGTATTTATATAGTTCATACATAAATTTTTAAAAGAATCCAAACTATCTGACAAATGGTATTGATACATAATGCAAATTAAGTGTACTTCCATTTTTTATATTTGGCAACAATATGAAAATTATCTGTAAATTTAAAAAGTTCTGCTTCTTACCCAATAATGAGAATTTAATTATGCTTTCAAACTGTGTGCATATACATATATTTACATACATATATTTAAATATATAATTGTAGGATAATATACTGTTCTCTGTTATTTGTGTTGACCTGGCCTTCAGAGGTCACTTCTGAGGCAATGCAGTGAAAGTCCACGAGGATTTGTTCCCATATCATATGTTCAATCAAAAAGAAACCCTGCACTCATTTTATATAGTCGGTATCTTGATTAAGCAGCAGTTGGTACATTAAAGGCCAGAGTGTTTAACTAGCAGAACATTAGCAGCTCCAGCAGCAGATGGAGGGCAAGGAGGTTGCATGATCTACATAAACACCTGATTAGAAAGAAAATTGGACAGTCTGCTAACTTATTTTAAGCCCCTTAAGTATTTAGTCTATCAATGAAGTATGCAAATTGGAATAAGCACAATGCACTAATGGTGAACCAACTTTTAAGACAAAATTGCAGAGAGATAAAGTGTCCTGAAAGAACTCAAAGGCGTTTGGGTTGACTGAAGGGGGCGATGTTACACGGGCGTCCACAGAGAGCCCCAGAGAAAGTTCTTTCACACAAATCCCGAGTTGATTCATGTGGGCGGAAAGGGTCAGCTTTTGAGTTCTTTTTTCCCTATCTCTTTTCGTTGTGTTCTACAGTAAATACAAGAATTTTATAAAGGCACGCAAAGACTCAAGGGCCAAAACCTTATAAAGAGATTCATGTCCAGTGGCTTTATTATTGTTGTTTATTTAATTCATTCATATACATTTACTTAGTATGTGGTAAATGAGTGTCCGCCATGTGTCCTCAATTGTTTTAGATCATCCATGACTGAAAGCAACAAAAAAATACAGTTCAATCATAGCAAAAAACAACCTAAACTTTAGAACAAGTAAAACTGATGCAGACACATCTATTTTCACACAGTAACCACTGTGTGGCGGGGGGAAGTAATTAAATAACACGTATAACTTCACAGTGCTAGTAAGGCACATACACCTACTAACAAGCAATCCAGCTCTGCCACTATTTAAATTCTGAATTGTGATTTCCTGGCAGTCTCTGATTCTTCACCACCTTATTGTGAAATTAATATTTTATTGAAATAGAATTTTAAAGTTTCCTCCATCCTCTTTTTGTCTTCCAACTCCTCCCATTTTCCTCAACAGGCTCCATCTGAAACTACTGGTCTTCTCCTGTATGGTTATCTTTACATGTGTGTAGGCACACGTTTACACACACACACACACACACACACACACACACACATACACACACACACACACACACACACACACACACACACTGCTGTATCCAATATGAAGTGGCCAACCCTGAGATCAAAATCCAGAATTGGTAATTTCCAATCCAATTTCCACTAGTAGTTTATGATAGAAATATGAAGGATCCTAGATCCTTCCTGCCCTTAATATCTCTAGAAGATTTCTAATCCTATTTTTCATGCTCAACTTTGTTCCCTGCACTCATCCCTGTGACATCAGTAGGCCCACTATCATCAGACTATTACAAATTTTATTGAATCGGTTCATTAATTTTCCCATGTTTGCTAGGGATATATTTCAGTGGTAGAGAGATTGTCTAGCAAGTGAAAGTCCTTGCTTTTAATTCCTAGTGTCACACACACACACACATACACACACACACACACAAATCTCCCCTTATTTTCTGAGAAAAGTAATTGCAATAAAATAGTCTACAAAGAAATTTGAGCAAATGAATGCCCTCTTCCCCTACCTTAGCCCCTAAAAGCACATGAATCTCTGTGATTCCCAGAATGTGGTTTTCCAGTATTACACTACACTGTCTTATATGAAAGTGTAGAGAGAAAACTAACTGCCTTAAAATTGAAAGAAAAACATTATATTATGAAATAAGTAATGACCTTGGTTTTTCCTGGCATCATGGAGATTTAAAAGACCATCATATTTTCCCTACATCATGGAGAACCATCCTTTCCCCTGGATGTTTTACATGGTTTCTCACATGTCTGTCTCCTGTGTTTCTGCAGTCCATGAGGCTGTGCCCAGTCTCGGTTCCTTCTAAATCTTCCTATGGCTGCTTCTCTAACCTGATTACAACTGTAGGAAGGACATTTCTGCCAGGTCCAACTTCTGGGTGCTGAAGGGATTTTAGATGAACTCAGCTGTCAGCATGATCAGCTCCTAACTGTTCAAGTCATTCACCAATACAAGGCTTCTTCTTCAAAGATTGCTTGGGGGCATCTGCAAAGGACCATTTCTAGGAAGACCTGTCATTTTAGCTCCTGACCTGCTGCTACTTAGAATATTATTAAACTGACTATAGAATATCACTTAGGGTAATTCTGCCACCAATATTCGTTCTATTTTTATGTTTTATTTTTTTAAAGATGTATTTATTTATTTATTATGCACACAGTGTTCAACCTCCATGCCTGCAGACCAGAAGAGGGCACCAGATCTCATTACAGATGGTTGTGAGCCACCATGTGGTTGCTGGGAATTGAACTCAGGACCCCTGGAAGAGCAGTCAGAGCTCTTAACCTCTGAGCAATCTCTCCAGCCCCCCCTCCGTTTAATTTTTATTACTCACATACCTAAATAGTACCCCTAACCTCAGTAGGGTTGCTTATTTTCAGAGGGAAAGGGAACCAATATTGTTTTGGTCACAGATAAATCTTTTTGTACAGAATTTCTACTTGACTTAAAATAAGCCTCAATTGGTTGCTTTCTAAAAATACTTAGGACGTTGAGAATGAGCATTACAAAAATGAATATATAGGAACACTGTGTAAGAGCTAAACAAACCACAACTCATTTTATTGTTCTATCTTCTTTCTATGTCAAGAATATCTAATGCTTCTTATAGCAAACACCAAGCACACTAGACAATGTGATAAATCATTACTCACTCTTAACAATGTGTGCACAACAACCATAAACATTGTTGGATTTGCATCCAAACAGTTCCCATAGCCAGAAATATATATGCGTATATATATATATATATATATATATATATATATATATATATATATATATGGGATTTAATGTCCCAATGCAATAGAAACTGCCTGAATTAAAAATCCAGCAATGAAAGGGCTGGAGAGATATTTCAAAGATTAAAGTCCCTGCCCCACAACATAAGCCCTTGAGTTTGAGCTCCAGTAACCAAATACATTATGATCAGTGACATGTCTCTACTCGGAATTCTTAGTGAGTGGGAGACAGAAAAAAAAGGATTTCTAGAGCTTGGTGTTAATTAGTTGTGTCAAATGGATGAATTCCAGACCCAGTGAATACCACTATTATGGAAAATTAAGTGAAAATAAATATTAAGGAAGATACAGAAAATCACCTTTTGGTCAACACACATAGGTACACACATGTACAAAGACATATACATATAACACACACATACAGACAAGATTTCAGAGGAACCAATAGTCCTATTCTTAACTCATGATTCAGAAGTGTCCCCAGCAGTGCCCTTCTAAGAGGGATGGCCCAATGGAAGAAAGTTGGGGAAAATAGGGGCATACATTTGAAGGGGATATAGAGACTTTAACCCTTCCAGTCTCTCTCTGCTTTCTGGCCATTCCTGAATTAGTCACGTGCTTCCAACATGATCTATGGTGCTGCCACAGACCCAAAGCTGCCAGAGCAAGCAATTCTATAGGGCACTCCTTAAATCATGAACCCAAGGAAACCTTTCCTCTTTCTGAATCTAGTATCTCAGTGTTTTGTTATCTGCACCACATTCAGTAATTTTAGTTAGAGTCAGAGGTATAATGTTACAAGAAAACGTTTCATGATTAGACTTCAAGTACCATTGGAATCATGGACAACTTTTATTTATCTGTAATGGGAGGGCAGAGTCTCATAGTGGTCAAGAGCAAAGCTTGGGAACTAGGTTGCATGAGCTTGAATCCAGCTCAGTGTCTAACCACCTAATTGATTTTGACCAAACTGAATGACTCAAGTTCCCTTATTAATAGCTTTACCACTGGCATGGAAACAATAAGAACACTCACTCTTTAAGTGGCTGTGAGGTTTAACTAAGAGCTCTCATGCACACTGTAAAAGAAATATCTACATATTAGCTCTTATCATGATTTACTAGTATTTATCCAAGTACTTTTTAGGTATCAGGAACATAGGATTTCATGTGAGATACTTCCATCCATAAATAAATGAATATATTAAAAGAACTTTCTAACATGAGAATAAAGACTTGCTACTTTTGTTTCATAAAAGATCTCTTAACTTATTTTATGAAAATGGATATCAATTTTTTAAAAAAATCAAAGAAGTAATTTCATATGAAGCATGATTTGGTCATTTGCTTTGTTGAACACTTCAAGGCAAAAACACACTTTTTGGTTATTAAACTTCAGTTTTAGTTCTGACATGAGTTAAAACAGCTAAGTAGAATTTATCTGGAAGCAAAAGAAAATTTCTTTAATCATGCCTAGCTTTGTAATGACTCCCGCGGTAGCCAGTCCTGAAGGCAGCAGGTCTAAATATACTTAATATCTGTAGGTAGGATAGACGCTGGGAACATTTAAGTATGAGGCAGTGCTGAGGACACATGGCTTTCATCTTTTAACACCTGCAGGAGGTACTTGAGAAATAGGGAACACAGTTCAGAAAATAACATTTTATGTGTTAGCCTCTGTGGCTAGATCACTCCAAAGTCTACAGGGCAATTCCACAAATGTGAAGGATAGTCACTGAAGATTGTAAAAAAGAAACAGAAAGGAAGGAAAGGAATACACGTGGAGAAAGGACGCAAAAAGTTAGATAGGAGGACATTTTAAATAAAGATGCAGAAAATGAAAGTCATGAAATAATGTGCGTTCACATACAGTATATACAAGTACCGTGTTATGACAGGTTTTGATTACTACTGAGAGAGCAAAAAGTCTTACTAACCAACCATTTTTGTAGAGGAGAGTAAGATCTATTGTCTTTTATTCTAACATCTTAGAGAGTTTTTGTTTTCAGGTGGGTTGGGGGTGCATGTGTAAGTGTGTGTGTGTGTGTGTGTGTGTGTGTGTGTGTGTGTGTGTGTGTGAGAGAGAGAGAGAGAGAGAGAGAGAGAGATGAATCAACCACACAGACAAAGCCAATCAAAGGGTAAACAACTGAAGATGGATGTGATAGATGGATAGGAATGGAAGCACGTGGCAAATGGTAAGGAAAATACAAGAGCTGGAGAGCAGGGACTGGTGTTTTTGGTCAGTGGATGAGAGTTTTCCTAACATGATATTCTATGTTTGACCCCACAAGTGAAGATTTAAACAAAAACAAACCAAAGCCAAGAACCAAGTACAGAAGATGATCCAGCATGAAAAAGTCTGAAGTATGGCTCCAAATCAAGCCAAGAGAAACACATAGGCCATACTGATATGCACACACATCTAAATAATCAAGCAAGCACCCAAAACACAGTTAATTGTACTATAAACTTTTATGTTTATATTCAAATACACAGTTGAGTTTAAAAGTGGGAATTAAATACCCAATTTTGCCTGTGAGGCAAATTGCTTGTCATGAAAACATGATCAATGAAATTTGATCTACCCAACACACACACACAAAGACATGGTGATGTACATCTGTAACCCCAGAACTACAGCGAGGGAGACATAGACACAATCAGATCCTTGAAGTTCATTGGCCATCCACCCTAACTGAATCAATGAGTTTCCAGTTCATTCAGTGAGACAACTTATTTCTAAAACACAAAGATGGCACACAATCAAAGAAAGTTGCCTGATACTGACCTTGGGTAACACATGATACACACTGTACACATGTACACATAAGTGCACTATAAAGTACATATACTATGCACATAAGACATAGTCACACGTATTTAACATGCCACACATACAGCCACATATACACATGCAGTATACCACACACAAAGAATATTTTTAATTGACAATTTGAGATGCTTGATTTAAATAATAGTGAGTACTGTATATTAAAATTATACACAATTAAACTAATATGTGTATATATTATACGTCCACATAACATATACATTACAATATTATAATATGTGCACGTATAATATATACACATATAATTTTTAAATTATATATACATAAAATTTTGATCAGAAGAAGTCCAGAAATATCCTCAAATTTGAAGCCATTGGAATGGTAGATTCCTTCACTGTCTTTTTCTCCCACTATGCTATTATACTGGTCATAGCATATGGACATTAAAATTGAAGGCAGAATGAATAAAAGAATGGACTAATAAATAAATAAGGAGAGATTTGAAGTGTGGGCAGTTTATTAAGAAGTTACAATAAAGCATCCTGGAGTGATTGCACCAACTTGGAACCAACGCTGCTACCTATTCTTCTAGGCACTCTTTAAGCCTTAATCACTCCATCAGTAAATCTAGCCAAGGGGTGACCTCTGATACTGTCATGGAGTTTACAGTACAAGGGGCTTGGGCTATTCATTTTCTCCCTGTAGATGTCCAAACTGAAGCCTGAGGATCAATTATGCCTTGAACTTGAAATATTCTGAAGCTGTTATATCACTATCACTGGTATATAGTTAGTTGTGATCAATAATGAAAAAGTTGCTCACAGGGAATAGAAAAGAATGCAAATCAGAAAAATAACTCACTTCACTTCCTAACATTGGCATAGCAGTGGCCACTTAATAAATTTCCTTCTCAAGTCTGAGCCATTAAATGAGGATACATTTTGAGGGCATTAGGACACAATTTAATTACATGGCTGCTGCAAGTCATTAAATGAGACCCTTGTGGTTTGGAAACAATTAATGAGTCATTTAATGAATTGGATACTAGTATATTTCAAGGGGCCCAAGTGGCTTGAATGAGTTAACACATGTCCCCTAGTGCATGGTTAATGACAGAAGGGACACAACCACTTAGAGAAATCAAAACAGCTGGTAATGAGAAGAAACAACAGAGGTTGTCACAGAATAAACGTAAAGACCATACTTAATCAAAAGGGGGTGTTCAACTCTTAGAATCACCCTTGAATGTTTTACAATGGTGCTCAATTCACAAAGGAGAGGATTAGCATTAGTCCTAAATACTTTTCAATAAGTGAGTCAAAATTTGCCCTCCATTAGATGATCATGTGATTTCCTAAGGGTATAGGGTATTTTTTTTCCCTACAGACTTTTGAAAATCAAGCTGAGGTTTAACCTTTCAAAATGTTGAAATTCCTGTACCCATAATGTGGTTCAGAATCATCTGTAACTTAGGTTCCAGAGGATCTGATACCCCCATCTGTCCTTCAACAGCTCCAAGCAAACACATGGTGCACATACAAGCATGCAGACCAAGCATTAATAAACATAATGAAAAATAAATGCCAAAAATGTTTACAAGGCATTTCATTCAGTTTACAAGATTTAACTAATGTTTATAGGAGTTAAAAATCTGGGGCTGGAGAGATTGCTTGCACTTATGAGCACTTGTTGCTCTTGCAAAGGACCAGGGTTTGGTACTTAGCCCCTTCGTTAGGTGGCTCACAACTGCTTATAATGCCAGCACTAAGAGATCTGAAGCATTCGTCTGGTCTGTCAGAGTATCTCTGTACACATTAAATACACACAGGGACACAGAGCCATCAGCACTGTGAGACTTCTGCACTATATAAAGTTGATGAATGTCTGTCACCTGGTCACCTGGTCACCTGAATCTGTATATGTCCCTTTAGCTCCAACATGGCCTGACAATGGGCATGAGCTTCCTAGCTGGTTCCTGGTGGCTTTGCCCCATTATGTACTCAAGGACAGTACTAGCCACGCACCTGCCTGCTCTAATCTCAACCTTTGTCAGGCACCTCACTCTCCATACTCCCTCAGGTGTCTACCTCCTTATTATTTTACCTCACTCCTGCCCACTGTAGCTGCCATAGGTAATTCACTCCTGTTCATTTTTAATCAGTTTAGAAGGTTGCCAAATAGTTTCTTAGAAATCAGTCACAAGAAAAAAAGAAAAAGGAAGAAAGAAAAAACACATCCTTAAAATTAAAATTTGTAATTAACACCAAGTCTTAAATACAGGGGAATGATTCTTTTATCACTTTAACATCCCAGAATTTCCAAGAATAAATTCTTATTACTTTAACATGAATCAGCTGAATAACATTTGTTAAGTAATACTTCCTTACAATTGTCTTAGACAAGCTGGAACTCAGTCTGGTTGCTTAGTTATCAAAATTAATGTAATGTATGCCAGTGTCATAAGGAAACCCCTTACTTCATATTTCTAATATATATTGAAATTTATAATCTGTCTCACTCAAACTTCCAAACAATAATACAAATTTAAAACAAGAGCAAGCAAAAGAAGCTCTTCACAAAGTATGTGCCTTCATTATAGTAAGTCCATTAATAACTTCTCACTGGTGGACACCAAACCCTCTCACTGTCACGAGCAAAATGATCTGTGTGTTCTCTTCCAAGACTACACAAGATACACAGTTAAGATTTTGCTTGAGTGAATATGGGCTGTGCAAAAGTAATTCAAAATATTGTTTTCTTTTTTCTCTTGATTGACCGAGTACTGATTCATCAGAAAAAAAAGAATATACTGGCTTGTCCGTTTAATTATGAGACACTACCCACCCTATTTTAAGCATTATTATATTTACTTTCACTTTTATGGTAGGAGACTTCAGTAAACTCTAGCACATTTACATGTACAACAAAAGAAAATGTTCACTTTGAAATCATGGATCTTCTGAATGATTTCTCTTAACTACCATCGCTATTGTTTAGTAGAGAATGTATATATACAGATGATTTACACACACACACGATTTATAATTTTATATCAGACATTTGTGAGTATGTGTACAAAAAAGATAGAAGAGAGAGACGTTTTATTTGTCTGTGGTATCCTTGAACTTGTCTTTCATTCACCTAAGTTGTTCTCCAAGCTTTGATCTGCAGCTTCTCTGGTAGAAAGAGCTCTGCTGAATATCAATGGCTGTAATACTCGGAACCTTCCACCAGTGGCTAAGAGCATAATGGAAAGACAAAAACGTACACCAACTATTTAGAGTTGTTCTGTTTTAAGCATTGTTTTCTGGAGCCCAGAATGCTTTGCAGGGCACTTTCACCAGGGCTGTAGGATCAGTACTACTCACATTGTAATACTGACCTAGTATTACTCCGGAAAGTCGTCATCTTGCTATCATTCTGAAGAACACAACTGAATCACGTGATTGCATAAAGATCAGATGCATGAGCCTAGGCATCTTCTAATAAGCTAAATTCTCAAGACATCTGTAGACACAAAAATACATAGCGCCTTCCTTCTAAGTTGTTTTGCTTTAATAAATGTATGTAGTATTTTAGTAAAAGTGTCATTTGTTCAAATATATGAGAAGTTTGTTATTGTTATATTTAAATATATTGATAGGTTAATGTTCTTCATTACTCATTTTTTATTTCCAATATGTAAGTACTGGGAAATGTATTTCACAATAAAGATGCTGTGATGTTCTCAAGTTTAAAGGGATGCCAAGGCAGAAGTACTTCATCACCACTGACACAAGCAAGGCTACCTTTCACCACAGCGAAGAGTCAGGGACTGAAGGTCAGAACGGCTGAGCTACTGAGTGAGTTTGCTTTTCACTATTCTCTTTTTCTATATTTAGTTTTGAATTTAGAATGAACATACCCACTCCCAACACACGCATAGTAGTAAAGGAGAAGCCACAATAATGATTCAAGGCTTCCCTACTCACTACTGCAGTACTCAAGAAAGAAATTAGAAAGAAGAGAAAGAGGAGATGGAGAAAGGGGGAGGAAAACAGAAAGGAGGAAGAGGAGGAGGATCAGGAGGAGAAGGAGGCAAGGATTTGCTCTTTCCTGCTTATTTTGATTGTCAAAACACATAGGAGAAACTGTTATATGTAAATGTAGCATGAGGAGTAGTCTAAGGATATACAAAATATAGAACCAATAATTTTCAGTATTGAATATCATGCTGTAGATTTTTAACTAGGAACAAAATACACGTATCAACTGAGGAGGGTAGAGTTTTCGCAATCTGTTGTCAGGCTCGTCCGTGTTATCTCACAGTTCACTACGTCCCTGCTATTCTTCGCCGTTTCTGATAAGCCAAGCACGTCTTTATTCATCACTGTCCTGCTGCTATGACAGAACACCACGACCAAGACAAATTATACTCAAAGGGTTTATTTGAGTTTACAGTTCCAGTGGGGAAGAGTGTATCATGATGATGAAGCAAGGCAGCAGGTAGGCAGGGCCCAGTGCTGAGATCCCACATCGTCAAATGCAACAAGCCAAACTGCCTCAAGGGCATACTTCTTGCACAAGGCAGAAGCATCTAACACAACTTAAACAACACCACCTGTCGGGGTCCAAGTGTTCAAACAGCCTGGTCTCTCAGGATCAATTATTCAAACTATTACAATTTCCCACTACATATTTTAATATTTAAATTATAATAAACAAAATTGTTTAAAATATACTACTGTTTATTAACATCACAACACATTCTTCAGGATCTACTTCTTTCAATCCAAGTGTAGAAATTAAATTTCTTCCTTATAAGTCCTTCAGACTAGTATACTAGTATACTAGGTCCTGAGACTGGGAAGTGGAAAACTTCTGACCACCAAGAGGATTGTACTCAAGTGGCCCCAAATAGCTCGAGATGTTCTTAATTTATATTTTGACAGAGATTTTCTTACCAGGGTTACATCAAAAATTTTATTACTGACTCCTAATGTTTACTTTCAAGAAATATATCATAGTTTAAGAAATACATTGTAATCATTATGAAAGCCCCCATTGTTTCTCTTTATGTTTCCCCCAATACACTTCCCACCTCATACATAACCTTATTCTAGACATAGAACTCAGCATTTTATTGCAGACTTAACCATATTGAGCCAGACACTTTCTGCTCATGCAGCACTTATGTCCATTGGCAGCTACTTGCCATTACAAAGTTAAAGAGTAATAGGCATGAGTACAATGCTTTTAGACAATAATATGCAAACACAGACAATTCTTTCATGTCTGAAAGATATGTTTTTATACAGTTCCCATTTCTCCAAGAGGGTCCCATGTCTCACTCTCTCTGTAGAAGGCAGACTGTGATAAGACTTTCTTTTCCCATCTAACTATACCATACTTCTCCCACCAATAGAAACTCCTGTGTACAGTAAAGATGGATCTATTCATCCTGCATTGTGCATTGCAAGTTTTTTTCTCTTGGAACATACCAGATCCTTCCAAGGATTCTGTGCATGGTGTCCAGGGAGCATACTCTAAACAGTTGGCAACGTGTGTATTCCTGAGACTTTCCCCCTATTCTGTGTATGCATGCCTTACTCTCCTTTCCAGAACTGTGAGACATGGGTACCTTCCAAGTGTTGTTTACTCATATGCATCTATTTCTATTAAGTCATAAAAGTTCCCAGGATTGAGAGTTGTAGCTAGTCATCCCAGATAAGAGAATTGAGAACCATTAACCCCATGCTGAATCTTAGGGGAAAATAGTTGAGAAAGAGCAGAATTGCAGCTATTGCATGTGTGACTGATAAGGTAAAAGTAAAAACAGTCCAAAAATCACCAATATAACGAGAGAGAAAAGAGCCTGCAAGCTGCAAAAACTTCGCAAATTCCTGTGCTGTCCCATGGACCCACGGATCCATTTCATTAGTCTGTACTATTCTCAATTAGGATTAGGTTGGAGAAATGTCACCTCCATCCTCCATCCAGGAGAGGGATATTAGTGGGAGTCGAAGTTGTCTACTTTCTCTTGCAATGACTCATGTGATACTAATTCCTTAATCAAAATGCCTTGGGAGGAACATTTTAAACTAGGGTGACACCCAGAAATAGCTAGAACTCCTGCTGCATATCATTTCTAACATGAAGAAAGACAGGATACTATGAAGAGAAAAAATGTTGGTGGAGAAAACAACCACAAAATAATTTGCTTCACAATAAAAACAAATAGAGTTATGGGAGATGTGAAATGGAATTACCAGCTTAGAAAGACCTTAAAGCATTTTGACTTCCATTAACTAGAAGGGAGGATAGCTAACTGGAATATTAAATGAGTGTCTATGACAGGACATATGTAGTAAGGTTAGCCTAGAATTGAGTACTGTGAGTTTCCTAAAGCGTTCTCTGAGGATCTTTGACAGAAAATTATCCCACATGAATGCAGCGCAAGATAGTTTACTAATCTTTTCAATGTTATGATTTGCGGGGGGGGGCAAAAAATGTCAGTTTAGATATCTAATAATTGTGAGAGTTTTATAAAATCTAGCATTCTAAGTGGTTTCTTCTAAATTTTTAAAAACACAGGATTAGTTTTAAATGAAAGCTCAAAGATTCTGCTTTGATTTTAGAAGACACCATAAGCAGTAAGATGTCAAGGGACTGATGAAAATAAATGATACAC
The DNA here is from genome assembly GCF_982192425.1 of Myodes glareolus. Taxonomy (NCBI): domain Eukaryota; kingdom Metazoa; phylum Chordata; class Mammalia; order Rodentia; family Cricetidae; genus Myodes; species Myodes glareolus. The sequence goes on from NC_142039.1 coordinate 11,017,709, forward strand.
AAGCTATTGCCAATATCGTCACATTATTCATGCTATATAAAATCTATCACGTATAAAGCAATATTTCTTACGTTTAACCATTTGAAAAATCACTTTACAATCCCACACTTAGCATCTTCACTACTACATTGTCCAACTCATCTCCACAGAGAGGAAAAACATTGATTCTGATGGCACAGCTTACAGCGTTGCTGTTCAAAGCTTCAGCCTGAGTGTGTGAGGGAATAATGTTAGAGAAAACGGACGATGCCCAGGATGCTAATCTATGATAAAGACCTAAGAAGAGCAGAAGGAAGACTGTAAACAGACTGTTACAACAATGCCAGAAACGGTGGCTCAGTGAAGTTACGTCTGTAATTTTTCTAGGGGCAGACAGCAGGCCCAGGTTAGGATGTGCTTTTGCTCCATGAGTGGAACTGAGGACCGTTTCCATTTTCTCATTGTCCCATGAGAATGGAAGCTATCTTCTAATAGATAAGGATGCAGGCTTTATCAGTTGAATTCCGGTTCATTATTGGCAACATCCTTGTGTCATTGCCATGTCTAGATGCATGGGTAACTGTGAATGACGGCCTAATTGGTTCCCACTGAGTGGATCCGAGGGTAGTTCCCATGGAGAGAACACATGCCTGTGACTGTAAACTGGTCACTAGCCTCTGCATCTGGGGGAGGTGATACTCACTTTTAACAGTTTGCTAAATGGATATGTTGGTCAAAGTATTACCTACAAATTTTTGCTTATATTCATAATTTACTGATGTTGTCATGCTTGGTCTTAGAATGTTCCTATTGCAGTGGGCAAGGTTAACACAGAAACTCACGTGGGTCAGAGTAAAGAGAAGAGCAACTGTTCAGTGCTCAACTCTGACAAGGCCATCCGTATTACTGTGAACCTGTCTGTGAAGAGGAAGGTGGTCAGCAGGTGTAGACGGTCACAGGGAACAAGAAAGGGGAGTGAGAGTGAATACTACTACAACACAATATACACACACAGGAAACTGTCAAAACTTACAAAGGGGGCAAGAAATCAGCATTGAATCCTGTACTTGATTGCAAATTGTATTTCTAAAGAAGAAAAGAAGATGGAATTGAGGAAGTAAGGGAAATCCATAAGGGTAGATATGACTATAACAAACAGAAATGTTGGTTGTCAAGACAACTGGTTGTCACTCTCTCTCCCTTTCCCCCTCCCTCCACTTTTCTCCCTTCCTCCCCCATTTTGCTTTTTCTCATCTACAAGATATTTTACCTCTGAATACTACTAATTTCATTCCGTGACCACACAATTCAATGATCAATTAATATGTAGTGGGACTCAAACACCTTGCAAGCTCATCTTTGAGTTCTTGATTAAATTTGCATTTTAAATAGAATCATCTTTTTTTAAAAAATTTCTTTCAATTTAGTCAATCTATGGTAATATTAATTTAGTTATTCAATGATCAGATATGATTTGAATTAGGTTTTAAAGACTGGCAATGTAAAGGAAAAAGTAACTGATAGAAAAAAAATCAGCATTTAACAACTTTAAGTTCAGTAGGAGACAATGTTGAACCTGATAGTGGTTGAACCTTACAGGGGCATAATTTTTTTTAAGCTCTGTAACCTTGTCATACTTGAGAGTCTGAGTGTGTCAAAGTTTGAGAAATAGCGTGAAATTAAACTGGATGACAGTGGTTTTGTGGATCCTGGGTTGATATAATCAGAAAAGTCAGCTATATATAATTAGTCCTAAAGAATTACCTTTGAAAACATATCACTGGTGAAGGAAGCACTGTGATGTGATGTTGGTTATAAAGCTCCCTCCACCCCCGTAAAAAAAAAAAAAAAATGCGCTTCAGGTGCCTTTCTTTCATGGAGTCGCTAAACAAACCAGGTCCCGTAAAGAACCAAGAACATTAATGCAAATGTTTTCTATTTCTATTAATATCAAATCATCTTCAAGATCAGCAAAAACAAAGAGAACAACGTCTTCCTCCACAATACCAGGTTTTCTTGGTTGCAGGTTTCCCATATGGTTGCCTTACTCTTATCCCAGAGACACTATGCAAATCTGACTTGACAATAAGAGTCCCCCTGGAGTGGGATAAACAGTGGAGCAGTGTTGATACTTACAGTCCAGCCTGATGGTCCTCTCATGGAGTCTCTATAAAGAAAATGTGACTAACAAATGCTGAGTTTCTCTTTTTCCCAATTCAAGCAGTTGTTACAATTTGAATTGAATGCCTTTGTATATACCAAGAAAATAAACGTGATAAGTTTTTCTCTTTTCATTAAAATGTTCCATATTTCATATGACATAAAAGTAGAAGGTGACAAGAATCTCTTACAGTTAAAAGCAATATATTTTTTGCTGTTGGTTTCTAACAAAACTTGAACTAAGTGCATTGGCTTTTGGGTACTTCTACTTTAAAATGCATATTTAGAATAGGAATCTCTTGATGTTCAACCGAGTAATCTTTAAGACAGATAGTGAATTTGTTGCACATGTGTACATGCACATATCTATACTTTCATTTGACATTATTTATTTCTTTGAGCAAATTTGGGATATTTTACTACCTCTATGAATTCTAAGCACCATTATCATTATCTGGTTAATTTAGCTTGGCTATCTAATTTACCATATAAAAACATTTCTGAGGAAAAAGATAAGCTCCTATGGTGCTTAATAAATAAACATAAAAATAATAATTCATATAAATATACCCAATAAAATATCAGGTGGGAATGTAACCTACCTGTATTCACACTTCATGGGAGGAGGATATAAGGGAAACACTTGAACAAGCTGGCTACCTACATACCCTGAATCTACAACCTCTGGATTAAGAGACCCTGTCTTAATAAACAAAGTGAAAATTGATGAAGATTATGAATAAAGTTATTAAGGAAGACCCAAGATGTTAACTCTGTGCCTCTACACACACACACACACACACACACACACACACACACATACAAACTCACCTACACACATGAAAACATACATCCACAAGCATGCATACCACACAAAGACATGTACAAATACACATTTCTAAATAGTAACATTTCTGAATAGTAACTTTATATGGTTCCAGTTCTCAGATTTGTTTTCTGAGTAGACAGAACTCATAACATTAACAAATGCTGTGTGTGTGTTTTACCACTGAGTTCCATCCCCATGCTGTCTCCTTATTCTTCATGAATAAGAACCACATCACTCTTTATTCCCACAATATTAATTACCACTTACAGTTACATGTTTGGGAGGACACAAAACATAAGTAAAATAAGTAAGTGTTATAAAACTTATGCGTTATTTCTTTTCGATTTGTTTAATATCACGTCTCATTTTTGAAAGCTAATTTGAAAACTAAACACATATAATTTTGCAATCTGCATTCATTTCTACATCAAGGCTCAAACAAGCACCAGCAAGGCTAATGATTTCCCACGGGGGTGATGGGGATTGTTTCCGTTTATTATTCAATTTTTGGACTTTCATTCTTAGAATGGTATAATTGTCTCAAAGTACATTTAGAAAATATCAAAGACTCCATGAAAAGATTCCACTCACAGACATGCTTCTTCCAGATAACAAACACTGAAATTCCTCTGCTTGATGTAAGACTCTTCCAGCAGAGTTGCCACTGAATACTCTCCCTTGTCTCTGAAAATAATCCCCAAACTTTACTTCCATCTAAGCCTGATCTCCCTCAGGTTCCACAGACAAGCACTCCGCTTTTATGGTGCGTTCACATAAAATGCATTCTGCCTTCAACTCTACTTTTCTGGTATCATAGCAACCCTTTAAAGTTCAATATAAGTATTATGAATTTCATTTTCTCAAGAAGCATCATTGTTTTTTCCTCCAGCTCCCCAAAAGGAAATTCTCTTTCCTGCACTTGTCAATCTTAGTCCTTCGGCAGCACAGACCACAGACCTTTGCTCTAGCACAACACACCTTGGTTCAAAGTGATTGCATGCATGCTGACTTGACTCCCTTTTTGAGCAGAATTTTGCTACCATGAATCCATGCTACAGTCTTCACCAAAAACTGCCTCGATACTTACTGACCTGTCAGTCACTCATAGACACAGACAGAACACAGTAAAACTCCTTCTGTTTCTAAAAGAGAGAGCTGCTTCCCACATTATCTAGTTTTCTTATTGCTATGTTTGTTTTGGTTCAGGGTTTCAGAAGGTTCATTCCATAACATCAGTGGATGAATGGTAGAAAAGCCCTAACAGTACAGTGTGAGCTGGAGGGGCTCTGTCTTAGCTGTTGTAAGAAAAAACAGAACTATACCAAACCCTGGGGCCTGCCCCAGGCCTGCCCCATGTGAACTAATCCCACCGCCAAACCGAAGGACTACCTCTCCCCCCAAAAAACCCAAAATAAAATAAAACAAAAAACAAAAACAAGAAACACTGCACTCACCCAACAGACTTAAATCATTACAACTTCTCTCCACACTAAACCTGTTAAACCTGTATTGCTTAATAAAACTTATTTCACATTTGCCTGATATAAACTATTTCTAAACACAAGTGAACATTTTCTCCCAAATGTTCTGCACGTTTTCCAGTGCATTTCACTCACCTGTCTCTAGGACTACACTCAACCTTGAGCCTGTCAGCTACCCCACTCCCTAAGCACACATCGTTAGCTAAGCGGCCCATCGCTGCATTTGTTAGAACATGACTGGATGGAACGTTGCAGTTGGAAAGCTCTATACATCATTACCACTGCTGGCGTGACTCCTCTGCCTGTCTTAGCCACTCAGTGCACGTCTGAAATTAAGAATATAAAAACCTGTAAGAGTTCCAGTATCATGAAAAAAGGCTTGCTGACCATTTATGATGTATCCCGGTAAGACCTGGTAAACATCTCCAAGAACTTACCCCCAAGTCCTTTTTCTCTCTGGACTTTTCCAGGAGTGCTAGATATTTCATAGTCTTGGTACAATAACTGAACCTTACTTTATGGTGCATGCCTTTGTGATATAAAGAAACAAACTGGATTTTTTTTAACATATGTTTTCTTTAAGTTTGTATCTCTGTTGCTGTGATAAAACATTAAGCAATGGCAACTTGGGGAAGAGAAAGTTTATTTTTAGCTTGTAGGTGACAGTCTATCATTGAACGAAGCCAAGGCAGGAACTCAAGGCAGGAGCTTAAAGCAGAAACCACAGAAGAACACTTTACTAAGTCACTTCCATCCTCATATTCATCTTACATTCTTGTACAGCCCAGGCTCATCTGCCCAGAGTTGGCACAGCCCACAGTGCCCCAGTTTGTTCCAATCAATCAACCATCAAGAAAATGATCACAGACATGATCACTAACTGAGGAATCCTTCAGCTGAAGTTTCATCTCCCCACGGGTGTCAAGTTAACAACAAAACCAACTCAGACTTACTTCATAATTGAGAGAGAGTAGGGGGGCGGGAGTAAGGGGGCGTTTTTGAGACATGGCCTCATCCAATAGTCCAGGCTGACCTCATCCCGTAGATCAGGCTGGCCTCTTGCAGTAATCCTACTTCCGCAGCTTCCCAAGTGCTGTGGTGACAAGCATGAGCTACCACATCTAGCTTATTATGAATTATTCAGTGAGAAGGTAAGTTGTACACAATCGATTGAAAAATACATTGATGGCTTGTGAGGAGGAAAAATCACACATGGAATGACATTCAGCTGAGGAAGAAATCCTTGACTAGTGTGAAGAAATATTAGATTCACATTATTTCCACACTGAGAGCCATCATCTACAGAGAACGCTGATACAACACAGTACTCTGCTGATAGTGTCGCACAACAAGCAAAGGGTGAGCCTACATTCCACACTGGTCTGCTCTGCTGCTTCCAGCCTGCCATGAGATGCTATCACCCTAAATCACTGTAGTGAAGAACTCTGGGAGTTCCACAAACATTACCACTGAACTATGGTTCACTTTGGCATATGTGATAAAAACACAGCACGGACACCCTTGTTTTGAACCAGTATGGACCCTCTTGCTTGTCTTAGGAGGTTTTCTGTCAAAACAACTCGTCGGCCTCCTATAAACAGTCAAAATGTTTTGTTAGGAGTTTGTGCAATCATTTGTATGGACATAAAGATTGGACATGTGGAAAGGGGAAGAAAACAAAACAATCCCAGACTCTTTCCCAAATACTAGTGACCTTCAAGTAGACCCCGGGAAACATTAAAAGGAACTCACAGGCTGCAACAAAGGAAATTCTCGCATTTTAGTTGACGTATTTCATGAAAATAAATCTATGTCCCATGACCACTGACCTTTATATCTGGAGCACAACACCCTGGACGAAGATCATGGACACTTACACAACCCCTCCTCCACCCATCTAGTTTCAAACAACTCCCCTGCACCCCACCCAGTGTCTCAGCTCAAAGTCTGACATCCCCTTTCCCTCTGGAGCATCTCAAGGCTCCAAAGCGCATTTGTCTAGGTGTGGTTAAAGCACTTTTGTCCTTACGTCATGATCAAATTATTCAGGAATTTCTTTTAGTTATATAGAAGCAAAAAGAGAGAAATCAGTACGTGAAGTTCTTAGTACAAAAGAAAAAGAACCAATGACTGACTTCTGGCTCATTCTCTCTCTCTCTCTCTCTCTCTCTCTCTCTCTCTCTCTCTCTCTCTCTCTCTCTCTCTCCACACTGATCCTGGGCAAGTCAGGACACTGGGCTGTTATCCCAGAGGTAGAAAGTGAGATTCCACTGCAGCAGCAACTGTGTCTGCTTTGCATATGGGTGCTCACCATCACAGTATAGTCATTTTTACACTGGGGAATGAGATTACATGTGGTGTGTTCTGAAAATGCTCCTCTACTTGAGCTAAGTTACCCCTGTAAAAAGATCCCATTTATGTTCCAGACTCTTTTAAGGCTAATGTCACAAAATATTTCTCCTCAATCGTGATGGATATTCTGAAAAATAATTCATTATTCATTATTCTGGCGGGCAGATTAATTATTGGAAAGTGTCTCCCAGTCAATTGAGAACTATTAATTAAATGACTCAGGTACACTTTGGAGATAAGAAGTCAATGAGACACATAGAAATTCCTATCTTCCTGGGGCTTCCACTAAATAAAGGACAAACAGTAAGCAACGCAGATGCCAGTTTCATGATAAGAGAACATAAATCAAGTGTTGTTGGGAGAAAACAAAGCAGGAGAAAGGTACTGAAGATGTAGAATCCACAATGAAATGGAAAATAGCCAAGTTTCTCATTGGTAGACTTGTATTTGATACAACGTCTTAAAATAGCATAAAATCCACCACTTGGATGCACATTGACATTAACACAATGATGTAATCTATCTTTTACTTAGTAATCTTCATTAAAAGGTTTACCCTGTAATACTACACATTCTCAATTATAAAATAATGTTGTGACCACATGTGTGGTTAAACGGATGGCTATTTCCTGTAAATGTGTTGATATATAACTCAACATCTCAGAAGGTTCTACTTCCTCAAGAAGGAAAAAGGACATTATCCTTCTTCTAGCTTTGCTGCCCTTCATTTTGGGGGACACTAACCATGATGACATCTCAGCTTCAGAAGGAATCTGCACCTTACTTCTCTCCTCATTCCAGCTATGCCTTGGCACTGCCACTTCTTAATGGTGAGTCATAGTAGGCTGGACAAGGTCTTGGGCCTCTTATCCCAAGCCTTGGTTTGTCCATCTGTTGACAAAGAATAATAATAGATCCCACATTGCAGGGTGACTGTGTATACTACAGGACATAGTGCACATGAAGCATTTAGCATAGAATCTAGCACACAGTCATCATTAAATGACATATAATAGAGTTATCTCTCTTTATAACAACTAACAACAGACAGCACCCTAAACAAATAAACTCAGCATAACGTCAATTAGTAGAAATAGTGATTTTTATTATACCTTATCTGTATTCAGTTACTCATGTCAAGAAACTATGTGAGCATTTATACATGAATTTTTCAGTTAATTTCTCATCCTTAACATTATGCATTGGTAAATAACAGAAGCATTGCTTTCCAATTTCAACATTGCTGAATTATTCTAGAACTGTCTACCTTTTATCCCATGAAAGCCACTTCTGTTCTTTATCTTTTCTTAATAGAAATCACATGCCAAGCATTATCCACAATTTTAATCATTAGTACCAACCATCTGAATCTGATACCAGGATTGTTTCTTTGGCTAGTTTGTGCCAGACCTTGGCAGTAATCCTCACCCTCCACAAAGGGAGCCTTCCCCCCTCCTTCTCCATCATGGTGTTGTATATAATTTCTCAGCAGAAATTACCTTCAAAAATCATGTGTTTAATTCATCTTTTATCTCATATTGCTTTTGTAAATTACTCTAAGAGTATTGTTATAAAAATAAGTTAAACAATATATTAAGGTTTGCATACTAATATGCACATTTCTCCACAATGAATCTTAAGGCAAAATTTTTTCATCTTCTTATCAGTGAAATAAATATATGTCTAACATGATTAGAATAATACTATACTATTTGTTAAATAAAATCCAAATTAAATATTGTTGATACTTAAATTCAAATAACTAATATCCAGTGAAATATTAAATATTAATGAAAGGTTTTAACTTAATATAAAAAGTGATATAAAACCAAATATATTGTTATATTGTTTAGTCTCTATTTTAACTCTCACAAAAATCAATTACATAATTATTAATATATTACATAAATTAGACTACATAGATTACCAAAACTGAATGAACTTGTTCACAAGAGAACAGGACTTGGCCCAATTATGAATTCTAAGTTACCTGATTCAAAATCCTTTGCAAAGTTATCCTAGTTTGTGTGTACTAATTTACAGGATAAAATAATTACTATCATATATTTAACCAGTATTAGTTAGCATGTGATCAAATGAAAAAAAGAACTTAGAAAACCAAAAACTTTACAAGTTTTAAAATTTGCATTTTCTATTTAGACTTGTGAATTAAGTATAAACATGCCTCAACTAGTGGTTTCTATACAGTTAACATGTTTGAATAGTGTTTGAAGATTAATAGATATAACATGTATTTTTTTTTATTTTTATTGAGCTGTACATTTTTCTCTGCTTCCCTTTCTACTTCTCCCCTCTCCTTCAACCCTCTACCAAGGTCGCCAAGCTCCCAATTTACTCAGGAGATCTTGCCTTTTTCTACTACCCATATAAATAAGATCTATGTAAGTCTCTCTTAGTGTCCTCATTGTTGTCTAGGTTCTCTGTGATTGTGATTTGTGGTCTGGTTTTCTTTGTTTTATGTTTTAAAACCACTTATGAGTGAGTACATGTGATAATTGTCTTTCTGTATTTGGATTACCTCACTCAACATGATATTTTCTAATTCCATCCATTTTCCTGCAAATTTCAAGATGTCGTTATTTTTTTCCCGCTGTGTAGTACTCAATTATGTAAATGTACCACATTTTCCTTATCCATTATTTGGTTGAAGGGCTGTTAGGTTGTTTCCAGGTTCTGGCTATGACAAACAAAGCTGCTATGAACATAGTTGAGCACATGTCCTTGTGGCATGATTGAGCATCCTTTGGATATATACCCAAAAGTGGTAATACTGAGTCTTGAGGAAAGTTGTTTTTTCTAATTTTCTGAGAAAGCACCACATTGACATCCAAAGGGGCTGTACCAGCTTGCATTCCCACCAGCAATGCACGAGTGTTCCCTTTACCCCACAACCTCTCCAGCATAAGTTGTCATCAGTGTTTTGATCTTGGCCATTCTTACAGGTCTTAAGATGGAATCTCAGAGTTGTTTTGATTTGCATTTCTCTGATGACTATGGATGTTGTTTTTTAAAAAAGCATAAGCTGATACAATGAATAGAAATGTTAATTTTAAACAGTTTCATGGAGAACAAAGTTCGCATTAAATAGAAGTGATAACATTTTCATATATACTAGTCATAGTCAGTTTTCATCTGGTAACTGAATAATTAATTATTTAAATATCAGTTAAAATGGTTGGTATATTAGCCATATTTTTATCACTGTAACAAAAATCAACTCATAAGGAAGAAGAATTACTTGATTCAAGAATTTGGAGGTTTAGTTATTGATTAGTTGGTGTGGGAGAATTGTCTGTATTTTGTCAATCATATTTTAATAAAATGTTGATTGGCCAGGCAGGCAGTATAGGCGGGAAAACTAAACAGGAAGTAGAGGTGATGCAATGAGAACAGGAAAATTCTGGGAAGCAGGGAGGTTCCTCTGTCACTCCTGCACAGACCACCAAAGAGGCAACATGTAAGCTGTCACATTGAAAAAGGTACTGAGCCCGTGTAACTAACATAAAACAGAATAATGGGTTAAGATAAGTCATAAGAACTAATAAGTAGCCTGACCTAATGGATCAATCAGCTTTATAACTTATAGAGTTCTCTGTGTGATTAATTTTCTTTGGGGCTTGCCGGTTGTGGGGTACTGGGCGGGACAGATACCCCAACAAGCCAGCCCTCATGTTACATATGGCGCCCAACGTATTTTCCTTTGTTTAAAAAAAAAAGATGGAAATGGTGTGGGAGAATTGTCTGTATTTTGTCAATCATATTTTAATAAAATGCTGATTGGCCAGGCAGGCAGTATAGGCGGGAAAACCAGACAGGAAGTAGAGGTGATGCAATGAGAACAGGAAAATTCTGGGAAGCAGGGAGGTTCCTCTGTCACTCCTGCACAGACCACCAAAGAGGCAACATGTAAGCTGTCACATTGAAAAAGGTACTGAGCCCGTGTAACTAACATAAAACAGAATAATGGGTTAAGATAAGTCATAAGAACTAATAAGTAGCCTGACCTAATGGATCAATCAGCTTTATAACTTATAGAGTTCTCTGTGTGATTAATTTTCTTTGGGGCTTGCCGGTTGTGGGGTACTGGGCGGGACAGATACCCCAACAAGCCAGCCCTCATGTTACAATTAGTTGGCCCCATTGTACAAAACAGTGCACCATTTAAGGACATATGTGACAGGAAAAAAAAGCTGTTCACCTCATGAGTAAGAAATCAGAGAAGGAGAAAAGGCTATAATACTGTAGTCCACTTTAAGGGTCATGCTCGCTGTGACCTGAAGAGCCCCTACAACCACAAGCTAAGCATCACCTCCTGCTAGAATTATACTTGGGAGCAAAATTTTACCACTTGGATCTTTGGGGAACATTTTAAATCCAAACTTCAGCAAATATCTGTTTTCCAATTTTATAGATTTTACCCCTTTTATGTACATTTATAGGTGTAAAAAAATGCATAGACTACAGTAATTGTATGTAGTGGATGAAAGACTTTTTCCAAGAAAATACCAGTAACTTGAAGAGTTCCTCTGTACCAACGTCTCTGCAAACTTATTAACCAGAAAGATAGCTAGAATAACTTTCAAATTTATTTCTAATCACCAAAAACACATGAGCAGTTTCTAAAGCCCTTGAATAACCATTTTAATTTCTAAGTGTAGCACATTCACAGATTGAAACATAGTGGAATACTTCAGTATTTATTTTTTAGAGATTAATTTCCATTACTTGAACTCTGAGAGTATGCGTCTGTATGCGCACACATGCATGTGAGTACATATGTTTAAAGACACTGTCAGATCCCATGGAACCTGGAGCTACAGGTGATTGTCAGCCACCTGACTAGAGTGCTAGGAACTGCAGTCTAGTCCTTTGAAACAATTTTTAACCACAGAGACACCTCTCCATCTCCTGACCTCTCAATATTTTTAATGTTGATGCCTTAGAGAACATTTTACTAGGATCAGTATCTTAATATATAAAATAGGTTTTTACAATGTATGCATTGGCCAGCAATGAAAGTGTGAATTTTTCAGAGCTGGCAGAGGATATTATTGTCTTGGCAATGCTGTAACTACCAGCCAGCAGGGATGGGACAGAAGTGTTACACCTATTAGGAAACCAAGGAAGGGTTTAATGTCAATGAAATGTGGCTGTGTACCATGTGTCCACAAGCTAGAAGATAAAATCATGTTGTTGTTATTGTAAGAAAAGATGTCAAGTAACTGTGAAAGCCCGCTTTATGCTATTATGCTATTGCAAAAATGAATTGCATCCTTTTTTTTCCTTTTGGTCTTTAGAGGCAGGGTTTCTCAGTACCTATGGAGCCAGTCCTGGACCTTATTCTGTAGACCAGGGTGGGATCTCACAGAGATCTGCCTGCCTCTGCCTCCCCAGTGCTGAAATTAAAGGTGGGAGCAAACACCACTTGACTGACACATTTTTTTAAAAAGTTTTTATTGTTTCTAGAGATTCTGACATAGACAAGACTGAAGTGATAGGCAACAGCCTTCCATTAGAAGCTTCACAGTCCTTTGGTCTACATGGCGCCTTGCCTGCAAGATATGCTAATCTGCTGGTTACGCAAAGCTTGTGGGACTAGCCAGCCAATATCTGATTTGACATCAAGCCTACTACATGAGGTGGAGCCTATACCCAACACTGCATGGGTAGCCAAGAGCCTGAGACTAGATAGCTTAGAGACTTGGGGAAAACAAACACCACTGTTCTACTAAAGGAATAAAGCAATAAAATGACTCCCAATGACATTCCGCTATACTCGTAGATCAATGACTTGCTCAGCCATCATCAGAGAAGCTTCTTCCTGCAGCAGATTTGAACAAATACAGAGACCTACTGCCAGAAATTATGCAGAGAGTGAAAGACCTTGGAACACTCATCAAATGTCCCCCCCCCATCAAATCTCTCCCCTCAGAGCTCAGGGAACCCTGCAGAAGTGGAGGCCTAAAGAGTACAAGCCTCAGAAGGGATGGAGGAGACACAAAATAAGCCCCTCTCATTGACATCATTGACTCACAGAGTCTGATGCTGCACACACAGGGCCTGCACAGGTCTGCATCAGGTCCTCTGTGTCTATATTGTGGCTTCCAGTTTAGTGCTTTTATGGAATTTTTGAGTATGTGAATGAGTAGGTCTATGTTACCTGTGCCTTCTATTGGGTTATTTTTTCTTCTACTTGTTTGTTTTGTCTAACTCTGATGTGTTAGGATTTATTTTATCACATTTTATTTTAAAACAGTTAAAGGGGGAAGGCAAACACTGGATGTCTCTTATCTAAAAGTCAGTGTATCAAGAGATTTTTCAGGGCCAAACGCTGGAGAAGACATTGCTCCTCATAGTCCCTGAAAATCCCAAGGAAATTCTTTGTTTCTTGTTAAGATAAATTCTTCCCTTCTATGGCAGTATTAACAAGTGACTATCCATTGGAGGAAGCACTTCTCATGTTACTAACAATTCTCCACTGAACAACTATGAAACAAGTTCTTTCTTAAGAAGTGTATCATGGGGCAGCAAGATGGCTTGGCAGGTCAAGGTTCTTGCTGCCAAGCCTGATCGTCTAAGTTTGACCCCTGGAACCCACTTCCTCAAGTTGTCTTCAGACATCCTCTCATGTGGCACCTGTGTACCCCCAGGCCCCCCAAAATAAAAATATAATAAAAGAGAAAAAGAAAGTGTATTGAAATATAACTGGTTGAGACTGATTTTATTAATAAAAATTGAACCTGCTTTAGTGTGCCTAAAACATTATTTGCAAATGTTAGTATATTATCAGTGATGCTATCTTGTTGTTGTTGTTAATTTGTTTTTTGAAAAAGGATTTCTCTCTAGCTTTGGAGCCTGTCCTGGAACTAGCTTCTGTAGACTAGGCTGATCTCAAAATCTCTGCCTCCCGAATGCTGGGATTAAAGGCATGTGCCTCCACTGTCCAGCAATAAGGCTATTTTTTTTAAAAAAAAAAAAAAAGAAGAAGAAGTTTCATAGGATGTTGCATAACTTGAGGGTACTTTGCAGAACTTCTTATTCCTTACTGTTTTCCAGGATTCCAAATGACAAGGACGTTGTCTAGTAAATGTTAAGGATATAAAGAAAACACAAACCAAGGAGATTACCTTCTTGTTCATTCATTTCACTAAAGAATGAAAGGGCAGGGCTATCAGAGCAAACAAAGTTGTTGTTTATTGCAATATAAAAAGTGAAGCCCAGCCCTGCTTACTTCTGTGAAGTAAGAAGGTGCACATCTCAAGAACAAGGAATCTGTTTGATCAATTCTTTACTCTGGACAAAGTAAAAAAGTTTCCCTTAAAATGTAACCAAGTGTTTTACTGGACAGAGTGTGTCCAATGGAGGGGCATTGGGCTGTGCAAGCTTGATGAGGACCACAGGTCCTGGTCTCCAGAGCTGTCCCAGCTTGCACACAGATGCAGCTACTCCCTCCCTAGTTTTCATCTTTAACTGTGGTCGAGCAGAGTACCAAGATCAATCTGCAGACAGTAGGACTCTAGTTTGCTATAATCAACCAAGGTCCGAACTTACTGAATAAAAAAATGCCTCAAATAAAATAAACAGTTTTAAATTACGTGTTCTTCCAATAGCATGAAAGAATCTCACATTGTCTCACTTTATCACACCCAGAAAATGGGTCATCCCTCTGCCTAGTATTCCATAAGTATGAAAGCCCAGCCTGCATGAACTGGGAGTGAGACAGCATTCAGACTATCTTCATAAAGGATATTGTTGTGACCTTGCCATTTTACTGAGACATTATGGTTTGTCTATTACTGTGCCTAACCTCAAGTTTAACTGTGTCATGAGCATGCATGTATAGGAAATCAGAGAGAGAATCTGCTGTATTCTACCATCTCAAGCACCCAGCTGGTGTTTGGGAGAACTTATCTTGCACAGAAGAGAGACGACTGTGTACCTGCACATAAGAAATATAATGAGTCATATCACCAGAAGTACACCTGATGCTGTTTACCTGAATACTCTTTAAGCTGTGGACCAGATCAAGTAAAACCCAGAGGAGCAAATGGATTTGAAAATGCTATTTTCAACTTTTATCTAAGACTCTGTACCAGAGAGTAACGAATCTTAACACACAAGCACCAGAAATATAAGGAATGATCACAAAAACGGCAAACAAAAATATCCCCCCACAAAACAAATAGGACTTTTCTACAACTCAAACATTTTGCTCCTTTATTTTAAAGTTGTTTATTACATTATTTATGAAAATTGGTTTAAACTGTTCAGAATCTGATACATTTTATGAATTTTTTATTTGATTTAGATGCAGTAAATTCAATTTTTTACCTTAAACACACACACACACAATGCAAACACATACAAAAAACCACTATATCTACTGATTTCTGACTAATAAAACAGAAAATTTCCCCTTTTCTGCCATCCAACATTTAACTTATTTACTGTCTTGAGATGAATATTTTAAATGCCTTATAATTTTTAATATGAATGAACTAGGATATCAGATTTTGCTCTTGAAAAAAAAATCAAAAAAAAAAAAACAAAAAAAAACAAAACAAACAAGCAAAAAACCCAGAAGAGAGCCATTCCTTGAACAGAGAACTAATAAACATATGTAAACAGTGAAGTTGGATTAAACCAAAGCCTTATTTCTTTAGGATCTTGATTCGTTAACTTAAACAAAAATATCGGTTAACTGCAAAAGAGCACCCGTACTCAATCTGCTGTACTGTGCCTCTGCAAGGCTGCTCAGGGGGAAAGCAATGCTTGTCTGTACCCTGGGATGCCCTGTGGACATACTGCTCCTCACAGCCCTACAGATCACTTCTTAGCAGCCCCGCTGTCAGTTCCTAAGAAGCAACTATAAACTGTCTGTCCTCTGTCATGGACCAATCCAGTGAGTGATTCTATACTGTAGCATCAGCCGGCAGCTGCTTCACAACTATTCACAGAACTGAAGACTGTTTTAAACTGAGATCTACACAGACGTCTTTGTCCACACAATTTTTTTTGTGCAAACAAACAACAAAAAATAGCCACTATTTATTAAAAGGAAGTCTAGCTGTCAAAAGAGAGTCAAGCACAACAGCACATTTACATCTGTAGCAGTTCATATGCCATGAGAAATTGAACTATGATATGAAGACTCAAGTATGCCAGAGCTAGGTTCATTTTTATATCTAAAATAACAAAATCACCTCTTCTTTTCCTCAAAAAATAAAAGGAGCAGAGCGAGGCTTTTGTTTGTTTCTTTGTTCATTTGCTAAAAAGGAAATCAGTTTGGACATTTTTCGGAATTTGAGAAGTGGCTTAGCAGTTACAAGCACTTGTTCTTACAAAGGACCTGGGTCCAGTTCCCAGAACCCGTGATTGCTCACAGCCCTATAACTCCAGTTCCTGGAGATTCAACACCCTGTTTGGATGTTGTCAGCACCAGGCACATACATGATGCACATGCATACATCCAGGCAAAATATTTATAGGCATAAACATGGAGAAAAAGCTAGAAAGTTGACATAAATTAGAAACCACTCTCGTAGAGTGTGGGAAGCTCCTCTCAGCCTACTTCTATTATTTCTCAAGGCAGAATTAAATAGAGTTGGAATCCCATATAGTTCACGGCCTCACTTTAGATTTGCAAGAATAAAGGACCCAAAGATGGATAGCAATTTAAAAAAATGCAAAATGCAGACCCATAGTGAGTCTAAGGAACTTGGTTGACTCTTGGCAGGATGTAAATAGAGCCTACAACCTTTGCTTTCCTTTGCCTGATTAGGGAGTTTCTTAAGACAAATAGAAAAATGAATTCACATTGAAGGGTGTTGTGCAACGTGGGCATTGTAAATGCTTTTTAACAGCAGTGTATAAAGCCCACAAGCTTTCTTGTTCACAATTAATGAGCCAGTTCAAATTCTCAAGCTCACAGTAAACACAAAAGGGGAAAATAATGAACAATAGGAGACCGCACTCTCAAACCCCATTCTGCATTATTCATTAGCTTTCTGTTACTGTAACAAATACATATGATGATAAACTTACTAAGAGGTAGGGTTTCACTTGTCTCATGGTTTTAGAAGTTCCAGACTGTGACTGGGCAGGCACATTTCTATTATGTCTCCAACGAGAAAACAAAACGTCGTGCGGGAGGATGTAGCAGAATAAAAATCACTTTCCTCATGGTCAGGGTGCCAAAATTAGCAAAAGAGAACATTTCTGAGCGCCCAGTCACCTTTCTAGGGCAGAGTCTTCAGTGGCCAGGAAGCCTCTTATTGGGTTCCACTTCTTAAAAGATTCCTTCCGTCTCCAGAGACACCAAGGTAGGACTAAACTGTTAAAATATTGGCCACACAACTTTGCTAAGTGGGCACAATAGCAAACTGTCTGCTAAGCACATATCTCCGCACCTATAGACAAGTGCTCCTAACAGTCCTGAACAGAGGGGCATCTCTATTCATTGGTAGAGATTATTACAAAATATTACAGCTGATCAAAATGAATAGGACAAATGTCTGTGAGTGTTCAGGTTCAACGGGACATCTATATCTCACTCTCTCCCCCAAACCCAGGGAATATCTCAGAAGGGAAGGCACAAGATTTCTAGAGCCATACAGTGGGGAGAACTGGAACTATACAATGATATATATATATATATATATATATATATATATATATATATATATATATATATTCCCTAAAAGGTTAACCATGGTCTGTTCCTGGAATCCACCCCCAAGTGTCACAGGAGCTGCAGAAAAGGCCAAAAGCATTGGGCATTTGAACTGAAGCTTAAAAGATGTCAAAAATCACAAAGAAAAAGACAAGGCAGAAGGGCA
Organism: Myodes glareolus; assembly: GCF_982192425.1. Classification (NCBI taxonomy): domain Eukaryota; kingdom Metazoa; phylum Chordata; class Mammalia; order Rodentia; family Cricetidae; genus Myodes; species Myodes glareolus. The sequence goes on from NC_142039.1 coordinate 11,035,369, forward strand.
TCATAGACCAAAATAACCAGAATAGATATTAGAGAAGACAGTACATGAGCAAACTCAGGGTATTTCAGGGAAGCAAAGAGCAGAGTACATGAAATGAGGCTGAAAAGGTTACTTGATCCCTGGGCTAATTAAGAAGTTTAGACACATCATAGTGAGTAGGGAGACAAAGTTTATTCAAGGATGGGGAGTATTGCAGAGTGAGATTTTGTTTGAAATGCCAAGAGGAAAGAAACCAATAGACATTAACTGAAAGAAGCAAACTGTTCAGGGGCCACTACAATAGATAAGTCATCATCAATGAGAACACAAAGCCCCAGGCTCTATAATACCAGAGAAAAGACATATGTGGAGAACAAACTCCTGCCACCATTGTTCTCTGTTTAAAGATCATGCTGTGGGGCAGCATGCTTCTTCAAAGTCTCTCCCTATGATCAGTGTGCAGATAAATCTTTCCAAGTCACAGGAACAGTGATCTGAAAATGAACCCTCTACCCAGCAACTAGAGAAGGCTTCTAATAAATACTGACGAAACCCAAGCGTTCATCACGTCCACTTCCAAATGCTACCTGAAATGTTAGGAATATGCAAATTAATGAGTGATGCTTAGGATAAACCTAAGTGATGAATTCCTGTATGCCCACTTGACAACATTACAATTAAAAAGGCTTTCAAGAATCTGTATATTATTGATATAAAGGGAAGGGGGAAAGACAAATGTTTAATATGATTTAATTTGGCTTTAGTTCACTTTGTTTGTTTGCATAATTAAAACATAAGACCTGGATGTTCTTAATTATTCTAGGGAAAGTTGATTGTGATGTAAAATAGCTGTGACTGTAGTGAGGGTCTGCCTTGCTGTGTGCCCTCTTTCTGGGGGCTTTAGAATAATCCATTGTAAATTAAGTGATTGACAGATTTGCAGTTTAAATCAAAGTTTACTGAAACAACCCATGTGAAGTTCATGGGATAATACTTTACATATATATATATATATATATATATATATATATATATATATATATAGAGAGAGAGAGAGAGAGAGAGAGAGAGAGAGAAAGAGAGAGCAATGTTTAATAAATTACAACTATTGTTGTTTGTTCCTTTGATAATAAAAAAAATTAATCATTGTGGAAACAATGACAAAAGACCCTAGATATTTTGTACATAGCTATTTTTCCTGGGAATTTTCAATACAAAAGTAAACATAACAACTATTTTGTCCTTTATGTTTATCATTAGAATCTAATGTACCTTGAAAAATGAATTAAACGAGATACTTTGCTACAGAAATGTTTCATAGAAAAATGACTAACAATTCTTAAGAACTATATAAATTTCAGTTCAAGTTTTGATTTCTCATTTTTTTCATTCATGCCAGAAAACTTCATCCTTCCTTGAATTTTAGTTTTGTCGTATTAATTTTTGGTTATCACACAAAGGAGAATTATCATATGCCTGCATCATTGTCCACATGCATTCTGTAGTGATATTTTGTTTGTGTTTTAACAAATAAAGCTTGCGTGAAGGTCGGAGTGCACAGCTAAGCCATTGTGGGCCAGGCAATTGTAGCACACACCTTTAATCCCAGGACTTGAGAGATAGAGGGAGAGGGATCTATGTTAGTTTAAGGCCACCCTGGGTTACACGAAATTCATCCAGTCTAAAAGAGAAACAGAGCTCACACAAAGGTGATTCCAGCACTTGGGATCCCATGCCTTTAATCTCAGGTCTAGGGAGGTGGAGGTGATATGGCTGAGGAAAGGGGAGGAGAAAACAGGAGCTCATTGCTATCTGAAGATGCAGTCAGGTTCACCCTTTTGGTCAGAGGATTTGGTAGAGGTAAAAGGTCTCTCTAGTGACTGGCTGCATTTCTTCTCTGATCTCTCAACTTTCACCCTCTAATTCCTGACTCGAAGTTTTTATTAAGAACAATTAGAATTCGGGCTACACGTTCCCCTCTCCTGTTGTCTGGCCAATTCTCGTTCTCTCCCAGATAGTCCCCACTTCTGCTATCAGGTCACATGTATGTCCCTGCCCTCTCCTATCTCTCTCGATCCCCCCTCCTCACACGATTTCCTCCCTAATTGCATGAACTCTCTTCCAGACACTTGTTCTTAGTAGGAGGGAAGCCGGAAAAGCACATGAAATGCTAGAGCTGAGCCAGCAGAAGACAAGGCTGCAGCCTTAAAGAAAGCTGCATCCTGATAGTATTTATAGTGAGTGATGGCTCTCAAGTTGCAGGCCTGCCCCCATGTCTACACCCATCATATGTCACTGGGCTGGCAAATGGTACTTAGCAAGTTATGTTCAATAAGAAGATGCTGACATATACTCTGTGTATCTGCATGCCCGTTCCTGTGTCTGTATATCTGTGTGGTCTCAAGAATTAAGCATAACAGAGCAAACTTTTTAACATAATGTTATCGTGCTTAAATGTAATAATACACAAGAATGGCTGTAGTTTCAAGGAGTTGGAAAATGGCGCTGTTCTGAAGGAAAACGTATCAATGAATCTGGTGGCAAAGCTCAGCCTTGAAGCCGTGCTCATGGCTGGGGGTCTATCCCCAGCACTATGGGGTGCAGGAGGGCATCTTGAAGAGGAAGAGAGAAAAAGAGAGAGGAAGGGAAGGAAAAGAACAAGTAAAACACGTAAAACACACATGAAATGCATGTAGCTCCCAGGAACACTGTCCTGCTAATAAATAAATTAACAGAATTTTTTAAAGTTATAAGGCTCAATATAACCAATTTTTAAACTGAATACAATAACATCAGGCAGTAATATTGCTAAATACTTATTTCTTAGAGACACTACCTTAAGATGATTATATTATTTAATGTACTCTTTTCTACAGTTAGAGCATTTGATGAATGTTCTCGAAGGTACACAACTATGAGAAGCAGAATTGGGATTCAAGTCCAGTTTGCTGGGCTTGGTTTGTAGCGATGGCATAAACTTTGCTTCTCCAAGCTCCACTGCCAGTGCTGGGATTAAAGCAGTTGTTCTTAGGGGGAGCTTGGTTCCCACCCAGGGTTCCACGCATATGAGGCAGAATCCTACTGCCTAATCTACATTCCTATACCCTAAAATAAAAATATGAAAGAAAAAGGAGTAGAAAATAACCATTTCAGGAACTTCAAAGGCTAATGGTTACTGATAAGTTAAAATTAAACTGGATATTAATGGTTCCAGTACTTCTGCCGAATTAACTAAATCTGATCCCACAAAAAAAATAGCCATTTTCATTTTTTAGATACGTAAACACCATATCTAAAATGGTGTTTACATATTGATGCATGTGTCCTCCATATGCCGTTTTACTAATACAGACTCCAGGATTCTAGCCTGAATTCTTGATTTTTGAACTCAGGCACTAGAAAAAGGTAGAACAGAGCAAGAGGAATGAAAGATCAAAGTCTAACCTCTCTGGGCTGCACAGTGAGTTAAGAACAGTTTTACAAAGTGGAATTTGCCCAGGGCTCTCTGCACTTTCTCTTCTTGGAACTGTTGAGGCCCCACTTGTCCTAAGGCACTGACTGTCCGCAAAGGTGTTTTTCAAAGGGCAGACTGGACTGGAATGCACAACCAAGGTTGAAGGGGCAGAGGCTTGAGATTTTATTGAAACTGATTAATAAAAACAAATTAACCTTCCAACAATAACTTTTTAAAAATCTGCATTCTTTGCCTACATCAACACTTCTGATCCACGGCATTTGGAAGTAAATAATACTTTGTTAGTGAAGAATGTCTTATCTACCTGGGATGTTTAGGCGGGGTATCTGTTTCACTAGATGTCAGAAGAACCCCTCACATGGTGACCACCCATGTGTTTTCCCCAGACTCTCGTCGGTCTACTGGGAGGCAAAATGACCCTGAGCTGATAGCCAGTGACTTATCGTCACAGCATGTGCGGAGCTTTGCTGCACTTTGAGCTATTTTCATTGCTGTGAAAAGTCAAATGGTGTTCTAAGGTGCTTCCATTTTAGGCAGTTATATGGAGACTACTGGAGGCTCCTATGTGATGTCACAGAACTGGGCAGCACGCTGCTCTCCCAGGTCGGCTGTAAGCCAGTGATGGCCCCGAGTGGTATTATTATTGGTTGTTGGCTGATGCTAAACTGGACTTCACTCCTGTATAACAAACTCACCATCCCATGAACATGGATTAGTCTGTCGTGTAGATTCTCCCACACCTCAAATACCTGCACTGCCCAGACCTCACACAAACCACAGTAGATAGTAGCCTGTGATACCTGCTAATGGGGATAGTTAGGAAAAAAAGAAGCCCTGTGGGGTAAATTAGCACCACAGAGAGACAAAAGGAAGCAAAGGCAGGAAATAAATGGATGCAGACAGAAATCTCTTCTGAGACATGGTTGTTATTCCCCTGCCATGAGGCAGCTTGCACGACCACAGGCTCACTCACCTATTGTCTGTTTTTATTAAATTAAGGCCAGTTCAGCAGCACCCTTACTCTTCAGTTTACTCTTGCCGTCTAGGAGAGCTTGAGTCTGTAATGTTCCCAACAGACTCATTATTTGCACACTTGTTCTTGAGCTGGCAGCTACTTGGGGAGGCAATGGGACCCTTAGACGATGAAGATTGCCTAGCAGAACAGGTCAGTAGGGCCAGGCCTTTGGAGGTTTTTCCTGTCTGTGGTCCCAGTAGAACTCTGCCTCCTGGTACTTGGAATGTGAATCATCTGTTCTGACACACAATCACAGCCACGATGCACTAAACGTTTTAAACTGTGAACCAAATAAACCTTCCCACTCGTGAGCTGTTTCTGTTGGGTATGTTGTTCACTCGAGGGAACAAAGATTCTATTGTTTTCCAGGTTTGATCCGGTCCCCTCTGCATTTTTTAAAAAGCCTCTAGTTCATTGTTCCAGGGATTCCAAACTAAGGTAAATTAAAAGAAGGGGAAGAGACAAGAGAAAAGGAGAGGAACGGAAGAAGGAGAGAAATTCATCAAAGCAAAGCAGTGAAAGCTAACTGTGCATATGTTTGAGAAAGAAACATGCACACTTTGAAAGTTTCTGTTATGTAAGCAATATAGGAAAAAACAGAATCACTTCTAATACTAACTGTGACACACAAGCTAAGAACAGCAACGTGTTACTCACTTTAAGCCCCCACAGTTTCTTCTCACACATGCTTTTACATTATATATCTCATGGATTTCTTGAACCTTTAAAACTGCAACCTTGCTTTTTTCCTTTTTTACATTTTCTCTATCTCTAGGCTTTACTGAACAATTGAAAGAACAAATCTCAGAGCAGTTACATAAATGGCTTTTTTGAAGTGGGTCCAAGGTTCAAATTACTTTGAGTAGCTCAAGTCTATAAAATTAGTGAAAGATATTTTCACTGTCAGCTTGTTGATAGTTGCATTACTTATTTGATTGTGTGTACCTAAGAACATGATTAAAAACCTTCTGAAATATGAAGAGATCAAGAAATATTGTAACAGGCAAATTCTTTTGGTTAGCAATTGACTACTGGCTATCTCCCCCTCCCAGAACGACCTTGCAGAGGATGTTATTCTGTATACCAATCAAAGTAACAAACTGCTACCTCAAATGTTGTTTTTGTAATCTCACCACTCCTGAGGCTAAAGCAGGAGGATTGCATATATTACAGGCTAGACCAAGCTACAAACTAAAGTTCAGGCCATCCTGGGCTGGGCTACAAGTAAGAAACTGTATACCCACAGGACACGCATACACACACACACACACACACACACACACACACACACACACACACACTATAAGAAAATTTACTCATTTTTAATTGCAGTGTAAAAATACTGCATATTGATCCAGACTTCTTTTCAAAATTCAAAAACTCCCCTTCCCATTTCTTTGCATGTGAGTGTTGATGTTTTCAGTATTCATCATGTGTTTTGATTTCTTGAATATCTGCCATACATTTATTATTGGCCTTATATTATCTTATTTAGCAATTCATGAAGTGAGATACATCACCAGCCCTTTGTTTCCAACATTCCTTTGCATTCTTCACCACCCAAAGGTTTCCTTGTCCTTTTCATTGTTTTTTGAGAATTAAAATTACTCGTAATGATTTTTATAATGCAGACGGGTTTACTGGGTTTGGGGGGATTTTTTTTTCACCTCTCAAAATCTCCAAAGTGATCTTGAAGTTTCTGGTTCAGGTAAAACACATTAAGGAACCATAATGTTAGGTGATTAACATTCCATAGTCTGACTCATACTCTTTTTCTAAATTTAAATATCTGGGCTATTTCTTGAGTAAAATCAATCATCATTACCATCTGCTAGTCTTCAGTCTCAAATTGGCTATCCAACCTGCTTAGGAAGAGTGGGAAAGAGCTGAAGGAAGTTCTGGGTTTGTCTCCTTGTTTGGGTCTCCCACTTCCTCGGGGACTACTCAGTATGATCATCGTCATATGTCCCTCTGAGGACATGAGATGCACTAGTGACAACCAAAGTATGTTCAGAGGGCATGGTTGCAGGAAGTGGAAACTTGGTCAGCAAATACAAAATGTAAGAGTGACTGATTTTAGAAACATTGGAGGGGCTGGAGAAATGGCTCAGAGGTTAAGAGCACTGACTCCTCTTCCAGAGGACCCGGGTTCAATTCCCAGCACCCACATGGCAGCTCACAACTGTCTGAAAATCTAGTCCAGGGGATCTTACACCTTCACACCAATGCACATAAAAATAAAAAAAAATAAAAAAAGAAACATTGGAAATTCAACAGCTAGACATTCTTTAATTCAAGTCAAATGAACATATGTGTATTAAATGGCAGCTAAGGTATAAGCCATAGGCTATTTTTGCCTTATTACTGTGGGTGATGACAATGAAGTCAGAGATACACCATAGATTTGATCATCTTTGGAAATAATCATCATTTCTCATCTACACCCTCACACACAGTATGAGAATACCACTACTTATACACCATGAAATATTTTGTTTATATATGCCTTAGCCTTGTGTATAAAGATAAGTATACATCTGTGTGTGTTCACCCAATTACTATACAATCTTTTATTTTTAATATCTTAGTAGTAATAAATAGGGTTTATTTTTCTATGAATGTTCTAGTATTTTGTATTTGAATGTTTCCTTTATTGTAGACACTCATTAGATGCTTGTGAACCAAGTTCATTGATAAGGAAGGTCTGCTTCATTTGAATATCCCGTTTCTATGATTCAACAGCAAGGGACTGTGAACTTTTAGACAGAGTTCATCTTTCTCAAAACTCTAGGTCCAGGGACTATACTTTGAGAATTCTGCACAAGCCACAATTTACTTTCTTGTATTCAACTTGAAAACACATTAAAATTCATGTCTTTCCTAAAGTGCAGAAGACAGCATATTTTATTTAAAATGCATACTTTGGTCCCTCTTATAAAGAATTTAACAGATAGTAATGCAAATGCTGATTATCTGCTTCAGAGTCTCCCAATATGGGGCGAGGAAGCAGTGGTCACGCTGGTATCAATTAGCTGGTCTGTCGTGATTAAACGCCTATGAGATATTAATCTTCTTAGCAGATTTGCTTTGTATTTTGCCTGTTAATTACACTACTCCAAAAGAAAAGACCAGTGAATCCAAAGTTTTAGAACAATCATCAATAAACAATGCAGTCAAATTCACCCTGAATATGTTGAAGAAGGGGAACTTCTAATAAAGGACTCGTCTTAGCTACTGAAAATTACTTCCAGGTAAAATACATAATTAATTTCCTTATTCAAACTGTGTGAGCATGCACATGTATATGATAGAAAGTTTACCAACTAGGCAGGTATAGAATTCTTCTGACTAAGATAAGGAGTGTTTCTAACTTAACCCTGAAGAAGAACAAAATAAAAAAAAAGAAGCAAAAAGCAGAGGAACTACGTCAGTGAAGTAGGGCAGTGGGGTTAGCACTAAATGCTACAATCTCCCTGCCCTTTACTCTGCATAATATATTGATGAAAACTAATAATAATAAATTGATGCCAATTACTTATTCCTATGCTAGGTCTATTGAATTACTCTAATATAATTTAGGGATCAAGAAAATGTGGCTTGGAAAATTGCATTTAATTCTGTTGAGAAATGAAGCATCTGGATTGCTCCCAACACCAGCATCACAGGAAAAACACACAGTCTTATGAGAGAAAAGGCAGAAAATGAATTCTGCTATTTTTTCTCTTGAGCATTCTATCATCAAATGTGCATTTTCCCTTATGTTCCTTTAATTTCACACAGCACATCCATCTAATGGAATAGAATAATATATAACGTACTATATTGGAATGGATTGTTTAGAATTAGTCTTATTTTAGAACCTTGACAATCATATTTGTGTGAGAGGACAGACAGACACACACACATACAGAATCCATGCTCATACAGATGAATGCTGTTTAATAACTCATAGCAATAAATTCATCACATTGAAAGGAAACATGCACAGGGCTGAACACATTGGTGAGAGGTTGAGAGCACATACTATTGAGGACTTAAATATGGTTCCCAGCACCAGCATCTGGTGACTCACATACCTGTAACTCCAGCTCCAAGAAATCCAACATGCGCTTCTGGATTTCATGGATACTGCATACATCTATACATGTAACACAGAGTCGCAACACAGAAACATGAACAAAACTAAGTCTTTCGAAAAAGAAACGAAACATACATTAGGATCCTTTCCATTTTTATTTTATGTGCATGAAAGTTTTGCCTGCATGTAGGTCTTTACACCACACTTGGAAGACAGAAGCAGGAGAACTGCCATGAGATCAAGGTCAGATTGAGCTATATAATGAGACTCTTACAAAAGAATGAGACTCTTTCAAAAGAAAAATTAATTAATTTCTAGCAATAAATATGTATAATATTAAATCAATAAGGATTCATTTTTTTCACACAACAAATCTTAGTTTACAGTTAATATTTAGATCTATTTCACAGCATTGCCTCATTTCCTAGCAACAAAGTCAAGTTGTCTCACTGGACAGCTTCTGTGGGCTCATGTAAACCAAAGAAAACAGATCCCCTGCTACCTGTCACTAAAACACCTAAAAGTAAACAATATCACCTGGGGAAATTCGATTGGAGCCAGAAGAATGGCCTGTAGACGTAAAAATAATAGCAAAGAGGAAAGACACCCCAGTGAGCAACTTTCTCAGCACATTTGAAATTCTTCTTAATCCACGATGATGTTTACAGATTGCAGTTAACAGCAGCAGAAAGCACAGTGAGGGCTTTCACTGTGTTGTTTTTAACCGTTTTCTCCCAATGATTCAAGGACTACACCCTCACACACAACCTGGAATCTCATTCACATAAGAGATGTCTATTGAATATTGAATAATGCTCTCCAACAGGCCTTCATGAAGGTCCCCCATGCAGAGAGCAGTTCCTAGTGGTCTACTTCTCTCTTGAAAATTTACACAGTTCACTTGAAGAATTAGACATAAGGGGTAGATACACAGTGCAAACCTTCCAAGTAGGGGAGCAGAGGATGTCAATCAAGATAGATGAGGAAAGACTAAAGAAATGGTCCACTCCACACAGAACAATCAAAAGAAACCTTTAGATCCATCATGCCTCTGGCTTGCTAGCACCCACAACACATAACTAACAGAGAAGGAAAACAATATTAACACGTGTGAAGGATTTGGCATACTCCATAATGCCGTTTAGAGCATGGGGCACTCTATATATGGCTAGGGTTTGGTTGGAATAAACTGAACTTCAGTTTGGAAGCAATAATAGGAGTGGTAAAGGGTAGTACAAGTTCCTGGAGGGCTGACCATTAAGGAACTGAGATCCCAATTTGTGACCTAGGCGATCCTAGTGCACTTTGGATAAGTTCCAGCGTGATACTAAGGCTGGACCCTTGGAGAAGCACCAAATTAACGTTTTCCTCCAAACATCAGCCCCAGACAGGGGGCTTTCAAAATGGGCTCTATAGGCCTGCAAAAACCAATGTACACAGTTCACTTCCCAAGGTTGATAAACTATGTTTTTATAACAGTTGGCCCTCTTAAAAATGAATTGTTTGAAATAGTTAAGACTTCACTAACCACCAAATATAAAATGGGAATGTTTGGCGCAATAAGCTAAAATATTCTTCATAATTTTCAACAAGGAGATTACATAAAATATAAAGAAACAGTGCATTCTTTTTTAATCTTTTTAAAAGTATCTAAAAACAGCAGATTCCTTCTGAGATGTCTTATCACTCTTCTCATAGTCCTTCCTGACATAGGGTTGAAATAGGGTTGTAGAAGTGACATGTGTTCTCTGCCTATGAGATTTTCCTGTCATCCTATTCTTTCTACGCTGTGACACTTGATTGTGGATTCCTGAGAAGTAAATAATTTTAAGCTATCTCCTGTCCCGCAAAAAAAAAAAAAAAAAAAAAAAAAAAAAAAAAAAGAATTTGGTGAGATGAATGAAGTTGCCATATGAACACATCCAAAATCAGATATATTATGTGGACAGGAATTTGCAGATGGGTTTAATCCTGTGAAAAGAAACATTATCTATGAGGCTTCAGAGAGGCCTGTGCCCCTATAGACTGAATCTTGACTGTTGGACAAAGGGCTAAGAGTGAAAAGCTTACCACCATGGTGCCACTCTTGGAAGACAAAATAAACAAAACAAACAAGCAAAAACCAACCTTAAAATCGTGGGACCTGGTAGCAAGTCTCTGTGTCGCTGGAATTGAGATACATAGTGGCTTGTAGGACTGTGATCACTTCCTTACTTCTTACTTCTTAGCCTCAGGGTGAGTATTTTATCCCAGCACAAGCTCCCACCATGATACCTGTCTCACCCCAGGCCAAAGTAAAGAACCCAACAATCAGGGTCTGGAAACTTCCAAACTGTGGACATAAATAAACCTTCCTCTTTTCCCAGTTAATTCTCTCATTCACTTATCTGCTGTAACGACACGAAGCTGACTGAAACATTCATTTTCTACTGTACTCTTATCTTCTATAGTGAAAATAGCAAGGCAAGGGGAACAGAAAGGCAGGACCAATGCTATCTTCCCCGCAACTGCCAGATCAGAATGACTCACCTTTCAGCCCAAGAATCTGGCTGATATTTACTTTTAAGAGTGGTTGCCATGACAACACCAAGCAAGAAATGAGAGATTGGACTCAAGAAATCTGGTGCTAGTTGTGAATTTTTGTCATGGGCAGAATATTTTGAAACAAAACAAAACAACAACAAACAAAACAAAACAAAAAACAACCAACCAAGCGAACCAACAAACAATAAACCTGACTTGAAAGCTTTCCCAATAGTCTCCCTTGGGTTGACTGACACTTGGACAAAGAGCATCTCCCTCAAGTCCTAGTGAACATCTGGTTTTCTCTGGGCTATTGATTTTCTTTACTTGTTCAGAATCCTATAAATTCTGAGTATAATTTTGTTTTTTTGGGATGGTGTCTAGGTGAGTAGCTTAGGCTGACCTTGGTCTAATGATCGTCTGGCAACTCTAGTGATGAGATTACAGACATACTTGGCCTATAAATGATTTTCTCTATGGTCTCAAATCAAAGTCAAAAGGACAATATATATTTTTATATATCCTCTGGAAGCAAATTCTTCTCTAGTATGTCTGCCAGCTAATAGTCCTTCTGACCAAGGTGGACAATGGCAGAAGCTATTACATCATTCTAAATAGCCATTCTCAGACATAAGCAGCCCCACGAAGCACACAGCTTTCATTCGGTATTTTTACAGTAATTTTGAATAAATTTGTTAGGAACTATCTACCCAGAGGGAAAGTAGACATCAATTCCAAACAAATTTACAAGATAAATTATGGCATTAACTATTTTCACCAGAGTCAAAATTTGCTCTCAACAAATCTCTATTTCTTCAGCTCTGACAGAAAAGTTTCTAGAACAGAGATACCGAAATAAAAAAGAGCATAATAAAACTTAAAAATTGTCAATTTTCTGAATCTTTTCATTAACATTTTCCTGATTAAATGTAGATATAAATGAGATTAAATGAGACATAACGAGTGAAAACAAAATATGAAAGAACCAGCATGTATTAATAAGAATGAATGGAAGCCTGTGAAGAAAAGCCTACAGCATGTTTCTCTGAAATAAGCAATGGAGTTAGCCAACTCCAAATTCACTTTGGGCAGGCAAGAAAAGAGCTTCTGATGGATTAGGATTGGTAGACAATCCACAGGCCGTTGGTTTACATTAATCTGGTTTGAAGTCAGTTCTCTCCTTTCACCATAAGTTTCCAGGATCCAACTCAGGTCATTAGGTTTGAGCCACGACAGCTTTTACCGGGTGAGCCATCTTTCCTGCTCTACAATGTTTTTTTCCAGTTGCATTGGGTAAAGGTGCCACTTTCCCCATCAGTGCCTTTCCTCTAACCCTTAAAGAAAACTATGTGCTGTATAAAGATTCTGGGAGGCTTCTAGAACTGTGTTGATGGTAGTAATCGTGTTGTTATTAGTTAAAGTGCTCTCTGACACATTTTCCTGTCATAATCGATTCTTTAATGATAGCAATGACATGAAGCATTCATATCTAATCAGCAATGCTCAATTCTCCACAAGAAAATACCACTACATATCAATTATACACACACCTTACTCAATTCTTTCTAATCACGCAATGCTATATATACATAAAATATAGTACAGTTAAAATTCCCTGCTCTTTTTTTGTAGTAATTAATTTTCAATACTTTGTGATTTCATATAATTTAAAAGATCTACTGTAGAGTAGAAGTTTCCATGGATTAGGAATAAAATGCTATGGTATTGCTCAGAGCATAAGACATAATGATGGATAGTTAAGAAATCATGTCTCTACTGCATTTTCTACTATCAAAGCTGCTATTTGAGGGCATCTGCCCTGGAACTGTGAACTTGTTTAGAAATCTTATAAATTGAACTAAGTAAGAGCACGAAAAAGAGCACTTTAGCGCTGCCCGAGCTTTCACCACAGGCAGCATCTGTCCCAAAAGCCACAAACATGTCCTAGGTTGACTATGCAAACTGAACTGAATATCGTCTAAATCTTTCAGATCTGAAAACTTAGCGCTTTAATTGATTACCCACATATTGACCTATAGAGTAAACTCCAGAGTTTTCAATCCATGATAATTACTTCGTTTTCTGCAACCAAATAAATCACTTCTTTTTAATATCAACATAGTCATTTTGTGTGAATATTTCTTAGCATTTCACAATAACAACCGGAAACCTATTGTCTTCCTGCTTTTTCCAAGACAGATTTGAAGATGACGAATATGGAAGGAAAAAAGAGCCAAGGGCCACATCATTTAAGTTCAGAACAAACATAAACAGCAGTGGAGCTCAGGTTTTGTTTATAAGATTGTCTGTGTGTGTGTGTGTGTGTGTGTGTGTGTGTGTCTGTATGTGTGTGTGCACGTGACTTAGTGACTTAAAGAATTTCACCACCTTGTCTATTCAAACTCCATGACATTTTTGTGTTTTTTAATACATAAATGGCTATTTTTAAATAAATGTAGATGAATATTAGACTCAGCCTTTAGCATCTCTAAAAGAAGAGTTAATGCATAGTAAACCTTAACCCATGACAAAATAAAGTAATAATATTTATGAATATGTATACATGTGTGTATATATGCATATACACACAAGCATAGAGTGTACCTACTTTGTGTGTATATATATTTGTATTTATACATATACATAAATACTATGTGTGTATACATATATATATACACACTATGTATTGTGTATGTACTATGTATGCATATGTATATACAGAGTACACCTTCTTAAGAGCTCATCATTGCACTGGAGAACCTGAGAACTAACTGGAATATCTGTTTAACAACCAACTGTAGCTTGTCAGTTTGTCCTATGCTGTAAGCCAGGTTCTTCTGTATTTCTGACTTCAGAACTCACAACAATCTTGTGAGCTGCACATTTTCATTGTAATTTAAGAGAACCAGGAAAGTGAGCGGGAACAATCTTCCCAAGCCCACCGAAGTGGAAACTCACAGCACTAGAAAACAACCACAGTACCGTCACTTAAGACCTCCATGAGTTGACCCAAACCCTTCTCCTTTGAAGGGCAAGGTGGCACATAGTAAGTCTTGCTTCCAAGAAGTTACAGCTGGAGCTTGCGCTGTTGAAAGGCATCAGAATCCACTGGTCACCCCCACAATCTAATTTACACTGATTGTGCCTTTTCTAAACAACCAACAGATTGGTTGAACTCAGCAATTACACTGGGCTTATTTTTCTTCAGTTCTCAATTATTAAAATTATCATGAAAATAAATTCAGTTAGGCACACATTGAATAGAACTTTTTGAGAAAGCTCGGATTGTATGTATCTTTATATGCAATTTCCAAAACCAAGTGAAAACTTGTGAAAGCTGTCACTAGTGTAAAATGTCACATGCTCACGGTGTGAATTACAAATGTAAGAGTTCAATGACTCCCTAGAGTAATTGATGCTTTTGATGATTTTTAGAGCCTTCTGAGTTTGTTTGATTTTTTAAATTTGTTATTTTTAAAAAAATATCTTTTCTTATTTTATATACCAAATTCTCTTCCCACTCCCTCAGTGTTTTTGTTTTTGTTTTGTTTTGCTTTCCGTGTGTCCTAACCTCAGAGCAATTGCAAAGGAAGCAACTAAATGTACATACTACTATGGTTCAAATCTTGAATCCCTCAGAGATCATTTGCTGAAGAGTTAGGTCCAAGTCCATGTATAGCATTACATGAAGGCTGCAGAAACTTTAGAACTTGGAGTCTTATGCAGGTAAGTCAGCCCCCGACCCTTACTGATCTTGTTCTCTTCCCAACCACCATGAGAATATCTGTGTGAATTTTGAATTAAAACAATGTGTGTGTGTGTGTGTGTGTGTGTGTGTGTTAGTGTGGGTGGGGTGAGGTGCAAGGGATTCAACCCAGGGTGTCACACATGTTGAGTAAGTGCTCTACCTCTGAGCTATATGTACAGCTGTCTTCAGACCTTTTATTTTAAGACAAAATTTCACTAAGTTGTGCATGCTGGTTTCGAACTTGTTTTGCGTTCCAGGCAGGACTTATGTTTACAATCATGCTTCAGCTTCCTGATAGCCTGAGAGAGCAGGCTTAGTTTTTTCTCCTCCCTTTATTTTAATAGTGCAGGTATTTTTTACATTCATGGAAAGTTGAGTGACACACAAAAAAGTACATATGAAAAGTAAACATGTTTTCCAAGTTTTATTAAATACTAATCTGAAGCTAATTAGTATTTTTTATGAATCAAAATTTCAATTGATGTCATAATGAATCTATGTATTTTTAAAAAGCTCCTTTAGGGAAATATAGATGTGCATGCCTCTCTCTCTCTCTCTCTCTCTCTCTCTCTCTCTCTCTCTGTGTGTGTGTGTGTGTGTGTGTGTGTGTGTGTGTGTGTGTCCATGCTCATGAATAAAAAGTTTGAAAAGCTAACATTACATATATAACATTACATATATACACATGCTATTGAACATCAACCAGAAATCCATAATAAGTACAATTTTTGTGTTGCAGAATATTTACTTAAAATTATTCTGAGAAAGTAATA
Organism: Myodes glareolus; assembly: GCF_982192425.1. Taxonomy (NCBI): domain Eukaryota; kingdom Metazoa; phylum Chordata; class Mammalia; order Rodentia; family Cricetidae; genus Myodes; species Myodes glareolus. The sequence goes on from NC_142039.1 coordinate 11,050,960, forward strand.
AAGATGAAAACATTAAAAAGTCAATGGTATAAACTACTGGTATTATAATAGTAACATGGTATAAATTAGATAAAGATCAACTAACATATATCAAACCATAAAAATGAACTGAGTTACCTAAGAATAAGCATTTATATAAATACATGGAAAAGATTAGAAAGTTCTCAATGTTACTGCTTATAACATATCAAAAAGAAGATTCACATATTTCAATTATTTCTTAGAGGCCAATGCCCTTCCTCTCGTTCTGCATAATCTTGTACAAGTCAATCAACTCCCTAGAAATCATTTGGCCAAATTGTTAAGTCTGTGGATTCACATGAAGTGTAATGTTTGACATATAGACTGACATTTCCAATGCAAAAATTTAAAAATCTGATATTCTGTAAACCTGAAACTTCCTGAGTGACACGAAACAAGTCGGAAATTCCACACAACAAACTATATTTCATGAAAGAAATCACTCATATTTTTATCTAAAATGATTCTCAGTCACAATAAACCTCATCATACATTATATATGCAATTATTAAACAACAACAAAAAAGATAAAATGCCCACACATTCCAGTCTCAAGTATTTCTGGTTAATGAATTTTAAAACTATTTGACTCTAGTTCAACTTGGATTATGCTTTTGCAATTGCAATGCCCCAATATAATTTAGAAGACTAAAACTTTCTTTTTTTTTTACTGGTGTTTAAATATACAAAGTACAGATTAAATATACAAATTACAAATTTCCAATATAGAAACATTACAAATGTACGGCATTCTTATTCATTTTTGTGAAAAAACAAACAAATAAATAAACAAAGCATTAAACAATTGATTTTAGAATACAAATTAGGGTTTAGATCCTGGATATTTTAATGAGAAAAAAATTGTATCAATTAACCAAATTAGAAATTAATGTTTTAACCATGATATAATGATAGAGTAAATGATGCTATGCTAGTGAGTTTTTCCTACCAGGTTAAAGGTTAAGAGTCTAAAATGAATTAAAAAATGAGTGAAACAGAAAGAAGGCCATCATTCTGACTTACATGGAAGCATGAGACAAGACAGCTTAGATCAACAGTGACAAATGATATGAAAATTCAGCCATAAGCTGAAGGACCACTCTAGACCACGGCACATTTATCTTCTGTGTTAACATTTTTACATTCTTATAAAACAACATTTGTTAATATTACATTGTGTTGATTTGGCCTTTGCAAAGGTTTACGCAGCTGAAATACTACCAATAATTTATGGAAACAGATGTAACTACCTTATGGCATAGCCATAAATACTATGGAATCACAACTTGGTCTGTACCTTGTCATTTTTCCTTTACTTTCTTTTCTGCTCATTTTTTTCATATCTGTCCCAACACACACATATACACACACACACACACACACACACACACACACAGGCACAGAGAACACCACACACACAGGCACAGAGAACACACACACACAGGCACAGAGGCACACAGGCATATACACACAGGTATGCACACAGAGGTACATAGACATAGACACACAGGTACATACAAACACACAGAGGCACGCAGGCACATACACAAAGGTACACACACAGGCACAGTGAACACACACACGCAGAGGCACACAGGCACACACACAGAGGTACATAGACACGGACACAGAGGTACACACACACACAGAGGCACACATCCACACACACAGGTACACACACACATTCATTCACTGAGGACACAGAGCGATGACTCATTATTAAACAAACTATCTTATAACACATCCTGACAAACACCTTCAGATGAGAAAAACGTTTGTGGCTTTAACTTTTACTTTGGCTTTTAATCTGAACCTTGAATAATCTTGAGTCTTCTCTTGTTTCTAAACTTCAAGCCGCTGTGGAATGTTTTACAGGTAGTGCATTACAGAGGTGACAATCTGTCCTTTGAGTCCTCAGACAACTTCATAAAATGACTGTTGACAAAAACTGCAACTCACCTCGATGAGAACAGTAACTCCTTTGTAAAGTTATAGTTTCTTAGTGAAACAGACTTCCAAATATTCATAAAAGATCAACTTCTTAGTTCCTAGATTCCCTAAGTATTAGAATATTAAAAATGATTTTTTCTGCATTATCTGCTCTCCTATTATACAGCAGCCAATGTTTTGTTCATTATAAAATTCAACTTCACAAAAGTCATAAAATGATTACAATGTGATAAAAGAGTAAGAGTAAAAATTTAACCAGTGAAGAACAGCACCCCCCATGTTATTATTTGAATTCTTAAGGCCGTTACCACATTTCTTTCTAGGTAATATGTTGTTTGAAAAAAAAATCTGAGAGTAAACAAATCATCTTCTACATCCTTTTCAAACCATCTATAGGTTCTTCATCAGGTCACAGGCATGTTTTGGGTCAGAGTTAAATGAGAAAACAGCATTTGGCTATTTTTCCCACAGTCACTTCTGGAGCACCCTTTCCAACAATCTTTGGTATACTCGAGAGACTTCCTGTACGAAATGACTTCAGGTGACATCAGACATGACATTGTCTAAGTCTTAGTCACATTTTTTTATTAGCTATCACACAATAACCACAATGCCTCAAACACAGTTAAAGAAGATGTTCTCCAAGTCAGGCTGCACTTGCAGAGAGCCGTGGCTTTGTTCTTGGAACCCTGCTTCCTGTGCCTGGAGCACAGCTGTATGCCCGGCCTGCACCTCCCCCCAGGCTGCTTCCCCAGAACCCTTCCTCGATGACCTCGCCTCTCACTGCTCCATAATAATTTTCCCAGAGATGTTTCCAAAAAAGCTTAGCAATCCTTGCTCTCATGTTCATGTTCTCTCCCATGGCCTGGCACTGGCTGCCCACTTCCATCCACTAGAGCTCCATCTTTGCCAAACGAATAATGCTTTTGTTTTGCTTTTCTGCCCAGGAACTCTGAGTTTCCTGCTACAAATCTGAGTCCTTCTCCAGATCACTGTTCTATTCCTTCTGGGCTCCTTTCTTGGTTTACCTCTCTCAGATCACCTTTCTTGGACTTCAACCTCTCTACTGATCGCTGTCTATTCCCATTCACTGTTGCCCATAGTGCATTGCTGACTCTGATTCTTGATCTCATTGAGACCTCACAGACCTGGCAGCCCTGGGAGATTAGGAAGCTCCAGTGCAATGTCTGCACCATGAGGGTGCCAATTCTTAAGTCTGAAGTGGAGCCATTGCCTAGTCCCTAAACCACCGCTCTTTTCTGAGCCTCTGTCACCATGCTCCACCTTCACATCCCAGTAGTCTGCCGAACACTCTGTCTTCAAATTCTCTTGTCCCACTGCGCGCACGCCATACCTAGAGACCTTTACAAATGGTCCATCAGAATTGGTCACTCAGTCATAAGAATAAGCTGTCACATTCAGGACAGCCTTCAACTTAGGGCAAGTATATCATGCTTTGTACCTTCTGAGGCCTTTCCTTGACCCTACCCTAAAGCAATGGCATCTTACTACACGGCATACCAGGTGTCCTTCTCTGTCCTCAAGGTCCTTCCATTATTTCTTCATCATGCGTTTTTACTCATCGAGACCTGCTTCCTCCTCTATGAAGCCTTCTCTGATTCTCTCCACTAATTCCTATCTGGCCGTTTTCTGATGCCTTCATATGACACCACATACACACACACACACACACACACACACACACTCATAGAGAGATGATACTCATCCCCAGTCTCACAGCATCACTAGCAGTGACTTTCAACAATTCTGCATTAAAACAGGAACCCTGTCCAGAGTTTCTTTTCTCTGTCTATTGCATCTGGATACTGTACTCACCTCTTTATTATAATGGTTCTTCTGAAGCCTTCAGACAGGAAGAACATGAATGGTCACTGTGCTTTCATGTGACACATTTTTTCTGCTCCCCCCATCTTGCTATGTTTATAGGTATTTTGTCTGCATGTGTATCTGTGCACTACAGGTGTTCCTGGTGCCCAGGAAGGCCAGCAAAGGGCATCAGATCCCCTGGGACTAGAGTTCCAGGCAGTTGTGAGTTACTATGTGAGTACTGGGAATCAAACATGGGTCCTCTAACTGAGCCATTTCTCCAACCACAGCATTTAAGTTTGCAATATTACAATATTCCAAACAAATGACTCTCTTAGGTTAAGGACTATGACAAACTGTTGGAGGAGACATCCTTATGGTTGTTGAGGAGGTTGTAAACGTGTTGCTCCATTGCTCTGAGCTCTATGGATGCACCTCACTGCTATTTATTATGTAGAGGATTAACTCACTTTAAACACAAAAGGTTCTGCACAGTTCTGGAAAATAAGAAAACAGGAAACTGTACTATTAGACTTGGATTCATTTATATTTTGACATGCCTTGACTTCCCTTCCTGGATGGTATCTTAGGATTTCTGGCATTGTTTTTCAGGTAAATTCACTAAGATGTAGGTAGCATGTAAGGTCTCTGTATATTCATAGCATTATCAAAAAAAAAAAAAGTTCACTTGTCATCCAAGGGAATTTCACAATCTCTAAGGCAGTACATTATCCCAGAGACAAGTTTATGAATACGGTCAAAACATCATTCTCTTGCTTCATAGTAGATGACACAGCAGAATTATGTTGTGTCCTCAGCCTATGCCAAGAGAGAGAGCCAGTTTCCAGGAACTTTGTATAAGTTATATAACACGAATTTGTTTTTTTAAAAAAGTAACAAGTTGTTTGATTGTTATATTAGTAGATATTTTATAGGAACAATATTCTTCAAACTCAAATCTCACCCTAAGCTTACTGGGTCTGAGTAGGGTTGTGGGAGATGGGTGCGAACAACAGAAATGCTCTGAATCCCAGAGCTCATAAGCCTCTGAGCATCCTGGAGTACTTGTTGCAGGGAATTCAGTGCGTACCTGGCCATGAATACCTGTGATTGGTCTGAGGTTTCCTTCAGCCTCCTCCAGTGTCACTGTTCATGATAAAGCTAAAGTCAACATGGCATGGCTTTATCTCCCGCAGGATTAAACACGGAGAGACTGGTGATTAATACTGAGTCGTTAACAATGAAATTCTCTTCACTGCTCATCATTCTCACAGCAGTAGGAAAGGAACCAAGATACTAAGCAAACCTTCAGAGAAGGAAATGTTCCACAGCAGCTTTCGTTAAAACATAAATTGGTGATTGTGTTTTTATTGTAGACGTGAAGAAATTGAGGTTTGAGGTTTCATATTTCTGCTCACAGTCACAAAGCCAGTTAAATGGCAAAGCAAAGTTGTTGAGAAAAAGCTACCTGGAATCCGACAATCATTTAAGTAAATAAAACAATTGAATGCTGCTCTCCCTAATGGTTTTTCTTGCCATGTAAACTCTTGTAACACACCTCCTCGACCTCGTCACTCTGCTGACTAAATGGGCTGGTCCTTTGGACTCATGCTACCAGGCTCCTGAAACTATATTCCTTTTAGACAGTGTTATGATTTTGATTTGTGTTACTCCCCAAAAGTTCATGGGCTGAAAACTAGTCTCTAATGATATGATGTTCAGAAGTGTGGGAGGCGACTCAATCATGACGACTCTGACTACATTACATAGATCATACCATATTTGTTACATACTTCATATAATATATATTTCATGCATTGAAAATATGAAATTAAACTGAATTAACAGGAACTATTTAAGCTGAAGTATACATATGGAGAAAGTTTACACTGAAGTATGCATATGGAGGAAAGATGAACTAGTAAGAAAATTAGGCAAACTGAACTTTACGAAAGAATCATATCATACCATGGAAATGTCACACTGTGATTATATGTCTCCTGTAAATTCTAGCATATGGAAGTCTCTGAACTATTTCTAAAGGATATGACACAAACATTCAAGTTTCTGTGTTAGTAAGTGTTCATTTAGCATAAAAAGTATGCGAGATATTGAACTATAAAGGCAAAAGGCTTCTTATTGGTTCATTGTAGGTCTGTTTTAAGCCTCTGGTAGTAATGCTGGAAATGCATGGGAAAGCAACAACACTTACCTGACTGGACGGACCATGATAGCTCAGACAAAGAAGAGCTCACTCCCAGTGACCTCAAACCCTACACTAAAGTACACTTTAACTATCCTAACATATCCTAATAGCACCACCTTGACAACCAATTCCTTAACAAACATTCTTTGAGCAGCAAACAGGAGCTTCTAGTCAACCTACAACAGTATTCTAAGAAACACATTAACATATTCCTCTGTTTAGTTTTTAAAACTATTGGTTAATTTTGAATAGATGGGGTAACTGGAGTAATGAGTCAATGAATCTATACAAAGCAAAATTTTATAATTAAAGTAATGTTTGTATTGAGAGGCTATTTTTTCTAGGTATTATGTCTGAAATGCAATTATGTTTTTCATTCTATGAAAATATCAGTGATCTGGGAAATCCAAACCATGCTATAAAATAAGCAAAACAAATGAGTACCAGATATGGAGCAATGATTGCCTGCTCCCCTGCCCCCACCCCCCGTTTTGCATACATATACAGACTGAGATACTACCAAAAACAATGCTATATCTTTCATTAAAAAGTTGATTGTTTTCTTCCCTCATTAGTTTTTAGTGCTTACAAAGTTTACACTTTAAGAAAAATAATAAAGTGGAACAAACTTCAGAGCAAAATAAGGAAAAAGAGTTAAGCACAATGAAAGATTAAAATACTGAGTTGGGTCAGATAGTTTAATATATAAATCAAGAAGACAATTTCTTGTGTATGTCACATGATATTAGAGATTTGAATTACGTTAATATAGTCACTGAAATCATACTCTAACCAAAAATCTAACACAATTAATATAACAAATATATTTACTTTTGTATATCCAGCTGAACACAAGTATCAATAATACAAATTAAGTTTTAAATAATAAAGCAAACATGCTTTCTCTACACAAAAATACTTGTAAATTAATGGAAGGGGAAGTCTACAACATTCAATTATATTAAAAGTGATGGAACTGAAATCTTTGATATATTTAACAGGATTTGTCCTTTGCAGGGAAATAACACCTCAAAATTGGAATGTGCTGATTTAAAACACTGGGAAGTATAAGATTGTCTGTAGATGAATGTGGACCTCCATATTCCCAGTGCAGTAATCCCAGAGTAAAACAGACACAAAACTCATTCTCTCAGACTATAGTATATTAGCATTTTTCCCATTGTTGTGATGAAATATCTGAAAAAATTAATCCAAGGAGAAAACCTTTATTCTGACTCATGGCTCGGAGGTTTCATTGTCAGTTTGCCTGTCCCCACTGTTTTATGGGTCAATACAAAACAACACATCACTGTAGGAAGGTTGCAAGGAAACCTGTTTACTATGAGGTAGCCAGGAAACAAAAGAAGAAGAAAAGAAGAAGAGGAAGAAGAGGAAGAAGAGGAGGAGGAGGAGGAAGAGGAGGAGGAGGAAGAAGAGGAGGAGGAGGAGGAAGGAGAAGGGGAAGGAGAAAAAGAAGAAGAAGAAGAAAAGAAAGCAAGGGACCAAGGAACCAATGAATGCTTGAATGCTTCATGGACATACCCTTAGCTATCTTCATCTCCTAAATAGAAGGACCAAGGCTTCAAGCATATCTTTTTGAAGACAGTTATGATCCTAACTATATCACATCAAGGACTGGTTAGCTGATCAGAGATTCAGTACAGTAAGGTTTAGTAAATACTGAAGATAAGGACAAATTATGCTCACTCTGGGGAAGTAGGACAGAACAGGCTCAGCTGGAGGACATTCTTATACAATGAGAGGGTCGGGTCCTGTATCCAGAACAGAGAAGAAATATCAGGCAGATAAAAGTATCAGATGTCTGCAGCACACAATTAGTGTGGAGGATGGGAAGAACTTTGAAGAACACTCCAATAAAAACAAAGGCGAGGATGAAAGGGTGCACTCTGAGAAGAGCAAAACCAGGAGGCTGAGTACAAGGGAGATACTCACCCCAGCTGATGTAATGTGGGCAAGTGCTTCCCACTGAAGACCTTGAAGGAGTCAGTATCACTTATTGAGTGCAGTTCTAGAGATCTCCACAGCTGCTGAAAGCAGGTATGCTTGAAAGGCAGCCAATATCATGGCTCTAAAAATGTCTAAAGGTCTCGTCATAGGGAATATTTTCTAACATTTATCTTTCAAACTCCTAGGAAGCGGATTATACAAATTCCATATGGCTCAGATGTAAATCATTACAGGAAATTAAAATATCATCATTTGTGACCTTTGAAATGTTATTCAAACTTATACAGCTCAGAAATTGAAAACTACATTTTAAAAATAGTTATACTAAACATCTTGTCCTTCCTGACTTCTGCGACCATATCATTCCTAAAGCCACCTTTATTTACAAAAGTTCGAAACCCACCTTTATAAATGATGTCTTCCCATCCAGGTCCCAGTCAGGCCCAACCTTGCTGAGCTTCCAAAATCAGATGTCATCGGGTACATTTGGGGTGGTATAGTTGTAGACTAAGCCAAGTCCTTTTCTTCTCTTTTCTTTTTTTTTTTCAAATATATTTCCCAATTTCACATGCCCAAACTCCGATTTGTATTTTGTATTTTGGGTATTGACATTTAAACCCATGTTATCATGTTACAGTAATTGTGACAAAGAAAATTGCCTAAAATATGAAAAAAGGTGATAAAACAAAGATCTGCCTAACAGAAAAATCTGAACAAATATATTTCTATTTCACAAGAGGTACAGTAGGCAGATCCTACCATTCACCAAGGTTGTAAGGAATGCTTTCTGTCTCTCAAGTCAGTGATTCAGTGGTGGTCAATCCCAGATGCTATCTAACAGCTGCCGTTCAGAATCAAGCACAAGCATAGGTGTTACAATTTGGATGAGATCTGATACAATGATGTGTAAAGTACTTTCTGGTGAAGTTTCCATCTTAGTTAGACTTGGTGCTGATAGAGAAATACACACACACACACACACACACACACACACACACACACAATTTCACTGTGCCAGAAATCAGTTATCTGAAGACCAAAAAGAAAGAAAGAATGAATGAATGAAGGAGTGAAAGAGAAAGAAGGCACAAAGTCAAAAAACTGGATGGAAGATTACTCTCCGAGGAAGCAGAATTTTAGGAGACCTTGTAGAAAACTTGAGGAGGAAGAGGAAGAAGTGAAGTTTGGACCTGGTAATAAAAAGTAATGTAGATTGTCAAATGTCTTAATCTTTACTTTAAATGCAACAAATATACATGAAAGCATTTCCAACAGCCAGCCAGATGTGCACTTTAGAAAGGTCTTTCCAGCTGTGAAATGAGTCTGGCATGTGTGTTAATCTTGATTGCTAACTTGTTTGGATTTAGAACTGCCTAGGAAATTGGTGAGACATGCCTTGGGGTATATCTGGAGGGCATTTTCAGAGAAGACTAATTGGGTGTTTATGACTCTTCCTGAATGTGGGCTGCACCAATCCATGGGTGAGGAAGCATAGTTGGAATAAAAGGGGACAAAGAGTCATCAGGTTGCTATCATTCCCTTCTCTGCTTCCAGCTTGAAATAACAGGAACTGCCCCACTCCACTACACTCTCCCCACCATAAATGACCAAATCCTATGAAATAATTGGACCAAATAACCCTTCCTTTATGGAGTTTTTTATGTCAGGTACTGTGGTCACAGTGACAGGAAAGTCAACTGTTACCAATGGATTACAGCAAGACAGTTTTGGAGGCAAGATATACTTTGGAAGTAAGCAAATAAGTATAGTGGCTGACTCTGAGAATGGAAACAAGCCATCGGAAGTCAGATGCTAGCACATGATTAAAAACAATCAGCTTCTTAGCGGCTGGCTCTGCTGGACAAATGTCTATTCTAAAAGCAACTTGACAAAACTGAGATTGCAGAAATCTGGCTCCCTGGGTAGAGCTGTGTTGCAATGTCCACACAATGAGACTATCATCTGCAGAATGACTTTGAATCATGCTTGTTTTTAAAAATATCTGAAATGAACAACAGATGTTAAAAAGATAAGGAGGGAAGTCAAAACAACAAAGAAAGAAATCCAGCTGCCTGACTTGACCATTTACTCCTGATTACAGCACACTCCGTACATTGTGTGTGGAGGACACACATAATATGGAGGAGGTGGAGTTTAGGCCATGGTACTGAAATGAAGGAGAAGTTTGAGCCTCTAACTGGAAATATTTACCATCTAAAAAGAATCACAAATGCATTGTCTTTAGAAGGTAACAATGTGTCATGTCTACTTTCTTTCAATGTAAATTTCCTATTGAAATGAAATAAACTAATAAGTGAAAAATAAGAAGAACCCTCAATCTGAGTTATTTATTATTTCACCAGCTCTATTTATTGTCTATGTTATGTTGTATGTATGTGTGCATGTGTTGTATGCATTCATGAGTGTATTCTATGTGCATATGTGTGAATATATGTTGTGCAGATATACATGCTTATGCATAGATGTGTGTGTATTACATATACCCATGGGTCAGTATGCAGATGGCAGAGGACAACATCACTGTCAACCTTAGTTTTTGAGAGAGGGTCTTTCACTGATCCTATAGCTTGCCTCAGTATTTGCTAGACAGCAAACCAACCCTCCAGTACTGAAGTTATAGGCATGCACCGTTGCTTTTACATGGATACTGTTTATCTCTGGTCTTACTTTATCTTCTGAGTCACCTTTCCAGTCCTTAGATGAGAAAATATTTTTATTGGTGCCTACTTGTTTGACATAACACTGGGTTCACAAGGAATATTTGTATGCAAGTATGTTCACTACCACCTACACAGACTGTACTCTGATTTTTCTCCTCTTCTTTTTTCTATTAGGTACCTTCTTCCCCTAGACAACCTCACTTTTATTTTCATGCCATATATCCACACACAACTTATATATCAATAAAACATCTAGTATCAACAAACATGATATCCCACATTAATTTGTCTAAAATGATAATATCCAATAAGATGCAAGAATCTTTTCTGTGGAACTGATAGGTTTCTTTAAGGGGCACAGTATAAATGTCATCATTTTCTCCTCCCACTTGCCTGTAGTTTGCTCTCCTTTGGGGTAATTCCTGAGTCAGACAAATATGACTTTTCTTGATTGTGCTGTGCACCTGAACTAACCTGTGATTCACTCTGTGTTTCCTAACAACCACTTGGGAGCTATGGTGAGTTCGTTGATGTTATCAGGAAAGAGCACCAGTCTTCCAGTTTTGGACATTCATTCAACAGAAAGTGGTCACTGCCTAGTGGCCACTATTAACAATTTCTTATGTACTGTAGTGGAACTTGTTCTGTCTGTTAGTTGTTATAGAAAAGAAACCAAATAATTTCCCAGATATTTAAAGCTTGAATTTTTAGGGAATGACCCCAAATTTAACTTGACCTCAATCAAAATCCGAAGAGTTTTTATTTAACAAAACCTAAAACACTTATGATATTTTATATTATAAATGGCTATGGGAAAGAAAGGAAGGAAGGAAGGAAGGAAGAAAGGAAGGAAGGCAGGCAGGCAGGCAGGCAGGCAGGAAGGAAGGAAGGAAGGAAGGAAGGAAGGAAGGAAGTAAAAGCCTATGAACATAGCCAAATATCTGAAGAGCCAGAACAAGAAGAATGGGCTTGCCCCATCAGATACAAAGACTATTCTAAAGCTTAGTAATTAAGACTGTGTGATATCGACAAAGGCATAATTACGAATTTACTCCATTTCATCTTTGAAGTTTATTACCTCAGTAGGGATTACCCAAGGAATTATCTTTTATTGCAAACATTGCCTGGCCCAGGAATCTGGAAATTCTAGCTCTAAATGAAAGATAAGTAACTCTTGCCTATAACAATAATAGATATAAGTAAAGACACACAGGCCACCCTGCTCACAACAGATCTAATTATATAATCATGAATAATTGCATAAATGAATAAGGAAAGAATTAGCACAAGAAAAATTACAAATAATTTCCCAAATAAGGAAAATCAGAAGGCATTTATTGTCCAACTCAGCCTCAACCAAAATGGCTGTATAATATATCCATCAAACCTTGTCATATGAACAAATGTAGCCATTGGTATGATGTTAAAAGCCTTCAGATGTTTTCTAGTCTAAATGAGATAAATTGTGAAATCTATTTGAAAATTTTAACCATATGCTATAAATCAAATGAGTCACAAATATACAATCTGAAAGATAATCTATAATGTCAAATTATAATGTGAAAACAAAAAGTTAGGCAACAAGAATGATTTGGAACAAAAACGTAAAGATTTATTTCAGTTTTATTAGTCAACTTTATTTTTACAGGTTATTAGGTGTTTACAGAACACTTAATATTTTCATTAAGCCTCCTGTGTGATGAAAACTCTTGAGGGTTCCTCCCTACTCCTACTCCAAACAAGAGCAAAGAACAAACTTCAAAGACACCGTGGCAAGTGTTTTAGTTAAACTTTGGGTTCTTGAAATTATTGAGTTAAAATACTAAATTATAAAACAAAAAACAAGAGTGCACATTCTCAAGACCTAAGTAGTAAATAGTCATAATTTAAGAGCAGAATTAGAAGGTAAGACTACTAAAATAATTGTGCATGTTTATCAAGCATTAGCTCATATTAATAAGTGACAGACAAGCAATAATTAAGAGGTTGAAATTAATTTTAATCAAAAATTCAGGATAAGATTTCCCCCATCTCAGTAACCCATATGTACTGAGAATATGATTCAAAATGCCACAAAATTATTTTGTATGCACTTGTTGTGAGTGCTTATTCAGTGGATACTACATTCAAAGATCTGTATAGAGATCTCTCTCAGTTTATTAGAGGAAAAAGCAGAAATGGAGAAGTGACATTCAAAAGAAAGCACATGTAAGACTGGTTTCATGTCCAGTATGCTTACTATGCCTTCAAGTAGGTTAGGAGATCAGCAAACAAAAGCACATACTAAATAAGTAACTGGTTTTATGGGAATGATGGTAGTTTTAATCTTGAGGAGAATGGGGCAAAATATACCAAGGTTTCAACATAAGCTTCAGGCACAATAGACCTAAAAGGCTGGCACATGATGAAAATTTTAGATTCAAAGAGACAAATTATCCCTACCTTATGTCTACTTCAGGAGAATAAAAATTTTATTAGTTGTTTATTTGTTCAAATCTTAACTTTGAACGAGGTTGGGTACTTCTGCAAACATACAGAAACACACCATTTCCACCCCAAAACTGTCATTGCATACTGAGAGCACCACATTCCAAATAAGGAATGTTCTATCCTTTCCTAAATAATCCATGCACCATACTCATGAAACTATATCAGGTTACTTTAGACTTTTCCTCTCAGACAATACTCAAGGAATATGCAGAAAATTCACCTTTAAAGATCCAGATATTTACTCTATCCACTAAGCAACTATACTCTTTAGTATTATTTATGAGATGAGCCCTGAACTATAAAGATTTTAAGTATTTTTTTTTTCATTTGACAAGTAAAAGAAATAGGTGAGAAAGAAAATGAGTAACAAGATTTTAAACCAATCTTAAGAAAGCCTGTGTCTCTACTTTTGTTGTCTTTTCTTGACAAGATTAAGAGACACTTGCTATGGTAACAGATAAAGGAAAGACTGACAACAGCAGTCTTTGTTGCTAGGGGATGCACTGGAAGAAGTTTAAATCTGGACTTTAAGCAGGCTTAGAACATGCTTTGCTAATTTCAAACAAACTTTCAGAATCTGTTTAAATGCACAATCTGGATAATCATTCCAGATCATACTGACTTTTTCATTAATGAGCAAAAAATACAAAGTACTCAAAGGAAAAAAAAAAGGGAAATAGCTTCACTGTCTTTCTAAAAACAGAAAGAGGTACTTTACTACATGTACATATTTTCCCTGTTGGTTAATTTGGCCTGACCATACACGACTTGACACTATACATGGTGGGAGAACCGTGCTAACGAAAGCACCCTTCCCAGACTTATATTCTGTAGTGGTTTCCTCAGTGGATCAGACTCATATCATGGGGGTCAGAATGAAAGCACTCTACAAGAACCTCAGTGGAGAAAAGCCTTCCAAAATGGAAAGCTCTAAAGATAATTAAAGCTGGGAGGTGAAGTGCTCAGAATAAAAGGACACTTTAGAATTCATCAGGTTAAGACTAAACTGAAAAGTAGCTTACTGGTGCATAACTGAATGCACTGTGGAAATTTGGTAAGATTTGCTTCTTTCCAATTTTCCAAAAGATTTACAAGATGGTATTTTAAGTGAGGAAAGATATCTTAGTCAATTTTCTGTTTCTGTAACAGAGTACACTATACTGGCTAATTTAGAAAGGGTAAAAAGTTGATTTTAGTTATGATTCTAGAGACTGAAACTCCCAAGGGAGCAACATAAACATCTGCACACAGCTCTTGCAGTGCGTGTCTTATGGTGTCACAACACAGAGGAGAAACAGAAAGCTAAGAGAAAGAGGTAAACACTCAGGGACTGGGGGTACTTTACAACACCCTGTTCTTGAACTAATCTTCCCTGGGAAACTTCCTGAATCTTCGGAAATGCCTAAGTATTCTTAAAGGGACTACCACTTTTCAATGTTGTTTACTTAAGGACCAAATTTCATTGTGTAGTTTGACAAGTACAAATCACAGGGACAAACACAACATGAAGACAAGGTAAGTTCATACACAAGGTCAAGATGAGAAAGACTGTATATGTTGGAGGCTAAACAGAAATTGAACTTTGAGTTCTTTTAGGAGCCCCACATTTGGCAGGTAAAGATTTGAACTGAGGATGTACCTCAGTGGGGAGATCACTTGGCTAGCATGTGTAAGTCCCTGAGTTTGATCCACAATACCAAAGATAACCAAGAAGTAACAAGTCATATATTAACAAGATATGAGCAAATTGTTTCAAAAAAGTACCATTAAGAAATATTGTGCCAGGCAGTGGTGACATATGCCTTTAATTCCGGCACTTAAGAGGCAGAGACAGGAAGATCTCTGAGTTAGAGGCCAGCCTTGTCTTCAAAGTGATTTCCAGGACAGCTAGGATTATGCAGAGAAATCTTGTCTCTAAAAACAAAAAAATAAGCACACAAAGAGAATTTTTGAAGTGCAGTCTTTAACTGACTTGTACACCCCACATATTCCATTCCCTATTGTGTTAATACAGATAGATATGTTACCTTAGAAATTTTGTATATTTGGAGAGCAAGGAGACCAAACACTCTGTTTCCTACACAGGTCACAGATGGTGTGAAGAAACACTGTCAGTGACCTCCTCCCGAAGGAAGCTATCATACCAAGGTTTATAGTTAGGTCTCCAAAACCTGTGAGGTCAGTGGCAGGAGGTCTTTGTTGTGGAATAATCTTTTTGTACACTGTGAAGGCTTGCCACTCAGATTGGTTAAATAAAAAGCTGAATGACCAGCAGCTGGGCTGGATTTTGGGGGTAGAGAAGATGCTGGGAAGAAGAAGGGTAGATTTGGAGAGTTGCCAGTCAGATAGAGAGGAAACAACATGGGCAGTGCAGAATTAAGATAATAGATCCACAAGACAGAAAGTAAATTAATAGATGTGGGGTTAATTTAAGTTATAAGAGCTACTTAGAAACAAGCCTAAGCTATTGGCCGAGTTTTTAGAATTTATAATAAGTCTCTATGTCTTATTTGGGAGCTGGCTGACAGGACAGAAAAATATGTCTACAAATGGCACCCAATATACAGCTACGTATATCCACATAACACCTGAGAAAGATTTCAGAAGGGTCAAAAAACACAATAACAGAGTCAAACACTGTTCTCTAGTTTTGTGTCTCTCTTGTAGGCTTCAGTGAAGAGCCATGTCTCTCTGCAGCTTCATATGTCCTTGAGACGTCAGTGTGCCATGAGTTGAGCCTTGTAGCAGGTTTATGGTTTTGGTACTGCAGACAGAAATGGTTACAGATACAGAGTAAAGCAGGTTCAGACAGAAAATCACCTCCACATAAGTTACAATGTGTTTTTTAAAAGATGTGCATAGGCTTAAAAGTTGGTATAGACAGTCAAAGAAAAAATAAATAGTTTAAAAATAATAAAGTCTTTAAAGAGAATGTGGGGTAATAATACAATAAGCTGGGTAAAGGTGGAAAATACACAGGGTATCTGGATCCTATACGATGTCTTGTTAACTTTGAATTTTTTTAATTCAAATGAACAAAAACAATAGCTGTTAAGAGACATTCAATTATGGAAACTGCAACACTAAACCAACCTATATATTTTCAAAATGTCTTAACTTCAAAGTGGAAGTAAGACAATGTGCTACGTTGGGAGAGAGGTTGAGCTCTTGTTTCCACAGGAAACAAAAGGGTGTGGATTCCTTCGAAATTAATAGAGATCAGATTTGATCATGGTAGACTTCCTGCATATCTTGGCTACAGACATGGGAGAGGAAGCCAATAATGTAATGTCTCCTGACAGGAAAGGAGACATGTAAGCTGACCCTTTGACATGGGAACAGCTCTGAGATGAGACATGGCATGAATAGAGAGTTATATTGCGTTTTGATTACAGTGTCCAAACAGACTCATAAAGTTGACAGATGCCTTTTACCTGCTCAAACATAGAACAAAAAAAAAAAGTTATCTTTAACTGACTTGTACAGCCCACATATTCCTTTCCATATTGTGTTAATACAGATATGTAGATTATTTTTGAAATCTAGTATCTTTGAAATTTGTAGTTTGTGTATTTGGAGAGCAAGGAGACCAAACACTCATCAAAATAGGTAGCCCAGATGATCCAGCATCTCAGAATACCTCTGTTGCAGTTTCCTCTAAGTTCTGTATGCAGAACAGCTTCAAGACTGCAGAGATGGTCCAGCCTCACAGACTACTACAGCCAAGACCTCAGATAAGCATTACATTTTTGCATTGCACAGAGACTGGACAGCAATTAATGCAGCTAACTCTACCAGAATTTGACCATTATCCCAAATTTCCCAGGGTCGTAAAGATTCCAACACCCCCAGACAATAGGAAACTGTCTAGAGAACACAATGCAAACATTCCCAAGTGGTAGAGTAGATGACATTTGATCATTTTTGATGGGTTATCGATGTTATCATTGGGGGGGGCTTGGTTACAAGTTGTTATTCATCATGGTCAAGGGAAAGCTAAACAACTGAGTTAGATTCAAGGATCTCTTTCTAAAGGAAAAAAAGGATACAATATAAAAGTGATGAGATAAAAGGGTAAATTGTTGATTCTACTTTTAAACAACCCACTAGTCTCAAATATTTTACATTGGTATGGACTTTTGTATATTGATACAAACTTAAGGTTATTTTTGTTATACTGTATGCATCTTTCTAGTCTTGTTTAAGGAATTGTACCTATGTCCTATGTAGCTTGTTTAATTATGTAATGTAAAGTTTTAGTCTTTAAAACCTATTTAGCATAACAATTATAGGTTAATAGTCATCTATAACTATCAAACTTAAATTAAGTATGTTTTCAAGATTATACAGATATATAATCTAGGTAGATAGGTGATTTTCAAATGTGACAAGGACCTACAGGATATAGCATTTAAAATGCTTTAATAACTTAAGGTTTTTCTTGACAATAAGACACATTTGCTTCTGGAGACACAAATTTACTTCAAAAAAGAATAATGGGCATCAAAGAATCTCCATATGGAGTTTACTTTCTTTATTGTAAAACCTGCCCTTCCTTTGACTGCTGACAGTTTGTGTCCAAACTAGACCAGTAGAACTCAAAGAAAACTGATTGCAAAACTTTGCCAAGGCAGGGTAAGACAGTCCTTTAAAAACCATGGTTCACATAAAAGTTTGTCAGTTACTCTAGGCCTGTAGGCTTAAGATGAATGCCCTAACATTGCAAAGGAACCTTGGGTGACTGCCAGTCAGTCAGCTGTTTCTGTAGTTTCCTTTGAAAGTTGCTTGTTCTGCATTCCCTGTTTACTGAGGCAATGTTATATCCTTCTGAGGTCTTTTATAGAATAGAAAACTAGACAGTCACAGTTATAGTTTTCCTTAGTTATGACAAAAAGGTAAATTTGTATAGAGCTTTGGACTCATAAAGATAGGATAAGTAATGGAACATTTCCCCCAAATATGCCAAATGCAGATGGGCTAGACATTGTAAATATAATTATTCCTGATAATTGTTCTTTTTATTTATAGTTTTGTCATATTATAGTTAAAAACCTTTCCTTTTTATTTGGACAAAAAAGAGAGAAATGTGGAATATACTATAAAGATTTGTCACTCAGATTAGTTTAATAAAAAGATGAATATTCAGCAGCCAAGCAGGATCTTCAGGCCAGAGAGGATGCTGGGAAAAAGATGACAGAGACGACTCAGAGAGTTGCCAGTCAGACAGAGAGGAATCAACATTGGCAGTATAGAATAAAGCAATGTGTGGCAATAAAGCCACACAGAAGAAAGTCAATTAATAGAAATTGGTTAAAATAAGTTATAAGAGCTAGTTAGAAATAAGCCTAAGAGTTGTCAGAAGCCACTTGTTCATTTATGGCTGTCCAGACCATGAAATAAGCACTCAAAAACTATATTATTTGCAATACTATTTTGGCAATAGCTTAAGCATATTGCTAGCTAGCTCTTATATCTTAAATTAACCTATTTCCATTAACCTGTGTATACTAAGTGGCTGTGGCTTACTGGCAAGGATTTAGCATGTCTGTCTCTGACAGCGGCTACATTACTTCTCCCTACTCTGTCTACTCTCTCTTTATATCTTTTCCAGCCTGGCGATGTACTGTTAAGCCATTGGCCAAAATCAGTTTCTTTATTCATTAACCAGTAAAAGCAACACATGTACATAAGGACTTTCCACACCACCTAAGGTAACATCTGAGCTGTCATAATTAATAAGAATTCTCCATGTTGCTATTTTTGATCTGGGTGGTGGGACAATTAAAATCCATCTATAGACCTTAGCACAGCTCAGTTCAAAAACAATTTTCCAAATAACCAAAGCAATCTGGTAGTTTTAATTACCACGAAAATACAACAGTATGTTTTTATACATGTCTGTATTTGTATGTTTATGCATATGAGTACATATGTATATACAGCAATGTCTACATATACTGTATTTGAAGACAGAAAGTTAAAAATATTAATGAATATGCAATCAAAAATCAGCAATACAGGAGAATAGTAAGTAAACTTAGAAGTTTTACTAGTAAATAAGAAGGCATAGGGAAGCTGATCCCAGCATTCAGGAGGTAGAGACAGGTAGGTCTCTGAATTAAAGTCCAGCCTGCTCTACAGGGTGAGTTCCAGGACAGCCAGGGCTAACAGAAAAAAAAAAACTGTCTCAAAGGACAAACAGACAGAAATAAAATTTTTAAGTAGTTAAAAAGAAGTATGAGACTTTAGGCAAGTAGCAATCTGCCAGCATACTGAGGAAGTTTGATAGATCTAGATCATATACTCTGCTTTTAAACTATTATTCCATGAAGCTAGCTTTTAATATCCATTTCCACTTTACTGATTGAAAGCATTTTATTTTAAGAATTCTTAAAAATCTCTCAGGGCTGTATTCAGGTCAGTAATCAATCCTGAACTACAGCTCTATGCTGTTACATTCAGTTCTGCAGGTATTTTATTACATGCCTGTATGTTATATGCTGCAGTAGGACCTAAGATGCTGACAATGAACCTGGACTGTAGGGACTAGAGGGCTGGTCTAATAGGGTATATGATGAAGATGCAGCAATGCGGATCAGTAGGCTGGTCTAAAAAGGTATATGATGGAGATGCAGCAGTACAAACGAAGGAAAACCAAAAATAACCAAGAGACAGGCAAAGTCCTTTAAGTGCTTCAAAGGAGGCAGCAAGAAGTGAGTGCATTAATTTCTAGGGGAGTATTATTAGAAACAAGCGAGTAAGAGAAAGTAGAATGTGTTTGCAGGGAGATGGAATTAGTGAAAAAAGAACAGGAGAGATGGCAAGATGGTGGGAACATGTGGTACTCAGGGAACATTTGCTGAGAATTCAAGAGTACAGAAGGAGATGGGGTGGGGCAGTGGCTCAGGCCTTAAGGTCATGGTCTTCAGAACAAGTGGAAAACAAACTGAAATCTTTAAATCTCAAGATCACAGCTGTAGGTCAATCCATTTATCTTTAAAAAGAGTGTTTCTGTAATAGGAGATAACATTTAGAAAAAAATGTACATGTTTGCTACATCTCTACAGGAGCCTGTTTGATTCTTGCAGAGAAGAAACTTGCAACATCTTGCATTTCTAAATTCATTCAAGCAAATTCTCAAGGATGTGAAATAGGCTTTGGTAGCATCCATTTCTTAATACACGGACAACTTACAAATGGTATGACTACAATGATTAAAGCCAGGTTTGTTTTAGAATATGTTTTGTCTCCATGTAGATATCCATGAATGAAAAGCCTACTCTAGACCACCCTTCTGTGGCAGTCCAAACTTATGCAAAGTCAAGATATGAAAATTCATTTCAATTTCGTATGTTAAACATTTTATGGAGCGTTATGAGTAATTGTTGGAGATTAACATGTTGGGCCAATAATCTGGATACCAATGCTAACAGAAACTCTAGCCCCAGTAAGTCAACAGGAAAACTTACAACAAATAATACAGATTAGTAACAGCACCAGCTAAGTTGGATGAATCCACTGGAAATGAAACACAAAAATACCCAAGCAGAGAAAGAACAGCTAAAATACAAGAAAATGACAGATTAAACATGAACTACATATACCTAGAACACGGAAATATTAGGAACAGGAGTAGAAGAAATTAGTGGTGTCTCTGCCCTCTGGTGGCAGTAAAATCAACCACAGTGTTGGAGAACTAAAAAGTACAAAAAAGTCCTGTTATGAAATCAGATGTTTTTTCTTTGCCAAAATGTCTGTAACAAAAACCCTGAGTGCTGCATGCCAACTTTTCACTTCTGAATTATTGTCTGGATATTTAACTCTCAGACCGAACATCTTACAATGGAAAGTAGATTGTTTTTCTTCTGGGAAACCACCTTTCCCTGTTTTATTCAGTAAGCTAAAAACACTTCAAGGTGA
Source organism: Myodes glareolus (assembly GCF_982192425.1). Classification (NCBI taxonomy): domain Eukaryota; kingdom Metazoa; phylum Chordata; class Mammalia; order Rodentia; family Cricetidae; genus Myodes; species Myodes glareolus. The sequence continues at coordinate 11,072,023 of NC_142039.1, forward strand.
TTTCATTAAACCCCATTAGAACATTGTTTGGTTATTTCAGCTTATAGGAAAATCTCTATAGAATTGAAAAAATATTTCATTCCTCCACCCCAATCCTAGGAGCACAATGCTTCTAAGAGTTCCACTAGAAATAGTGAATTCCTTTAAAAATTCTGGCGTATTTATCTTGTAAATGTAGGTATGTCAGACTCCCCAAAGCAAAAGCTTTCCATAAGCTGGTCAGTTTTAAAGTGCAATGAATTCCACTCTCCAGTTGAAGCCTTAGAAAAGCAAATTTAACATGGGTGTCAGTAATTTCTGCCCTCAGTAGAAATTAATAAGAAGTGTTAGTCTTTCTTTTATTTGTTTTTGCTGTAAATGCATTATTTACTCCAAGTGCCAAAGAAGTTTTTAAACAAACAACTTGGGATGTATTTTGGCACACACGCACACCCATTTTGCAAAATTATTTTACATATATTTATTCCAAATATGCTCATAAAGATGACTCCTGCATCTTGTAAAGTGCTGCTTTCTGAAGAAGCAAAAGTATTATCAATGTTTCAACTAATGAAATGCATCAAGAAAATAAACAGAAGTACAGTGCGCTGATATGTTATAAATGGCTAAGAACTTATGTCCATTGATGAGGACCATCCTAGGCGATCACGAATAATCCTGGAAGTCTTCATTTTAATTTCAGCTTTTATCTCGTCCTCATAGCCCATCCTCTGCTCCCCAATATACACATCTTTCCAATCTCAAACAGGATCACCAAAAAAGTATTCACTTTCTCTGTTGAAATTTACTCTGGCAGTAAACATAATGATTGGGCCATCCGATATATTTCAAGGTGGTAAAACTGTATTCAGGGTTTTTGTAAACCCTTATCCTCACCTGGAATCCCCAAGTGCCCCTCCCTGACTTCTTTTTATGACTCCTCCGAGGTTGACAGCTTGGTACCTATGCACACTTTCCGAGGAACCGTTTGCCACTCTCTCAAATTAGACACAGACAGGCAAAGCAAAATAGAACAAAAATGATAGCTCTAACTACGACGTTTTCTTTTCTTTTTCTGTTCAAGTATTCTTTGCTCTCACCCGCTCTGGGAGTCTGCAGGACTTCACAGATTCCTGCCCTAGTGTTTCACTGCCTGTTGGTTTTTTTACCGATGGGCAGAAATAGGGAACAAGCTGCAGAGTCGCAGTGGGCAAGGTAGTCTGGGGGAGACAAGCAGCTTAGCCAGTCCCAGTTCACTTCGAAACACCGTTCCCTGCCTTACACCTAGCCAGAAAGGCCACCAGGGCAAGGGTTGTGGCCAATTGTGAGGAACTGGAGGCCCTGACTCCTCCCAGGGCAGTGTAAAGGAACGCTAAGGAACCGCTGACACGTTTGGGCCTGTTGGTGGAAATGAGAGGCAGAGGACAATAGGGCCAGGGCTAGTCCTCAGAGACACGCCCGCCCCCAGCTTTTCCACCTCCTCTCCTTCCCTGAACCCTGCCGCACCTAAGACACCCCACGTCGTAATCCTACACCGAGGTAGCGAGTGGGGCTAGCCAGAAGGAGGGATCAGAGGCAGCAAGGCATTTTCTATTGGCAGGGGGAGACCTGCCTTCCCTGGCTGTCAACACATCCTCCATCACCCCTTTCACGGTCGGTGCGGTGCAGAGGCTCAGTTTCTCCGAGCTACAAGGAAAGAGAAAGCAGAAGGGAGACAACCTGACCTGAACAAGCTTCAGGGCGAGGTATCCACCTCAGCTGGCTCTTACACTGGCGCTTCCTCGGGCTACTTGGGGCAGACAGGACCACCCCCTGGCGCCCAGGTGGAGTAAGCACCAGAGCCTCAGGGAAGTCCTGGCCTCCAACACCTTCTGGTCAACCCTCTTCCCCGTTTTGGGAAATGCATTCCCCCCCCCCCAAAAAAAAACCCAACTAGGATAAGTTTCCAAAGGGCAATGCAATTGGTGGGTGTTGGTTGGGAATAGGGGTACTGGGGCACCGGAAAGATCTTCATCTGCACACAAAAAAAGAATCGAGCAAAGTGCATCTTACCAGTGATTTGATTTCCAGGCTCCCCTTGGGCGAACTGGAATCTGTCGATTAAAAAGTGACAAAGTAGCATAACTCCTGCTGCCGCCAGGTCGGCCCTCAGGAACCTCGCCATGCTGCTGCCTCGACCTCCCTCCCCTGCCCCGCGAGTCTTTGCCGCCCTGGGCTCCGGGCTCTTTGTGGGAATGGGTTTAGCGGTCGAGCTCTGCGGTGGGTCTCGGATGGGATCCGGAGGAATGGGTCAGTTTCGATAGGCTTTCTCTCACAGTAGCAGAGAACAGAGGCGAGCGAAGGAGGGGCAGACTAGTCCTCTCCGGACTTCGGGGGCTCTCTCCTCAACTTGCCACCTTCGCAACCCTCAGCCGACACAGGACCACCAAGTTCGAGGAGGAAAGGTCACTTGCAGCCGGGCCGGCAAACTCCCGGGTCCTCACAAGCAGCGCCACCCGGTCTTCCGAGGACTATGACTTCCGAGCGCTCGCGACGCGCTCCACTGGGTTCAAAACAGATCTAATTCCACAGCTAGCACCCGTGCCATGCAGATCCAAGAGGGAGCTGAGCACCGGAGGAACTTTCCCAGACTTAGGACTGGCTCCCACGGATGGTTGAGGTTCGCGGCAGAGGGCGGGTTAGTGGAGGCTGGAGAAACCCCTCCGACAAGTTTTTCTTCTTTGCTTCGCCCAACGTTGGGCGCGCGTCGTCACGGGCAGCCGAAGAGATGGGCTGCCCCGAGAGATGAGCCCGGGAATGTCTGGGCTGTGTGATCAGAAGGCGGGGGTGGAGAGGGGTGTGCTTTTTAAAGAAAAAGAAAAACGAGGAAAAAGTGAAGCTGCAGCCTGGTGAGGCTTCCGCGGACTAGGGAAGAGATGGATCCGAACACCGCGGAGCCCCAGGAGTTTGGTGGCAGAGGCGCCGCCGCGCTCCCCGGCGCACTCCAGCTCTACACTTTGGGGAGGGTAGGAGGCTTGCCATTTGCCAGATCCGCCGCGGAACCCTCCTCCCTTCTCCCTCCGCCCTCCTCCCTCCCCCCTGGCTCCTCCAGGCTTCTCCCACCTTCCTCCTCCCGAAACCAGCAGCCCGCACCGACCTGTTCAATGGCTGAGCTTTTCTCGGGGGCGCCAGAAAAGTCTCCCACAAATGAAGCCCAGGAAGGCTGTCTGGGGAGAGTCCGAGGGCCACTGCGGCCCCACGAGCCTCCCGGATCCTGAGGACGGGTACGCTGGGCTGTAACAGATCCTGATCGCCTGGACACCATCGACCCGCCTTGCTCGCCCCCTCCGTTGCGGAGTAAAAGCCGCCTGCACCCACCAGGCTCCTCGGGTTTCCGGGTGCCAACCTTCAATTGGGAGATGAGACCCCCAACGGGTGCCCACAATCTCCTGGGTTCGACCTGGGCGTTAAAGGGTTAATAGCATTTCATCCCTAACAGAGGGCTGGTCTGGCAACCGTTAGGGTGTGAAAAAAAAAAAAATCAAACCTGAGTCGCTTTGGCTACTAACAATCATCCCCTCCACCCCCATCCCAGCAAAAATCACTCCTACCCCAGACCCGCGCAAAGGGTTGGTGGAAGGTGGCTCTGGACTGCGGGGTCCAGCGGCCGCCACTGCAGTTTGGTAAAAGTGTCAGCGGGAGCAAAAGCGAGAGTTTAAAGGAACAGGAGGCCCATTGAATTTCCTTCGGGGGCTTTAAAGGGCTTTCACTCGCTACTTTGTTTTTGTTTTTTCAGCTTCCTGATCTGCTTCGGTATTAACCCCTTCCGGCCCTCTCATCACTTCAATTTTTTTTTCTTTCTTTTCCTTTTTCTTTTTCTTTCTTTCTTTTTCTTTTTTTTTCATACAGCTAACCATCTTTTAATGGGGGATAAATAGAAAGTAAAGAGACAAGGCGCGTCATTGATGAAAAGTACATGCTGTAGAGCACTCCCTGGGCTAGGACTTCGATTTTCCCACATGGAGCAATTTGCTTAAGCTTTAAGCCTCTGGTCTGCAGGCATCGAATCAGGAGGATTCCATACTGAAGCTTACAGAAGGTCAGAATTAGCCAAGGGAAGTAATTTTTGTTTAATCATCTCCTAGCTTGAAGAACAGAGGTGTTTTCTGGACACAAAGAGAGAACTAAATTAACACACTTGAAAGTGTTCTTGGTTCAAATGAGCCCTGTAGCGTGTTCTTGTCTCTGCTTTTTCAGGCTCTGAAGACTTCACGAATGTCACAAAACCTCCTGGGAGTGGGCCCGAGATAATTGTAAAATTTGATAGAAAAAGTTTGCCTTTCCCCTAAGAAACATTAAAAAAAATATGCTTTTTTCCTAAAATAAGACTAATTTGTCTATTACAGAACAAAACATGCTTGTGACCTTTTAAGTATGCCTACACCTTTTGTTATCCCAGGATGCTTAGCAAACCCTGAGCTTTCTTCTCAGGCTGATGTTGCCCCTGTCAACCACACTTAAAGTGGAACTATAATTCTCTTATTTCTGCCCTATCAAGAGTATCTGAGTTATAGATTACATCTCAATCTGAGTACCGAGAATATTTACGTGAATCTTTAAAGTGCAACCTAATGAAAACTTCACTGGACATTAATTGATGTTGATTTTGCTTCCTGCACTTTGAACAGCTGACATTTTCCACCTTCACCACCCCCACCAGAAAAACAAAAAAAAAAAAAAAAAACAGGTGAAAGGCTAGGACGGAAACCCAGGCAGAAAGCTTCCTCAACTCTGGTTCTCATAATGTCCATGGCTGTAGGGAACCCAGCAACACCAGAAAGAGTTAGGTCTTGTGTTCTCTGCTTTCACTGTATGAAAAACAAAACCAAACAAAATTAGATTTTTACTTCTCTGAAAAGAAACAAGCTTCCGTCTCTATCATTTTCATTTTTTCTCTTATTGTTTCTGCAGATTGGTAGTTATTTATTTTTATTGTTTGTTGTCTTTGGCCGTGCTTTGCCCTCTTGATAGCAGCTTTAAATATACATTTGCCAGTTAGAATTGTTTGCTACAAACTGAAGGAAACAAATGTCAATTAAAGGTAATTGGATCAGTTTGCATCTGTTGGTGCTGTTTACTTACAACGCCTTATTCCTGTATGAATCTTATTTTGCAAAATTGCACACGTCTATTCTCACTTCCCCTAGGTTTTGACGAATCAAATTTATTAAAATAGCATCCATGAACTCTTTAGGGCAGGGAATGACTTGAGCAAGAACCAGCTGGTGGACCTAGAATGCAATAAACAGCGTTACTCAGTTTAGCTCTGCCTTAACCAACAGCTATAGAAGAATCTCAAAATGAGTAAAAAAGTAGCAGCTTTGATGACATACTGTCCAGAACTAAATCAAAAGAGAGACCACTGTAATATATCTAGGCTGTGGCAATTTAAATTTCTCTCAAAACATGCTTGTCAAAATTTTGTAGCAATCCCAAATAAAGAAAATATATGTCACACAATATTTTTGGAGTGGAATGGCAAGAGTTGACTACACATATAACTCTGGCTAATTAAAGAAGCTAAACCTGTTGTCCTCAGTTGTTGGGCCTGTCCTAAATATTTCACCACAATACAAGTGTGAGTTTCACTTTTATGGTAACAAACTAAGAAACTTTTCCTCTGTCAGAAAAGTTTCATCAACTTCAACAGACAAGAGAGAGGTGTTGTAATCCTGGAGTCTTTTGCTAACTGTCAAAAGTACAGAGAAGACACAGCCATCTCTCTTCCCCACTGGCTAACTTTCAGCTGATTTCCTAAGGTACAAATGAGTTAGGGCAAATGTTTTTGTTCAAGTCTAAGACAGAATCCTCTGGTCACTTGCTTCTTGAAGATGGTACATTAGAATCATAGACCTATGAGGAGTCACTAGATAGACCTGAGGTATTATCTCTCCAGATTTCAAACCTTTGAAGACACCTTATCTCCATTAACCTTCAAGGATTGTTCCATTTTGTTTTTATTTTTAGAAAGATTTTCTTGTGGCTGGCCATGAGCTCCCTCTGTAGCTGAGCATGGCCTTGAATTTCTGATCCAGCTGCTTCTATCTAGCATCCAGAGTCCTGGTATTGCAGGCTTATGCGGTTGTATAGATCAAGTTCAGAGCTTTATGCACACAACACAAAGCATCTCATCAACTGGGCTATATCCCTAGCCCTGCCTGCAATGAAAATGTATGTGTATATTCAGACTATATATGTCTGAATAAGGATACTTTCATTTAATCTCTCATCCTTCCCCCAATTCTAGCATTTTCCTAAGAGCTGTCCTATGTTGAAACTTGACTGAAAGGACTGCTAAGAAAGCGTCATACACATATGGATTAAAAACAAAACAAAACTCGAGATGCATTGCAGGCTAAGGATTATCTGCATTTATTATGCTCTTTAAAATCATTCTCAGGAAATAATTAGCGTCTACATAACATTATTTCTTGAAACATTCTACAGCTGCTATCTGATGAAGCGACACAGCTAGTGGGCATTTATGCAGTCTTATGCTATGACCTCTCCTTAGGTCAGCGGCATTTCCTCTTCCTCCTTATTTGATAGGGCCAATTTTTTGACCTCGGCTCTGCAATTACAAGACTCGTTTGTTCATCTTGGCTGACCTGCTCTCAAAGTCAACGTGACTTATTGTGCAGTTGGTGGTATTTCAGCTTTCTGTTTTTTATAGTTTTAAGCTGTAAATTTTATGAATGGAGCATTTTGAATTCAACAAGCATCTAAAAAATTAACCCAGAAGGTGAAAATTACTCACTGCCTGCTAAGGCTTATATACACATTACCTTTACTATTTAGATGAAATTAACAACATGGTTATGTTTGGCACAATTTTTGTGAAATAATATATTAACAGCATAAATTTATAGCTTTCTTAATCTTAACAATTTAAAGAGAGCTTGGCCAATAAATATCAGTACAAAATAAGCAATTAAATAGCAAGAAGGAAATGATCGAAATGGATTAGTCCACACTGTTTAAAGGCACAGGGTAAGAAACAGTGCAAAATAGAAACATACATCTTATTTAAAATTATTAGAATCAAAGATGAACTAGTGGTTGTAGTTTGGGGAAAATGCCTGGCAAATACTTTAGTGAGTTATAACATGAAATAAGCCCCAGAGAACCTAGGCAACCAAGAAGACATTAAGAGAGATATACATGGAACTACGTAGAAAGGAGAAAAAGACAAGATCTCCTGAGTAAATTGGAAGTGTGGTAGAAGCGGAGAGGAAAACAGGGGAGTGGACAAGGTTGTGTAGCTCAATAAAAACAATAAAAGGTAAAAAAAAAATGAAGTATCTAGGTTGAAGATTTATGTATAGTGCATAAATAACAACAAGGTGAATGGGGCCAGCGAGCTCACTGTTGGTTCAGTTATCTGAATTCTTCTGAACTAATGGCAAACATCTGCAGTAGAGGAAACTTGTTTCTTGAGCATTCACCTCAAGGGAAGCTGCTCTCCTACAGAATCCCTAATTGAAGTCTCAACTGCCAGAACATGTCACAGGGCTTAGTACACTTGCTGCTAGTGAGCTCCGAGTCACACAAGTACAGACTCTACCAGAACCCAGCTCTGAGTCTTACCCTAGATTTCTTTTCTCATCTTTATTGCCTTTGCTCCAAGTTTTCTTTTTACTTTCATATCTATGAAGTTTTGAGGCCTAATTCACACAGCTTAAGAGTTGTCCTCTGAAAATACACAAATCAGTGGGTTTTAATTTACTCCAAGGTGGTAGAACCAAAGCCATAATTGAATTTCAGATGGTTTTCATCACCCAATGCCCATTAATCGTATTCTCTGCCCAACCTCAGTCCTAGAGAACAGTGATCTACTGTCTCTGTGGCATTGTGGGCAGATGTCTGGGCCAGTTCTGCAAACAGAACTATCCATGCACTTTTGTGTATGAATTCTTCCGCTTAGCATAATGTTTTCATGGTTTAGCTACGTGGGGCATGCATGTATCCGATGTTTGCTTTTGATTTCAAAATAGTATTCCATGGAATGGAGACTGGATAACATTTACATACATCCATTATTTGGATCACAGTTCTCAGAATTACACAATTTGTGTGGCTCTAGGGGCACTATGGATATTTCCTATTTAACTTTGTGAGTGAATGACAAACTCTTTTCCAAGTAGTGACAATTTTTCACATTCTAATTAGCATGGGAAAACTTTATTTTCTCCATGTTATATCTCTGTTTATTTATTTATTTATTTATTTATTTATTTATTTATTTATTTATTTTGTGCATTGTGTATGAAGATTGTGAGGAGGTGTGAATGTGTGCGAGTCAGAGGAAGATTTAATGGATTCTGTTCTTTGCTTTACTTGAGTTACAGGGACTGACCTCAAGTTGCCAGGCTTGCATGGTAGTAACGTTACTGAGCCATCTTGGCATTCTTCAATTCTTTTTTTAAATTGTGGCATCCCAGATGGTGTGAAGTGGAATTTACTGTTGTTTTGGTTGGCATCTCTCTTATGACTAATGATGCTGAGCATATTTTCCTCCAGATCCTAGGTATGGGTTTATTCTTGTGAAGAGTAGTCCATGTCTGTCTTTCCCTTTTAAATTGGACCATCTTTCCCTTGTTGTTACAAGTTTTAGTATGTGTTTTAGAAGACAGGCCTTTTGCGTGTATATGGTTTACATCGACATACACAAATGCATACACACATGTGTGCATGCACCAACACATGTCATATGCACACACCACACACACATAATCATGAGGGATAGAACACACACACACACACAAAAAGAAATTCATGCTCATTCAGATTTACATCCATGTTTTGCTATTTCCTAAATTTATCTTTCACATTTATAGAAGTGTGTAGTTTACAATGAGTTTTAAAGGAAGAAGTCAAAATTCCTTTTTGCATGGGATCATGAGAAGTTTTATCCTGTGTTGGAGAAAATAAATTTCCCACCGCATGGTCTAGGCATGAACAGCAACAAACTGCCGACAGACTCACTGCCGGCCTCTCAGTTCCAGCCCCTCAATATCTAGGGCCACACTATTTCGATTACTGTAGCAATTTAATAAATGCGTGAAGAAGAAAGTGTGTGTAGTCCAACTTGGGATCGTCAACACTTACTTTTTCTTTCTCTCTCCCATCCACTTTCACATGAACCTTGTTTGTTCCTACAGTAAAGGCACTCAGCATCTTCATCTGACAGCTCTGCATCTGTAGGCAGTTTGAAGCTGATTGCCACCCTGACAATATTGGTTCTCCCAGGACATGAATACTAGGTGTTTCTCTCTTCCTTCAAGACCTCCTTCAGTTCTTTCAAGGTTTTATTCCAGGTTATTTTATTTTTTGTCATAGATGTAGGAAACATATTTAGCTGTTACTGTTTGTTCTGGAGTGTTTTATTGGTTTCAATGCTGTTAAAAATGATTTTTTTTTTAAAATTTCCTCTCTGGACTTCTAATGACTAGTGGGTAAGTTTGCTGGGTCCACCTGAATGAAACACCACAGACTGGGGTGACTAAAGCACGGGGTGAGGCCTTTAGACTTGGCCTGTTTATCTCTTCACTGTCATCTCACATGGCCACTGATGTGCAGAGGACTCTCAATTTGTCTAAATTTTCTCTTACAGTTACTGTTTGCTTCTTTTGATTATATTCACATTTATTCCTAGTTTTTTTTTAAAAAAAAACTGTGAAAAGCTAGTGCATGGCTTTAGAACTTTTTTGTTTTTAGTGTTCATATTGGGATAATTTACCCTTAGTACTGTTTGCTTTGAGCCTCATAAGCTTTGATATCTTGGGTTTACATTTTTCTTAATCTCCAAAATATGCTAAAATCTTTCTATTTTCTCTCGTGAGTTTCTTTTTGGTCCACATCTTGGTAAATTTCTTGTATTTTTTTTTCTGCTGTTGACATCTATTTTTCCTGCACTCTGCCCAGAGAAGAAACTCTGTGGGTTGCCCTTTGTGCTGTATGCAGACCTGCTTCATTGCCTGCTGTATGTCTTCCTGAAGGCCGCTCAGTGTGCTCTCCAGATAAGCCTCTCCACTGTCATGTGACAGACGTACAGAACTTTCTGTGACTGATTATCTCACTGGCTTATGCCTCTGAGCATGATTGGTTCGTGTTTTCGTTGTTTTTCTTGGTGTTGAAACTAGAAACTTGTGCATGTGAGGCAAGTGATCTACCACTGAGCTATATTCCCCTTCCTCTTTTTTTTTTTGCTACATTTCCGTATTTTATCTTCTATCTACTTCCTCTATCTACTCCTGAATGTGAGATATTAAAGTCTCTAACTATTGTTTCTCAATTGCGTGTTTGTCTCTTTAAAGCTATGAGGTTTGGGCTCAGATATTTTGTAAACAATGGCTCTCCAGGTCTCCCTGCCTCTGTTTACAAGGCTCATCTTCCCCATCCTTAACCTTCACTATGTGTATCCTGAATCCGACTTTTGTCTCTTCTTCCTTGTAAAAGATTGGTATGTAATTATTTATAAGGGAAGACACAACATTTGCAGCTTTGAAATTGTGTTCAATGTGCTTTCTTGTTCTATTCAGTTTTATTTTGCTTTAATGAACAATGTTCCAAAGTATCAACTTAGTCTTCATTGGTTCTTCTACTTTACAAGGAAAGTTGCTTTTCTTGTGGTTTTTCTAGTCATTTTACAACTAATCTTAATTTAAAATGATGCAATTTGAACTAAACCAAATTAAATCTAGTGTTGTAAAAAATGATTCTCCTATATAATCACATAGTGCTCCTTTTAACAGTTATTATATATTTACACATTGTATAGCCATCAACAATTTTATAGGTTTTGCTATACATAATTGTCTTTTAAGTATCATAGACGAAAAACAGACACTTCTACTGAATTGATGTTTATTTATGCAAGCATCTTAATTCATGCTTTTTTTTATTCATGTGGGTTAGTGTTAATATCTTCTCTTTCTTCACATCAGTCTGATGAGACCCCTGTCATTTATCTTGCTGAACAGAAATTTGAGCAACCTTGTTTATTGTAAATATGGAAATGCCTAAGTTTCTCCACCATCTTATATATAATATATATAATTAATTTATACAATTATATTTAAATATATTACACATATCTTTTCTATATAAATGTAATATTTATATAAAACTATATGCAATCAATATATTGCAATATTGATCATATATTTTATATATTTTTATACTCTCTATATAGAGATTTTTATATATTCTTAAACTGTATATATAGAGTATATGAATATATAATACAATATTATATAAGTAGAAGAATTACATATATGGATATACGTGTGTGTGTGTGTGTGTGTAGAATATAGCATTACTGCATGCTTTCTGTCCCTGCAGGTTGGAGTGAGAGATTATGATGATCTCACCTTCAGGCAGCAATGAATTTTTTCAGAAGTCAAAATTAAATATGTGGTCCTTTGCGATAAATATTTGGAAGATTTTAAAACACCATATAGGCATCTTATTTCTCATTTCTTCAGTTACGGAAGGTCCCATTTATTAATTGTTTCTCTCAGTGTCTGGGCTGCTGGGGTTATATTTAGGAAGTGGTCTCCTGTGCCAATGCGTTCAAGTGTGGTTCTCACTTTCTCTTCTATAAGGTTCAGTGTAGGTGGCTTTATGTTGAGGTCTTTGATGCATTTGGACTTGAGTTTTATGCATGGTAATAGGTATAGGTCTGTTTTCATTCTTTGACATGTTAATATCCAGTTATGTCAGCACCATTTGTTAAATATGCTTTCTTTTTTTCCCATTTGATAGTTTTTGCTTCTTTGTCAAAATTCAGGTGTTAGAAAGTGTGTGAATTAATATCAGGGTCTTCAATTCGGTTCCATTGGTTCTCCTGTCTGTTCTTACGCCAATACAAGGCTGTTTTCAGTACCATAGCTCTATAGTAGATATTGAAGTCAGGGATTGTGATGCCTCCAGAAGTTCTTTTATTGTACAGGATTGTTTTGGCTATCCTGGGATTTTGCTTTTCCATATGAAGTTGAGCACTGTTCTTTCGAGGTCTGTGAAGAATTTTGCTGGGATTTTGATGGGCATTGCCTTAATTAAATCTGTTGATTGCTTTTGGGAAGATTGCCATTTTTACTATGTTAAATCTGCCTACTCAAGAGCATGAGAGATCTTTCCAATTTCTGGTGTCTTCTTCAATTTCTTTCTTTAAAGATTTAAAGCTTTTGTCATACAAGTCTTTCACTTATTTGGTTAGAGTTACTCTGAGATATTTTATGCTATTTGTGGCTATTGTGAAGGGTGATGTTTCTTTGATTTCTTTCCCAGCCCTTTTATCATCTTTATCATCTATGTACAGGAGGGTTACTGTTTTTTTTTTTTAAATTAATCTTGTATCCTGCTACATTACTGAAAGTGTTTTTGAGTTGTAGAAGTTCCTTGATAGAATTTTTGGGATTACTTATGTAAAGTATCATATCATCAGCCAACAGTGAGGGTTTGACTTCTTCTTTTCCTATTTGTATCCCCTTGATCTCCTTTTGGTGTCTTATTGCTCTAGCTAGGACCTCATGAACTATATTGAATAGATATGGAGAGAGTGGACAACCTTGTCTTGTTCCTGATTTCAGTGGAATCGCTGGGAGTTTCTCTCCATTTAGTTTGATGTTAGCTGTTGGCTTGCTGTATATTGCCTTTATTATATTTAGGTATGTTCCTGTATTCCTGCTCTCTCCTCATGAACCTGAAAAGCTTCTGTAAGACAAAGGACATGGTCAACAAGACAAAACAACAGCCTGTAGAGTGCGAAAAGATCTTCACTAACCCCACATCAGAGAGAGGGCTGATCTTCAAACTATACAAAGAACTCAAAAAATTGGTCATCACAAGAACACATAATCCAATTTTTAAAAAGTGGAGTACAGACCTAAACAGAGAACTCTCAACAGAGGAATCTAAAATGGCTGAAAGACACTTAAGGAAATATTCAACATCCCTATTAATCAGAGAAATGCAAATCAAAACAACTCTGAGATTCCATCTTAAGCCTGTAAAAATGGCCAAGATCAAAAACATTGATGACAACTTATGTTGGAGAGGTTGTGGGGAAAAAGGAAATACTTCAACATTTCTTGTGGGAAGGCAGGCTGGTACAGCCCCTTTGGATATCAGTGTGGCAATTTCTCAGAAAATTAAAAAACAACCTTCCTCAAGACCCAGTATTACCACCTTTTAGTATATATCCAAAAGATGCTCAATTGTACCACAAGGACATGTGCTCAACTATGTTCAAAGCAGCATTGTTTGTCATAGCTAGAACCTGGAAACAACCTCTATGTCCCTCAACCAAAGAATGGATAAGGAAAATGTGGTACATTTACACAATGGAGTACTACACAGCAGAAAAAAAAAATGACATCTTGAATTTTGTAGGAAAATGGATGAAAGTAGAAAACATCATTTTGATTGAGGTAACCCAGACCCAGAAAGACAATTATCACATGTACACTCATAGGTGGTTTTTAAACATAAATCAAAGAAAACCAGTCTACAAATCACTATCCCAGAGAACCTAGACAACAATGAGGACACTACATGGATCTAATCTACATGGGAAGTAGAAAAAGATAAGATCTCCTGAGTAAATTGGGAGCATGGGGACCTTGGGGAGGGTTGAAGGGGAGGGGAGAAGCAGGGAGGGAAGCAAAGAAAAATGTAGAGCTCAATAAAAATCAATAAAAAACCCCAATCATTTCTTAGTTAGAGGGTCATCCTTGCCACCATATGCACATAAAAGACAGAGGACAGCGGTGCGAGTCAGATGTCTCCTTCTTCCTTTACATGAGTTCTGGATAAAATTCAGTTTCCAGGGAAGGCTGGGAATACCTTTACTAGATGGGCACAGTGCTAGTCTTCTGGGCTTTGTAGCATGGGTATTTCGAAGCTTAGTGGTTAACAATTTCCCTAAGCAGTCACAAGGTTAAATATTTACCTGTAGTTATTTCTAACAAAGACCACTACAAACACCTCCTTCACATGCTACGAAAGGAAGAATGCATCCAGTTCTGGCAACCATAATGCAACCAGCAACCAGCAAGCCAACAGGTCAGACAAGGACAAGATATTAGGAAGAAATCTTTGAGAGAATTCTAGATTACTCTGCTTCCTCCAGTGTCTGTCAGCCTGTACCAGCGCTTCACTGCTATTCTTTAAGGCTACAGCGATAGAGAATAGGACTAGCAGACAAAGCTGCAAAACTCTCAGTTTTCCCGTTTATTGAGATTTGACTATTTTTTTCTCTGTCTAGAAAAGTCTTTCTTCATTTTCCATAAGCCTTTGACTGATCTCCAAAATTTCTGCAAAATATGAATGTGATAAGTTTTTCTTGATGTTTTTACAGGAGATATTTTTTAGAAGTTCTTATTCCTTTAATTTTGGTGAAATCATCCTTGTACCTTGTTTATCGTTATGAAACACATTTGAGATTTATAAATAAATCTCAAAGAATTTGCTTCACAAGGTAAAATATGTATTTTGTCAATATCTAAATATCTTGTTTTAGAATATGGGAGACTAAAGTTATGTTATGTGGGTATGATACTTGCATTTAAGGAAATTTGTTGTGATTTAAAAGGAAATGCTGGCTCTCTTCTAGCTTTTGTGTGGTTTAATTTATGATTTTAGTATATATGACAGCAAAATGTATACCATGTCTGATCTGATTAATCTCATATATTGCCTGCTCTCATACAACCATCAGACCGCTAGCTGCTACTCAGTCCTGTTTGTATTATCTTAACTAGGTAATTGCTACTTTTTAATTTTTAAAATAAAACTAAGCTACATAATAGATGGTGAACATTAGGCTCTTAGATATCTTAGCAAATAAGTTAACTTTAATCTCATAACTTTATGTTATAACTTGACTTTTGAAGAAAGTAAAACATCAAAATTTTATGGATTAGCATTTTCAGTAAGTAAATAGAGGGCATATCTGGTCATTCCAAACATTTAAAATAAATAACTACCTTAAAGAGCTTTTATACATGCATTCACATACATTCACAAAAATGATTCATCAATGTGATTAATCATATTAGATAAAAGATATAAAAATGCCAGCTTCATTTTGACATTAGCTTTTTCTTCTGTGTTTCTTCATAATTCTTTTTAGTTTAATTTCACAACATTCCTGAGTCCCCCTGAGATTCTTTTTTAGTTATCTGTGTTCAGCTTGGCCTGGTATTTATCAGCCATGTGAAGGCTGAATGGTATTTTACCAGATAAGGCTAGTGTAAAGTAACTTTTCTCACAGCAACAGGAATAAGAGAATTAAATAAAATGATGTGTCATGGTCTAACTTCCTCCAAGTAGCCTTTATCTTAGCGTCTCTCATACCTCCAAAAATACCATCGCTAACTGTAAAGGCCCACCTTGTGAGCCGTTGAGGAGCATTTTATACCCAAACTACTACAGATACCAAATGGACAGCAGTGTGGAGGTTCTCTACCTACTTCTTGCTTCTTTGTGGTCATAAAATTTACCAACCTAGCCAATTTTAAGAATGTTGTGTAGTGACTATAAGAACATTGATTTCAGTTGGGTGGTAGTGGTGCTTGCCTTTGATCCTAGCACTCAGTAGGCAGAGGCAGGGGATCTCTGTGAGTCTTTGGAATCTGGATTTTTAGTTCTTTGTATCTACTCATGTTTTAGCATATAGCAGAATTTCATTTATTTGTGGATATATATATATGTATATGTATGTGTGTGTATATGTATGTATGTGTGTGTGTGTGTGTGTGTGTATGTATATGCTTCCCGAGCCCTGGGATGAAAAACATGCCACATGAGATCTTTACATGTATACTTAGGATCCCAACTCAGGTCCACATGCTTGTGAGGTTAGCTCTTTACTGAGAGGTCCATCTCCCAAATTTTTAATTTCATACTGAGCAATACTTCATTATATAAATTTTATATATTGTTTCATAATATACATTGTTCATCTATCATCCATAGACACTTGTCTAATCTCCTTTCCTAAGACCACTTCAACAAAGTCAATGACAGATTGTTGGTACATTAAGAATTGAAGTAGAAAAATAGAAATTTATGCCAGCATAAAAAAACATTCAATATACATCTCAGAATACATGATTGTATTATATTACAACATTATCATTTTTATATAGTTAAGACTCTGGTTTTGTCTTTTTAACAGATATTGATACGCTACTAATTATAGGTTAAAACTTATTACTTTGCTTTTTTTTCAATACAAACACACACACACACACACACACACACACACACACACACCACCTACCTACAAATTTCTAGTGACTCTCAACATTAAGATTCATATAAATATCAAAAGTCTTTAGCAATATTTGGTGACATGTCCTGTATTGCTCAAATTTTGCATTCAGTTAATCTTAAATTGAAAGGGAATCCAGTGTTTTCTAATTCTTGGTAATTTCACTATTTGCTTTAACTTAGGCTTTCATTGTCACTTTTAAAACTTAAATTAGTTGCGCCTAAAATTCGTCTTTTGTTTCTTAAGTATTGTTATTTTAAAAACAGAACAAAAACAGCAACAAAATTAAAACCTAATATCAGTCCATTCTTATTTTCTTTTTGATTGCTAATGATATAAGAAAATATCTCATAGTTAATTTAATATCAAAATTTTAGTGCTAAAGAGGAAATTTAATATCAATGTAATTACAACTATGAACCATTTAGATTTATAAAATGCTACTGCAGCAAGCTCTATTAAGAATTGAAGGACAAACCTCCCTGAGGATGAAGACAATTAAAATAAATGTGTGGGAGGGACACAGGATTGTTTGCCCAGGATGTGATGCAAAGGCTTGAGAAAAGAAGAAATGGGTGTGGTGAAAACTCAAACTGCACATGCAACCGACTGAAACTTGATGGCTGCAGCAGTTCCTACCCACCCACATGAAGATGGTAAGAGTCACTGACAGTCATCTCAAGTCTTCTTAACTGTGCCTTTGTTTTCACCAACGTTGCAGAATAAACTCAGAATTGCATAAGGGACCATCTTGATTGATGATCTGAAGGTTTGAGTTAATTATCTCTGTTTTTGAAAACAGATTTTTGTTCTTTCTAGTCCGGTGACATAAATATTAGAGAAACTATATTATACCGGGGGAAAAAATAGCAGACGAGTGTCCAGACAGTTGGGTTGAAGTAATCTACTGGACCTCTCGCCATTTGAATGGGAAAAGTCACAAACATCTTTCTTGAGTATAGGACTCCCTTTTACAGCTGGCATCTTTTAGGAGAAGATCCAGAGTCTTGGCTTTGAGACTCTATGTTCCATAGGCCCAAATGTGAAAGTTTATTCCTTATCTTGGACCAATCATTCCAATGCAATGTGTCATGATATATGTTAGGAGACTTGCTGACACAAGAGTGAGCTGTCAGGACTGACTAAATAGATTTTTCTTGTTGGTGTTGTTCATGACACTAATAAAATTAGAGTTATTTCAGAAAAAATATTAGCAAATAAATGTATACATATTCAGTTGTGTGTGTAGAAGGACTATCTCACAACACCCAAGTACTTAACAAAAAACAGAAGAGAAGAGAGTAAAGAACATTTCAGAGAGATGTATAGGCTCTATAGTGGTTTGGATGAGAAAGGGCACCATGGACTCATACATTTGAGTACTTGGTCCCCAGTTGGTGGAACTATTTTGGGACAGATTAGGAGGTGTGGCCTTGTTGGAGGAGGTGTGTCATTGGAGGTGTGCTTTGAAGTTTCCAAAGCTCCTCCTGTTTCCCTCTCTCTCTACCTCCTCCCACCCCTGCTTCCATCTTGTGGATAATATGTAAGTTCCCAGCTGCTGTTTCACTGCCATGCCTGCCTACTTGCTGCTATCATGTGTGCTTTTCCATCACAATGATCATGGACACAGCCTTTGAAACCGTAAGCAAGCCTCTAACAAAATGCTTTCTTTTAAAATTTTCCCTTATCGTGGTATCTTTATAGCACTGGAAAAGTAACTAAGAAGGTCAGTATTACACTGATCTCATAATATTAAGACTAAACACTGAGGGAAAAACAAAAGTAGCCCACAACCTTTCTACAGATTCCAACTAAGCTTGGCAAGACTAGGTACTCACAATTTCATTTTGTTGTGCTTGTTGGTGGAACGCAAATATTACTTAAATATGTCTAATTCAATGAAATACACGTTATTTGTCAAAATTCAGCAAAAGATGGGAAAACATTTAAACTTGGTTATTCTATAATATACATAAAATAATAGACATATTGAAGTTAAACTTGTGTAAGGAGAGGAGAATGAACAGTTTAGAATCTTTTACAGTAACTAACAATTTTAATGAAATTAAAGTGCAGATACACTGTTAATAAATGTCATTTGCATATGAATGAAAAAAGTCTATTCATCTTTTAACACTTAGAACATTCTGTGTAGTATTAAAGAATCCAAGAGGATAACTATATGTTTTTCTTTGGGTTTACCTTCTTATTTAGCTTATCTAGGATCACGAATTATAGGCTCAATGTCCTTTATGTATGGCTAGAATCCACTTATGAGTGGGTACATACCATATTCATCTTTTTAGGTCTAGGTTACCTCGCTCAGAAGAGTGTTTTCTATTTCTATCCACTTGCATGCAAAATTCAAGATGTCATTGTTTTTTTACCACTGAGTAGTACTCTAATGCGTGTATATTCCACACTTTCTTTATCCATTCTTCCATTGAGGGGCATTGCTACTATGAACATAGTTGAACAAATGCTTTTGTAGTATGATAAGGCATCTCTTGGGTATATTCTCAAGAATGGTATTGCTGGATCCTGGGGTAGGTTGATCCCAAATTTCCTGAGAAACCACCACACTGATTTCCAAAGTGGTTGCACAAGTTTGCATGCCCACCAGCAATGGATGAGTGTTCCCTTTACTCCACATCCTCTCCCACAAAAGCTATCATTGGTGTTTGGAAGTAGACAAGTTTGCCAGGCGAAAATTGGGAGCTTGGGGTGGGGGTGGGGTGGGGGTAAGGGAAGATGTGTAGAGAGAAGGGAGAAGGGGAGCATGGGGAGAGTTTGGGGGAATGGGATGGTTGGGATGGAGGAAGGGTGGATATGGGAGCAGGACGTAGATATCTTAATTAAGGGAACCATTTTAGGGTTGGCAAGAGACTTGACTCTAGAGGGGTTCCCAGGTGTCCAAGGAGATGTCCCCAGCTTGTTCCTTGGACAGCTGAGGAGAGGGCGCCTGAACTGACCCTATCCTATAGCCACAGTGATGAATATGTTGCATATCACCATAGAACCTTCATAGGGCAATGGATGGAGCTAGAGACAGAAACCCACATTGGAGCACTGGACTGAGCTCCCCAAGGTCCAAATGAGGAGCAGAAGGAGGGAGAACATGAGCAAGGAAGTCAGGACTGCGAGGGGTGCTTCCACCCACTGAGACGGTGGGGCTGATCTAATGGGAGCTCACCAAGGCCAGCTTGACTGGGATTGATGGAGCATGTGATCAAACTGGACTCTCTGAATGTGGCTGTCAATGAGGGCTGACTGAGAAGCCAGGAACAACGGCACTGGGTTCTGATTCTATTACATCTATTGGCTTTGTGGGAGCCTAGTCTGTTTGGATGCTCACCTTCCTAGACCTGGATGGAGGAGGGGAGGACTTTGGACTTCCCACAGGGCAGGGAACCCTAAAGGCTCTTTGGACTGAGAGCCTGAGGGAGGGAGAGGGGAGAGGAGGAGGGAAATGGGAGAAGGGGGGAGGGGGAAATTTTAATAATAATAAAGGAATCCAAAACCATTTGTCCTTGTTAAGGAATGTCATGTGACATCTTTTACACCTAGATGTGTTCTCTACTTGTGATTTAATTCTAGTTGTCTTGATCGAATCAGACATCATACTAGGGAGGTTTTTCTCCTTGTTGATTTGGAATCAATCGTTTCACTGGCTGCAGCTCCTCACTGCTTTCCCTTCCTGTTACATCACTGTAGAAACACCCCAGTGAGGTTTTAGAATGAAGTCCTCTAACTACACATCAGTCATCTTTTTACTTCACTTCATTTTGTCATTTATCTCTGTGCTTTTCCCATGTTTTCTACAGAAAATATCACTTGAATTTCTAAAATTTGCATTTTATGTGTATTGGGGATCGTCAATCAAATAAAGAACTCCCCCATGTAGCCAATGTGAATCTTAATCTGTCCTACAATGTCACTTTACAGTCTCTACATTCTGTACCACGAACACAGGCTTCCAAGTGTTTTGCGTTTACTTGATCTTGTTAATTTATGATTCCTGTATATAGGATTAACCTCAAAAGGTAACATATTGTTTTTGTTTATGCAGCATAGAAATTAAAGAAATACATTTTCTGGGACTTGAGGGTTAGCTTTTGAACGTAATGTGTGAAGTGTAACTGATACCAAAGTCCTATCAGGACAGGTTTGCTCCCTGGCACAGAGGACATGAACAGCAGTCACTTTGATAACACTTATCTATGGAGATTAAGTGTGAAGGTAAGAGCTAAGGGACTCTTAGGGTGTCAGGGGATGTGCAAAGAAGCGCAAAAATCTAGAGGTTGCATTCTGAAGCTTCCCAAGGTCGCTGAGAAGCTGTGAAAGTAAAGTATGTTCTGGAAATGGATGTATACATTCAATGCACTACATCTATGATTTCAACCAATTGAGGGTCTTTTCAAAAAGGCAAATAAATATGTCTACAGTTAACATGTCCAGATTTTCTTATCATTCTTGAAGAAGAGTTGTATAATAGACCTTTAAATAGCATACTAGGTATTAATCAACCATAGTTGATTTAAATTCAATGAGAAGATTTATGTAGGCATTATGCAAATACAAAATTACTTTATTCATAGGAGTTAAGCATTGGTAGACTTTGGGGTGGGAAGGCCCTGGATCAATCCACTGATGACTGTATTATCTATGGATTATTATGTGCAGCTGACATGTGAAAAATTGTATAGATTTTCTGGAGACAGCTTGAAAAGATAGTTCCAGATAGAAGTACACAAATAAAATATGATTAAGGTATTGCAAAAATAGCAACTTCATAATGGTTGCTTTCTCTTTTCTAAGTGACGCTCCAGAGTCGTAGTCTCTTACATGGACCTTATAACCTATCCATTCAATCTTACACATTCTACAATCCAGATTAAGATCAGTAGTGATAGCTGGAATCAGTATCTGAATTTTAATTCTAAAAATATTACTTTATGTAAATGTGAATTTCAACAAGATGAATCTATTTTATGTCTTAGAGGGCCTAAATGATTTGAAGAAAGTCGGGGTATATAGATAGAATATTATCTTTTGTGCTTTTGTGTTTGGAAAAATACTTTTAAAATATTCATTATGGAAATATATTAAACATAATCTCAGCCACTTAGAATATAGAAAACAAAAAAGTGAATGGGGTATGAGGAACTTGGCATATATTTGCAAATGACTCTTTAAAAATGTTTAAAAAAAAGAACAAATATTTTCAAATTGATCCAAGGAAGACATGAAAGAGAAATTTGTATTATTACTCATCTAGCACTGATATTCAGTTGTCAGCTTTTAGGAAGCTTTGAATGACCTGGAGTCAGACTGAGAACTGGACCAAGTTAGAGTATATAAGAAGGGATAATGCCCGGCAGTAGTGATGTACGCTTTTACACGCTTTTAATCCCAGCACTCAGGAGGCAGAGGTAGGCGGATCTTTGTGAGTTCAAGGCCAGCCTGGTCTAAAAGAGCTAGTTTCAGGACAGGCTCCAAAACTACAAAGAAACCCTGTCTCAAAAGAAGAAGAAGAAGAAGGAGGAGGAGGAGGAGGAGGAGGAGGAGGAGGAAGAGGAGGAGGAGGAGGAGAGGAGGAGGAGAAGAAGGAGAAGGAGAAGAAGAAGAAGGGGGGATAATGATTGCTAACATTTTGTATTCCACACATTAGCAAACATTAGTTTTAAAAGGAAAGCAGGAAAGCTCATGGAGCTTAAGAGATGGCTTAGTGGTTAAGAAATCTTACTGCTCTTACAGAGACCTGAGTTTCTGTTCCAGGCACCCACACAGCGGCTCACTACTGTCTATAACTCTCTCTGTCTTCGGCTTCTGTGAGTACCAGGCACACATGTGCTACACAGAAAATTTGAAAAAAGAAGCTTCACAAAATACAATATATAATATATATAATGCATAAATATAACATATCTATGTATATAACAGTATATACATATATATATATAAAATCTGTTCTCAGAGTGAATTGTTCATTAAATAAGTTTGATAGAGCAAAACACAGAAAACTGTGACATTAGTCGTCGATAACAGAACCGCCCAGAACTTTCTCCACTTGTCTCACCAGCTCAACTTGTTTCATACTCAGATTTCTGAGCCACACCCTGCCTCAGGATGCCGCTTCAATGATGCTGAGTTGGGTGGAATGTGGGAAACTACTTTTTTTAAATAAGCTCTTTAGGATATTATATGATGCAAGTTATCCTAAGGGCAAGCATGCGGATCATGCATGAATATAAATTCTATGTTTTCGAAAGCTCTCTCTCAAATGTCAGTGATGAATGATAATGAGTTTAAATGAAAATCTCTCTTATAAAATAATACTGCTTCAAATGAAAGGATATCAGTTCTCAGATGGTTTCCCAAATTCAGATTTCACTTGGATTACCAAGTAAGAAACATAAATTAAAAAATGGACTATAAAGCACATTCCTCAGAGATTAAATCCACTTACGTGAGCAGGTGTTGCTGTTTGGAGTTACAAAAATAATAGCTGAGCTGGTACCAGCTATGCTCCTTCTTAAATAACTTCTCGGTTACATTTGTACATTATGCTATTAGCTCTTTTGGTTTAAAACCAGTAACTTCTGTCATACAGGTATTTAGAAGTGTTTGTGAGAAATTTTCTTTTGCCATACTTTATACAAATAAGTTAAAAAGTTATATATAGTTACACATTACTCATGTATCCCAATTATTTTAAGGAGAACAGTATTTCTACCATAAGCAAAGACTAGTCCTTTAATTATAGGCACAGTTTCTCTTTGTATCTTACATATACTATATGAAAAGATCATTTTAGCTTAAGTTTTAATTATAAAAAGTAATTAGCACATTGTTCCCAACTTTATCTAAGAAAATACTATAATTATATTTCTAGTGTAATGCAAGAAATGAAATAAATGTCTTGTTTTCACAAATGCTCATTTTTACCTTTGCTGTAGATTTGTTTACTTAAAATATTTTTCAGGAATTAATACATGCCATGTTATAAAAATTATAATTATTTTATACTTGCTATAGATCTATTTATGTAAAACGTTTTATGAATAAACATATACTGTTCAAATTGTAGTAATTTACCTTTTATCATGCTTGTGTAAGCTATATTACCAAAAGATTTAAGTGTTAAAACATTGATTGATTGATTATAGAGGAAGAATTATTCTTCCAAATCAATCAAAATGATTGTCTGAATAAAATCTGGAAGTGTCAAAGACATGGGCTGTAAGATAAATCTATTTAAGCATTATAATTCTTGAGAATCTTATTTTTGAGCCATTTTATATAGAGATTACAGGAAGCTTAATCTTTGGTTTTGAGCTGTAGAGCAGGAAGGAATCCTCAGGCCCATTGTTTTTGCCCAAATTCTGACTAAGCTTGACAAAGGGAACTATTCTGAAGCTACATTGTAAAGTATCGACCATCTCACTCTACTAAAACAATAGACTTACAGTAAGGGAAACAATATCCCCTTTGATTTCCTTTCCTTCACAGTTCAACTCACAGGCCAATCTGCCTAATTTGGAAACAGCAACAAAATTACTAATGGCTTATAAATGCGTAAGTGAGGATTTGAAGATTTTCGGCTGTATTTTAACACTATGAATGTTGTGCAAAGTCAGCGGAGCGAAAGGGAAAGCCACTCTGGAAGAACACACCTCAGGTTAGTCCACTGCTGTACTCTGTCTTTCACTCTTCTCCTTGCTCTTCATATGTAGATACTATTTTGTGGAAATTGTTATTTTTGATTCAAAAGGGTTATTGTCACAAAGAATGTATTCTTTATTACCTCAGCTATATGTCTTTAATTTTGAAAATAGAGAAGAAAACCTTGGCAGTCAGTGATCAATAAGTACACAGTGAAATTGGTTGGAACGGTCAATGTCATCAACATAAACGTAGTGTGACCATTTGTGAATCCCTGGAGAGTTTTCATCATCTCTGAAGTTCGGCAAGGGATGCAGGACAGAAACTAGGACACAGACGTCTTTGACTTCCATCACAGTGTTTTCCTTAATCTGTTTTACCAAACACAGTTTTGAGATGCTAAGTGTTAACCAGAAAAGCTCTCAGCCCCTAACATTGCCTTAACCACTCAAACATTCCCATGTTTTTGGTCGTTTCATTGATATGGCCGACTAGATAAAAAGTCTCTAAATCTTATTAGATTAGTGGCTAACAATCCCTTCATAGATGAGGTGAATTAAAGTCTCTTAAAGCAGACTGATTACCTAAATTAGTTGGGTGGATTCAGCATAATCACTGTTACAGGAGGGAGGCGGGGTTAGGGTCCAGAACAGGATGCTGAGAGTGGAAGTAAGAGGTTGGGATCATAAGAGAAATAATTCCTGAGCCAAAGGAAGCAGACATTCAGAAAAGGAGCAGCATTCTTCCCACCAGGGCCTGGTACCTACTAATAACTTAGCTTTGCTCAGAAAGACTCATTATTCTTTATTTTATTTATTCATTTGTTCATTATTTACTTGTTTAGTTTTGGTTTTTCAAGACTCTGTAACACTCTGGCTGTCCTGGAACTGACTCTGTAGATCAGGTTGGCCTCAAACTCACTGAGATCCTCTTGCCTCTGCCTCCCAAAATTGTGGGATTAAAGGTGTGTTCCACGCACCACTCTACTTCCAACAGCCCTGTCTGAGTTTTCTTTATGTCTCCCTGTGGCCTTATTCCAAGTGTTTTCACAAGCTGCCCTGCTCTAGCCTTGGACCCGCCTAGGGCGGCTAGAGTGATCTGTTTACCACAGACATCAGAGAATGCTCTTCTTCACTAAATGGTCGGTCACTTCCCCATTTTACAGTGAGTACAGCTCCAGCACTGGCCCCCAAATCCCTGCACTCTTACCCTTCAATATCACATCCCAAGCTCTCATCTGTACTTCTGCCCTGCCCTAGTCCCTTTGGTCCTTTGCTGATTGCTCCTCCACACGTTACTCTTGTCAGGAACCCACGAGTTTAGCTCTTGCAGATTCCTCTTCCTGGAATATCATTTCTCTGATATTCATTAAACTCTCATCCCTCTCTCTTGAAATTGTTGCACACATGTCAGCTCTCTGATACCTGTTCTTTCTATTTCATCTAAAGTCTCAGAAACTCCTGCAAGTTTTATCTTCAGTCTTTCTAACCCAGCTTTCTTATTTTTCCATAACCTTCACTTTTTAGCATACTAAATGCATTATCTATTCATTATGTTGACATTATTTCTTCAGTGAAAATATTAATTAACTGAGCTAGAAGAAAATACTAGATGAGAGGTAAATTGGAATAAGCTATTTAGTTTTACATTCCTCACACACAGTACATATCCTTACAATGCCTATGTTCTGTCCCAATTACTGGGTACTGTCTCACTGAGATTTGAAGACTAATTTAATAGCTGTTGTGGTCAAATTGGGGCACAGTGTAAAACAAGCAAAAAGCATCGTGACATAGAATAAAGCAGTGAGAAGTTAGGCTGTCGTCCCATTTATATCACTTTACATTTCCACAAGAGAGCCATAAAGACATGTTTGACTACAGTGACTACAACGTGAAGACACTCATCTGAAATGCTATTTTCTTAATGATTACTATTTTAACTGCCTTGTTGACTGTTATTTTTTTTAAAACTATGAGGTTGAAAAATTCTACCGAGGTGCACTCTTCAGTGTGTGCCATGAATTTCTGACAAGGTAAAATTATTGGGTGGTATCTCTCAAGCAGATACCCAATCCACACAGGGATTCCCCGCTACACACCATTTTGTTGGGTGGCTTCCAAATATCTGTTTTTCCATTCTTTATTTACTTTTGAGACATGATCTTATTCAGTAGATCTGTCCCCAACTCACTATGTAACACAGGAGGAATTTCTGATTCTTCTGCCTCTTGCACCAAGTGCTAGAATTACTGGCCCTTGACACACTTTGGCTAAAAATCTGCTTTTGAAAACTAAGGAAGCAAAAAAAATCAAGCGTTTGTAAGTAAAGGATCTGGTGACTATTATTAGACCGGGGGGGGGCTACTTTTATAAAGAATCCTTTATTTATTAATATGTTGTTTGCAACAGGATGTAAAAAAATGTGAAAGTCAGAGTTTATCTGCTTAATTAATTTTCTCTCTCTGCTTATAAAGTGTGAGTTGGCTTTTATGTGTGTTTTCTAAGGGTCTTGGTTGGCTCATGAAGTCTCTCTGACAAGGGGGCAGTTATGGGGTACATTCCTCTAGAGATCTTTTGGGAGACTGCTTATTAGTGTGGGAACAATGGTCTGCTTCTGCATCCTTCTTTGTTTTCCACTGAGTGTGAACTTTTCAACAGTCATCGCATGCAACAATAAAACCCGTGGTTACTGAAAAGAAGTAATGATGAGCCCCACGGTTACTAAGAAGAAACCTGATTGATGCTTTTAATGCTGCTCTACGTGTTTTTGATAGCCAAGGGGCTTCCCCAACCTGTCTTCCAAATCTTAAAACTCTTTTTCTACAAGTACTGTCACCTTGAATAACAAGCATTAGCTACACAAACTTATGAAATGTAAACACATGGTTCCGTGGTGTTCTTTTGGGGATGGCATTGAGGGGAGGATCGTGGACACCTTAGGCAAGAGCTGAGCATAGTGGCTCAGCAAGCCTTGGGATGGTGCTGTAAGGAACAAGTCTCACTCCAGTGAATTACAATCTCCTGTGTACTCTCAGTAGTTCACATGTACGTGTAGGAAGAGACATAGATGCCGTATGATTCTTGACATTTTGCAAAATCAGAGAGGGTATGGATGGCATGCAACTTCTGATCTCATACATTGGATTAACAAAGACTGGGGAAATTTATCATTTAGTCTTAATTTTTCTTATCCTATTTATATTATTGGCATTACCAAAATACTAAAGAAGACTACATAGATATGTGTTGTACATATATACATACACACATATGTGCACAAATTCTCTCTCTGTGTGTTTTACTAAGGATTAAAACCAAGACTTTTCCTCTAAACACTCTAACACTGGGTAATAGCCACAGCCAAGTTAACAACAGTTTAAAGAAGCAGTTCTCAAACTTTTGAAGGCCACATATCAGATATCCTGCACATGAGATATTTATATTATGATTCATAACAGTAGCAAAATTGGTAATAGTAGCAAAATAAAGTAATAATGAAATAATTTTATGGTTAGGGGTCACCACAGCATGTGTAACTGTATTAAACCATCACATTAGAAAGGTTGAGAACCACTTTTTGGCGGAGGCTGCTTGTTCATTCCCAGCCACTCAGACCTGTAATAATCACACAGAAACTGTATTATCTGCAATACTCGTTGGCCAATAGCTTAAAACTGTATTTCTAGCTAGCTCTTACATCTTAAATTAACCCATTTCTATTATTTTATATTTTACAACAAGGCTTGTGGTTTTCCAGCAAGGTTCCTGCTGGCAACTTGTGTCTTTCTCCTCCAGCAGCTACCTGGCTTCTCCCTGACTCCGCCTATACTCTACTGTCTGCTTAGAATTCCTACCTTGCTCTATTCTGCTAAGCCACTTTAACAGAAACAGCTTCATTCATTAACCAATAAAAGCAACACACATACAGAAGGACTTTCCCACACAAATTACTGATTTAAAGATTCATTAGAAATCAAAAATTAAAGAAATGTAATCATACACACACACACACACACACACACACACACACACACACTTATATAAAAGACCTAGTCATGCTTATTTGATTTTTTTGTCTGATTTTTACTGGGGACATGTGAACAAAATTTTACTCACCCCAGATAGAGAACCAAGGACAGGCAAAAATCAGGGTTTCAAAAATGCTTTCCCTGAAGAACCAATGACATTACTGGAGTCTTTGAAGGCATAACAGTAAAGTGTAAGGGTACAAACGCAGATGAAAAGCACAAGCCAGCTGAAGTGGCAACCCACTGAAACTTCAAGCCCGGCTCTCTGCCCATCTTGCAGGCAGTTCACCAGAGCATCCTCCAGTTCTTTGGTTAAGCGTTCTCCCCCTTCTAGCCCATATTTCCTGCTTGTCTGACCTTGGATAGCTGCCCTGTTGGTCTTGATAGCTTCAGATTCCCTGAACTTGTGACTTGTTGACATTCAGAATCTTGCAAGGAAAGATGTTTCAGAATGATTGGCTACACAATGTTGCTTTAAATCTTAGAAGAGAATCTCCCAGTTTGTTATATGTAACATTCTTTTATTAAACATTTGGAGAAACATTTTCTAACATTCGGAGAAAGTAAATCTTTCAAGGGCATTTATGCTATTAGTTGCTTTGTTCTCCACTCGGTGACCTAACCTGACAAAAGAGCAATCATACCAGAAGAGAGTCTAATTGGCTCACATGAGGATTAGAAAGGAACAGAGGCAGGAGTAGTTCCGTAAGTATCACTGATCTCGGTATGTGACAGAGAAATGGTACTGTGATTACTCACTGGCTTCTCTTTTTCTGTCTTTGTTAAGTCTGGAACCCCAGCCCATTGGATGGTGGTACCATATTCAAAGTGGGTCTTCTCCAATCAACTAAATACCTACACAGGCCACATAAAGATTTGCAAAATCAATGGCCTAGATTTATATTTTTAAAAAGATTTATTTATTTTTATATGTGAGTGTTTGCCTCATGTACTTATGTGGACTGCTTGTGTATGGTGCCCACTGAAACCAGAAGAGGATGCTGGACCCTCTGAATCCATAGAGTGACAGAAGATTGTTAGCAGCCATATGGTTTTTAGGAACTGAACCCAAATCCTCTAGAGCCAGTGCTCATAGTTTCTGAGCCATCTCTCTATACCCCTATGTTTATCTTAATACACTCAAGTTAGCACACAAAAGTCACAATCACAAGCACACCACTTACCATTTTGATACATGACACATCACTTTGACCTGAAAAGTCAACAGTTGGCCTCCTCCATAGGAGTGTTGCAGCCCCATATTGCAAAATACTTTAATTACAACTTCAAAACTCTCCTTAGACTTAATAATTTCAACACACTTTAGAAATATAGTCTCTGTTCCTGAGACTTAAGAAATCTCTTAACTGTGAATCTTAGAACACAAACCACAAGCTGCACTTTTCCAATATCCAGTGTCATAGAAGATATGTTCGTATCCCAAAACGGAAAAAGGGGGGCATATCAAATCTCAGATCAAAGCAAGACAGAAACCCAGTTTTCTGCAGACAAATCCTGCAGTTCTATGCCTGGGATCTAGAAGTTTTTATGGTCTAGTGTCTTTACTGCAATTTAGGTTTCACCTTAACAGCCTTACACAACTGCCTTTCAGTTTCTCCTCTCAGGGAATCCAGTCTGTTACACAATGACTTTCTGGAATCTTGATACAAGTCTTTGTGACCTAGCTCCTGCAGTGCCTGTGCCTGCAAACACAGCAGCCTCAGTGTGGACATTGATGATCACCCAAGACCTGATATCAGACTAGCATGTAGTCTGCCTCCTTTCTACCACAGCTGCACTGTCTTCCTTGCACTTGGGTGACTTCAGGGTGTGGGGAATATGTCTCCAGGCAGTTTTTTCTTCCCAGAAGGAATCCCCTCTGCATCACCCACATTTTACTTTCTCTCATTTCAAATGAAATTGATTTGTACTCTGGGATTTTGTATCGATCCTGCACTCAAGGCATCTTTCTCCTTTATGCCCATTTTTTCTTAAATATTATAACTATTTTTTTTGTAGCTGCTCTCTTCTCAACATGAACCAGGTATGAGCTTTTCTCGTCAAATTGCACACTTATATCTGCAAGTTTATTCATGTTTGCAGCCCTTCCCACAACAAACTGACCACTTTTAATGTTTTTGTTCATCATTCTGCTCCTTTTAGTTAACCTGAATAAATGCATTCAGCATCAACAAGGTCAGAGATTAGATGTTTTGCTGTCATGAAACAAACAAATTAGTTTATTGGTGTGGGAAGTCCTTCTGTATATGTGCTGCTTTTATTGGTAAATGAATAACGAAACTGCCTTGGTTGTGATAGGGAAAAAGAGTAGAGCTAGATGGTGAAAACTGAACTGAGTGCTGGGAGAAAGAAGGCAGAGTAGTCAAGAGAAACCATGTAGTTACTGTTGAGAGCAGAGGAGCTGGAAACTTGCTGGTAAGCCACAGCCATAAATTAATGAGATGGCTTAAATTCAGATGTAAGAGCTAGCCAATAAGACACCAGAGCTAACAGGCCAAGCAGTAATTTAAATTATATAGTTTCTGTGTGATTATTTCAGATCTGAGTGGCCAGGAATGAATGAGTGGTCTCCCTCTGGCAACAGTTTATTACTTTGAATTTAACCTCATTCAAGTTCTCAGGGTATGAGAAACACAGTTAGGCTCTTTACCAAAAAATACCACAAAGATCCTTTAGCCTGGCTCTCAACGGTATCTTTTGTTCCTCTATGTGAAGAGAAGCCTTTACTATCCGCTGTCCTCTAGGCATTCTGGTCTTCTCAACTCCTACAGGAATGGTTATTAAACTCTGCTTACAGTAGTCTGTGGCTTCATTAATCCACAAGTCTAAATTCTTCTAACTTTCCCCCCACAAATTAACTCCAAAAGCTTACAAGTGATTTGGTCAGGTATAGACAGAACTGATCCCATTTCTTATTACCAAGGGAGTCTTTATTTGCTTCCTTCCTTATGGAGATGAAATAATGGACAAGATGGAATTGATGAGAGAGAATCTTAATTTGTCTTCCCAATTCAAAAAGATGCCATCTATCATGTTAGCAGAGAAAGTCTTGTGACCAACGCAGATCGGTCTGTGATGCTGAACAAGGAGCAGAGCACAATTAATCTGTCATTGGATATCTTAGTTCTACTTAGGCTGTTTTTATAATTTCATAGACAAATTATGACTTGCTCAAAGCCAGAGATAATATCCTATATCACTGTTATTCTAAATAATTGACAAATCATAGTGATTTTTGTTGTTTCTTAAATTATTAGTTTCAACTCAAAATGCTGCAATCAGGTCTACTTTGCTGTCAATGTTTCCTGGAATGTGTCACACCTACCCTCATAACACACCACATAACCTCGTTCATGTGCAAAATATCGGTGACAATTTCCACTCTACTTCAGATACATATTACAAGTTATATGTGGCATATCACACTCTTCTGAACAGTGACATTTCTATTTAATGTATGCTTGGGTAAGGATCCTACATTAAGTATTTCAGATGTTTAAAAACTTATTATGTACTGTTAAAAATTATTGATGAACTACACCTTTGCCCATGATAGCTTTGAAACTTTTCTTCAATTTTCAATACTTTTTTTTCATCAAATCTCAGTAAGTTTTCTATTCAGACTCACCCAAAGCACCTTCTCTGACTACCTGACCCTTCTTCTGCCACCACAGATGCTAACAATGACTCATCTTCCTAAAATTTGTTTTTTTCTGTCTCTTAAAACTCATTTATGTTATCATTTTGATTTTACTAAAAATGTGCAATCTTTTAAGTATCTTTGATTGTTGACCATTCATTACTGGAAACTGAACCCATCATGTCTGTGAAAGAAAGTCCAATGAAAAACATAAACTTTCTTAAGTGTAACAATCGCTTTCCTGAGTGTAATCATTGCTTTCCAGGGTGTAATCATCGCTTTCCTGAGAGTAGCCATCCCTTGCCTGAGTGTAACCATCGCTTTCCTAAGTGTGACCATCACTTTCCTGACTGTACCCATTATTTTCCAGAGTGTAGCCATCGCTTTCCTAAGTGTAACCATTGTTTTCCTGAGTGTAACCATTGTTTTCCTGAGTATAACTATTGCTTTCCTGAATGTAACCATTGCTTTCCCCACACTAGATGTTTCATGCCCACACAATAGTTCCCCATCATCCGAGGTTTGGTTTCTATGGCATTGGCCTCCCACAGTCAACAGAAGTTGAAAAAATGCCCTACAGTGTAATGATACATTTGAGAGATAAGAGAGAGAGAGAGAGGAAAAAAAAATTAGAACTTTAGTTAGAATAAATAGATTGCCATGCTATTTATGTTTATTTATAATTCAGCTTTATTATTATTTTCTTGTTATACGAAAATCAACATTAAACTATGATATGTATGCATATATGAAAACATAACACCCAGTTGTTCATGCATGCATGCACATTCACACACATATGGTTCAATACAGTCTTCAGTTTCATTCATCCAGTGGGTTTTTTTCAGTGTGCCCCTCAAACATAAAAGAGACACCACTGTAAGTTGATTTTCAGACTCACATTTTATATGTCCAGTATTACTGGTGCCAGATCTCAGGTCAGTATCACAAATTGGTACAAATGAAAAGATGCAGGGGAAAAGAAGGGGGGAAAGCATTTTGAGATATTAAAGGAAGAGAAATCATTGTCTGGGTCAGAGAAGGGAAGAAACATTTATGGGAAGATGAAAGAAAATAGACTTTAAAAAACTAAAGTAAACCAGAGAGAAATCAAAAGATTCACATTCTTCACACTGATATTGGACTTTGTGTTTCAGGGGATGCCTCGTGTGTGCCCTTGAGTATTTTCAGGTTTTTATAGTGCTAAGAAAGGGAAAGAAATAGACATGTATTTACTGAAGCTTAAATATTAGATGAAAACTCTTGCATCCTGTTTTTCCCCATGTTTTTTTTCTATTTAAGGACAGTGAGAATACATAGCATTCAGCACCATGTTGAATTTCGGTGCTAGAAATTTGTATATGGGCCTTTTTTTTAAGGGAAGCCCCTCTTCCAGAGCTGAATTCCACAGTTGGCACTGTCTGAGCTTTTGTCTGTCATTGCTTCATAGGCTGCATGAAATGTAAGAAAACCTCAGCATTTCCTTAACCGTTAATGGAAGGGTAGTTAAGTATGGTTTTTATTTTTAAGGTTTTTGAAAGAAGTATTTTAGATTCCATTTAATTATCTTTTTGTTTCAAAGAAACAAACAGTTTAGTTCATTATGACATAATACAGTTTTAATTAGCACCACAGCAATGCTTGTGATAAACCCATTCCTTATCTGGTATAGACCAGAAGCTGTATATACGCTCTCTTTGATATAGTGAACTTTATCTGGCACACGGCAGATGTGTTCCCAATCCTCACAGCAATCTTGAGCAGCCATGTGCTTGAATCCACTTTGTAAACGAGGAAACACACTTCCTGAGTGGATAAGCAACTTGCTCAAGGTTGATCAATGAGAGCCACAATTTTAATCCCCACAAACATACATACACATTTTTCATCATGCTATTTTGTGAAGTCAACAGTTCTTTAAACATTAATTAAACTTCTAGAATCTCCAGGAAACTTAACCCTTGTGTGGAACATGCTCCTTATACCTCTGAATACTCAGAATTTATGGTGGAGGTCAACACAATTTTTTTAGGTCTATCCTGAGGTGTGCAATGCCTGAAGGTACCTCTAGGTGGCACTAGCAGGCCAAATGCATAGCAGAGAAAAAAGCACACAAGAAAGAAGATGAAAGCAGTGGAGAAAAGAAGAAGGATTTGTTACAGATGACCAGAGGCTCCCCTTGGGTGAGCTTACTTTCATACTTAACCTATTTATGAAGGTGTGTACAAAAGCTGCCTACACAGTAACCAAATATAGTTTTCTTTTTTTTCCCCAGAGAAGTTTCAAAAAGTAAGCTTTCTTTTGTTAGTTCTAATGACAAAATTCCAATGTTCCATGCCTGAACTTAGAAATGCTTTTTTATTTTTTTTAATTTGACAAGCAAATATAGACATGTTTAACTCTAAATGAAGCTTGATTAAGATTTCAGGCTTCTTTTTAACTTAAATTATTTTCAAAACTCTCCAAATGTTTTAAATTTACAACAGTCTTTTTCTTGACAGCAGAACCACACATTTGGTTTTTCAGGTTTGGTATTCTTCATAACATGATAAGGAGAGAATGGAAATAAAATTAAAACGATTTTGAAGAAATGGTGCGAATCAGCAGGGACAGCAGAGTAACTGAACTTGTTCAGGTTCCTGTGTGTGATCGCTGAGTGTTTATCTTCTGATTGTGAAAGTATGAATTCAGAGTTCTCAAGGTTGCTTAAGGACACTGATATATAATTTATGAAAATTAAGCTTCCATGGAAGATGGACACATGGAGAAAGAGAAGCCTTATGTGACTACCTACTTTTGTATCTTTGCTTCAATTTCTCAGAGGCCATCTGGAGTTCTCTTGAAGTACATCTTGTTAAGATTGTAGTGACTTTCACACCTAGGGGGTTTAAGTTTCACTCTTTGTTCCCTTATTGCACCATTATTTTCTTTCTTTGTTCAGTTATAGCTTCACATGTACACATACAAGCACACCTACAGTACCTACAAAGCACCTTGGGGGAAAAGATAGAAATATTTAAACCAGGCATTCAAGCTGACAGACACCTATAATCCCAGTTTTTGGAAGTCTCACGAAGGGAGATAGACCAAATCTGAATATGGCCTGGGCTATAGAATGAGAACCCCACCTCAAAAAAACAACCACAACACACACACACACACACACACACACACACACACACACACACACACACTCACACACACACACAAAACCCACACGCAATTTGTCATTCTCAAGTAATCACACACTCTAAAGGGACATGTTATTGTTTGCTGTTTCATCTAGCAGAGTGGAAGCTACCGTGTCATTAGACTTTCAGCAAAAGTGGTTGGTCACAGTCTACAACTGGAGGATCATTAAATAAATAATACCAAAGAGACAATACATAAGTAACAGAATAAAGGAAGAAAAAACAAGAAATTGGGAAAGAATAGTAAAGACAAAGTATTAACAACTGGGGAACACTAACAATTACAGAGCCTCAAAATCTAGTCTGCAGCACTCTGTTTATTAAGTGACAAAGTTGATCTAGCTAGAGATATGGCTCAGCTGTCAAAGGCAAGGCTCACAACAACAAATTTAAGTGAAAGAGTTGAGAGAGATATCTGAACTCTTGGCATATTGATCATTTTAGTGTTTTCTCAATAATGTAATGAACAAATATATTAAGTACCTCTGATGCACTCATGCAGAATTAAAGTATTAAAGATTCTGGAAAATGTAACTTTACAAGGTACATTATAAGTACTTATTATTTATTAAGTAGGTATGTAGACTCTTCAGGTTGATACATACTAAAAAAATAATTTGGCATCATCCAGAAGTGGAGAATAAAAGAAAGAGATATGAGAATAATGATCAAAGGGAACTTAAAAAGGACCATAATATTGCTAAAATTTGCAATGCATATATTAGTCTTGGTTCTTATAAATAAGCTTCTTATTGAACACTTTTCAATGTCACCAGGCACTTATGCTTTAAGATAAATTAAGGCGTTCAAATGCTTCTTCTAAAAAATCAGAAATGCCTTATCTCTAGTGTTCTTTGGAGGCATTAAGGTTTTAGTTTGGTTTTCTAATAGTGTTTTTCCCCAAGGCTGTCACCCTCTAACAAAGGCAGACTAATCAAGCTGCAGGCTGTCCCTGAAATAAGTTGAACAGCATCCCTAGGCTTGGCCAAGGGCTGTTAAAGTATTTTCCCATTATCTGGACCATGACAGGAGCCATCCTTGTGAACTTGCTTCAGAGTGCGAGGGTGTTCTTGAGTAATTATCTGATTTCTTAGTGTGTGCACATCTGTGTATGCATGTGTTTCCTTCCTTACTTTCTTCCTCCCTTCCTTCCTCCCTCCTTTCCTCTCTTCCTTCTTTCCTTCCTCCATCCCATCCTCTCTTCCTTCTTTTCCTTCCTCGCTGACTTCCTTTGTTATCTTATTCTTATCTCTCTTGGTTTGTTTGCCACTTTGGATTTGAATTTTTTGAGGATTAAATAATGAAAAAGCATTAATTAGGTTAAACATTATTTTGCTGTATGAAAAAGCAACAGCTTTTATTCCTCAAAATAAAAGTTAAACAAATAATTGCATGGGATGGGGCATGGTACTGTACAGTTACAATTAACATTTGATTTATTAATATTCTTTGAAGATGGAAGTTACAAAATAATCTCATACTAGTTCAGAATTAACTATAATAAAGGGTTATTTATTTAGGGGAGACTCACAGATCACTGTCCTAAATCACAGTCCTCTTCATAATCAGGGAACAAGAACAGAGTCTAGCAGCTAAAAGCAAGTTCTGGAAGCAAGAGAGCAAGTGCAGGCTTTGCAGCTACAGTATAAGAGACCACACCTAAGTAAGCTGGTATCTTAAAAGCTATTGGCTGAAGGAGTGGAAGGAGCTCCCACAGCACCTCCCCCTTTTGTTTAAATAAGAGTGTCCTAAACCCAATACAAAACTATATACACTAGGAACAAATATCAAGTATAAGATTAGAATTACAACCAGCATAAACAATATTAAGCAAGGAATGTATGCTAAATGTTTTAACAAACATTCTATCTTAAGGAGTCTAAGTCTTGTATTGGAAATGGCTTGGCTAGATCATAAGATGGTAGTAACTATGACTAGACTATTTAATCTCAAACTCCATCAAAGGCCTGAGAAGGGAGATACTATTACTTGAGTAGGCAAGAAGTACAATCAAGCAGCTTCCAAAATGTGAAGTATATGACAGAGACAACTGGCTGCCTGAGCAATCACCCAAAGTCTCATTTGTAATGTTGAAGCAACCAACTTTGTCTAAGGCTAGAGTAATTGACAAATGAGTTTCATAGGCAGGAAAATTTTCAAAACTTTCTTACCCTGTCTTGGCAAGATTTGACAGTCTTTTTTCTTGTATCCTGCTTGCCCTGTCCGGACATCATGTACTTTGTCAGTGGTCAAAGCATGGACAGTTTCTTGCCCAAAGGCTAGTTTTGCCAAAAAGAAGACAAACTCCAAGTGGAGTATCTTTGGTGCTCAACATTCTCTCAGGAATAGATCACTGCTGCCAGAAGCAATTGTGTCTCATGCCAACAGAATCCTAAGTTATTTAAATGCCATGTTCTACAGATCTTTGAAGTGGTTGAAGGTTACCTATCTATGCAGAAAACAATCTCTATGTATATAAAGAACTTAATTAGTCTGACTAAAAGTATAACAAACATGAATGACTATTGACCTTTAATACTTAGTACCTATATAACTCCAAATTAAGACTTCATATCAGAATATTAAACAATCTTTAAACAACTGTGCAGTAAAGGAGGACAATGACATCAAAATGTAACAATGTATAAGTATCTTAATCAGAGGTAGAAATATATAACACAATATGATAAATATTTCCTAAAATTTTATCAATATGCAAAATGTCTTAAACAGAGGTAGAAACATGCATGCATAAAATATGACAAAATAACTTTGCATAGGTGTACAAATATTGTAAACAGATATAACAAATATAATTTTAACTTGTATCAATATACAAGAAACTATACTAGTGTGAATTGTCCATAAATAATAACAAAAAAGTATTCACTCTATTACTCACTATTAGTAGTAGTAGTATGAATAAGTTCACACTAAGTTACCTATTATTCCATCCAATCTTCCCCTTTTTTGAGATCTCAAGGCCTACATAATTTCTACCTCAACCCCCAACCCTATGCAAGTAATAATCAACTCCTAAGTAGTATTGCTAACCATGAGGACAAACTTTGTTGGGAGAGGGGAACGTTGATCTCTTGAATTGCTTCCTGCTGTCATGAGGTAGTGTTTTTTTCTATGGGCTCCTGTAAAAGTAAAATGATGGTTAAGTTTCAAGATTGCTGTTTTGTATAATTACAAATGGTCTCTGAGTAGTCAATAAGGTCTTTTTGTTTGTTTGTTTTGAAGTTCTTATTTGGAGTTCTGGTCAGAACATTGTAAGAAGGTGAACCATTTTTACAGCTAGTACCTCCAAACCAGCCTCATAGTAGCACTATCTGCATCATGATGTCATATCAACCAGGTGGAGTCATTGTTGTGAGGCCCCACCATCTTCCTCCCAGAAGCTTCAAAGACTACTGCAGGAAAATCTACTGTTCATTGTGGAAAACTTAAGCATTATTCACATAGATACATATTCAATGAAAGATATGATACAAACAGAATGGGCATGAAGAAAAGTAAAATATTTCCTTAAAATATATCTTCTTTCTGTCCTATACCAGATTGCTCCTGACATAAGACAGAAATTCTGAATTTTTCTTTTAACAACATGCTTGGATTTAGAGAAGGATAGCCATTGCCCAACTCCAAAGCCAGCATTTATTTTTAAGTAGAGATGTATATGTGTCCAAATAGTTAAATTTACCATATAGCTAATATAGCAGCACAAGGCAGATTTCTCTTTGCCTGTTGATCCTTTCTGGATAGCTATCTTTGTATAATTAGGCATCTAGAAGTCCAAGGTCTCTCCAGTCTTTGAGATGAATACTTTCCTGCAAAGACAAGAACAGAAGAAGTTTTCTTACCATTTATATGATTGTCACCTCTGTGGACGAGTCATCATTTCTCTTTCTCAAGAGGTTTCTTTTTGTCAAACTGAATCTTTATCAGTTTTGATGGTATCCATAGCTTTTCTTCTCCCATGGAAACAAGAGTGAAACCCCTTCCCCAATGGAGCACATCTCTTTATTTTCATTATGAGGTCAGCACACCCTTGAAATATACTGGCTGATTTAATTTAGAAGATGTTTCTATTATCCAGTGTCTCTGTGCTGCTGATGTTCATTTCTCATTAACAGTAAGAAAATTCAAGGTTAATAAAGCATTATGCAATCTATTTCTGGGGGTATTTGCAATCCATTTCTGTTTGTTTAGCATATCCTTTATAGTTTGATTTGATCTTTCTATAACTACCTGACCTGTAGGATTGTTTGGCATGCCCATAATATGCTTTATATTATAGTAAGCAAATAACTGTTTCATTTTCTTAGACACATATACTGGATCATATTCTGTCTTTATTTGTGCAGGTACACCCATGATGGCCATAATTTCTAGTAAATATGTGATTAGTGAATTAGCCTTTTCTGAACTCAAGGCAGTTGCCTATCAAAAACTTGAATAACTGTCAGTGGTGTGGTGTACATATTTTAATTTTGTAATTATGAAAACTGGAACACATCCATTAGCCAGATCTCTTTCCTTTGAGTACCCTTTGGATTATTCCCTGTGGCTAATGGTATATGCTTATAGAAAGAGCAAGTAGGACATCTCTTTATAATCTTCTTAGCTTGTTGCCATGCAATAGGAAACTCTTTCTTTAAACCTTTGCTGTTAACATGATGGTTTTTATTAAATTCTGGGGCCTTCAGCACACTTTCAATCAAAAACTGATCAATTTCTGTATTACCTTGTGCTAGAGGACCTAGCAGACCCATATGGGATCAAATGTATGTTATATACATGGACAAAGACTATTCTTGATTATATCTTGAACCTGTATGAATAATGAGGCCAATTCTGTATAATCTGATATAAATTCAGCAGTTTCAATATGCAAGACAACTCTTTCTGCATATTGTGAATCAGTAACTATTTTAGAGGTTTCTCAGTTAACCATTTTAAAGGTAAGGCTGTTAGTACCTCTGAGAATTTGCTAGTTGCTTTGTGTTCTTGTACAGCCTGAGTGGCTTATCACCTTTGCTTATAATATTTTATAATATCCTTCCCAGAATCATGAGTTTTGGGGATTGCAGGAATGTTAACCTTGGTATGCCATTGCTACAATAGGTCACAGACCCATAAATTCACTGCAATATTAGCTACATATGGCTTCAATCTTCCTTTCTGTCCTTCTGGCCTTATGCATTAAAAACCAACCTTGTGCTTTGTTTTACTGAAGACAGGGTCCCGATTCCTAGGAACTGAATTTATGCCTCTTGAAGAGGCCAATCTGGAAGGAAAGATTATGGAGTAATGATAGTCACATCCTCACTTGTGTCTAGTAATTCCTCAATTTCAGTGTCATTTGTACACAGTCTTAGCTTTGGTCTTTGATCATTTATAGAAGTCTGCCAAAATATACATTTCCTATTTCCTACTAGAATTTTGGACTCATCTTCCAGTTTTATTCCATCATCCAGAACAGTATGCTTTTTTTTCTACAGTATTCACTGGATTGTTTAATTTTCATGGTGATACATGTTATCCACAGTGACTGGGAATGACTGGGCTTTGTTTGACATGGGGGCCTATGAGAGCACCCCCGTGGAGTTTTCCAATGGTATCTGGTTGCCTTGTTTGTCTCTTATTGACCTATATTCATTAGTACAATGTTGGACGTCGCCCCATCTCCTACACATAATAGAAGGCTAAGTCCTCCTATTCTTGTCATTCCTAGAGGAGACAATATTCCTAGGAATTCCTTGTCTAGTGTCCCTTCTTAGCTGAGGTTCATTTTCTAGGACTGCTGAGATTAATTGAAGTCAATTCAAGCCTTAGTGCTTGAAGCCACATTTTTTTTTTTTACCATTTCTCTGGCAAATAGCCCATAAGAAAATATTGCTTGTTTTATTTCTTTTTTGATTGCTCATATGTATTGCTTCCCATGACTGTTCTTTGACTATCTTAGGGTACTTTGTGCCAGATGATCTTTCCAAGAAAATTACTGTATATGCAGTTGAAACTCTGTGTAGGTCATCCTGGGGTCTGGCACATACTGATTAGGCTAAATCTTGTCATTGTACTTTCTGTCCCTGCTCATCAATTTCAATAAATTCCTCAATATTTTCAAATCTTTTTACTACTGCCTTTTTAAAAGTCTGAATCTCTTGTAATGTCTCATCTTTGGACATATCATAACTTTTCAACAGATTTCAATAGCTAGATTCAACAGCACAAATTCTTTCAGATAATTTTGTTAAATTGATGCTATCCCTCTCCTTAATATTCAACCATTTTTAATGAGATAATATTGAAAACAAAGCTAAATTCCTAGAATCAAATAAAGGGATGGAAAATTGTGTAAGCCTTGCAGAGTACCTTTCATACTATAAGCAAAATAAATATTGAACCCCTGGATGCTATCAGTCATTTTTTTTGTAGTTTTTCAGATCATCCTTGTTGTCAGGCAACTAAAATAAATTGGAGTATGTGTAATAACCGTTATCAGCCAGCAGGTACTGCAGTTGCAGCCATGTGTCTGAGAGACACTAGCAGCAGGGAACAGCACGTGTTGCTTACTTAGGTACGGAAAAGTATGCTATGCTTAACAAGTTAAGAGCAGTTATTAAGGTGATCAAAAGATTCCAAGTGTTGGGGCCCAGGAAAAAGCAAAAACCCAAAGTTTTCTGTCAGTGCAAGTTGCAGACTGTGTGTACCACAGTGATCACAGGCAGCAGTATAACACACAGAGAGGCAACATGTGTGTTGCAAGCCAGGAGCACTGAATAGCAGCTTGCTGCATCTGAGGATTGGCTAGAGCCGTGGGTAGGAAAACTTTTGCCCAATTTTACCATGCAGCTGGTAGATTGATCCCAAAAAGTGTGGACTAGTCCCCCATGTTTAGGCACCAGATAATAATGGAAGTTACAAAATAATTTCACACTAGTTCAGAATTAAGTATAATAAAGAGTTGTCATATTCTTAAATTTTCTTCCTGTTGTCTGGGGATGAACGTATCTTTAGGAGATACTGAAAAGAAAAATTTGGGTAAATTTTCAAGTCCTGGGAGAGGTATCTGTATCACTTTTTTTAT
Organism: Myodes glareolus; assembly: GCF_982192425.1. Lineage (NCBI taxonomy): Eukaryota > Metazoa > Chordata > Mammalia > Rodentia > Cricetidae > Myodes > Myodes glareolus. Next base: position 11,113,963 of record NC_142039.1, read on the forward strand.
CTGTACATACATAATGGGAAAGTCCAGGGCTTGTTTCAAGTTCTGACTAGAGTAGTCTGCTAGGCTAAATCATCTTAGCTAGCCACCTTAAAATGGTTCTGAGCACTTTGTAGTCTAAAGCCAATATTTAGGTGGTGTTTTTCAGCTTAGTAGTATTATCATAGTTTTGAAGGAATCATTATTATTATCCTCCTTTTGGAGACATTGAAAGTCATTGTTAGACATGTGGTGTGGGAGATCCTTTAGTCTATATGTTGCTTTCATTGGTTAATGAATAAAAAAAAACTGCCTTGGCCTGATAGGGTAAAACTTAGGTAGGTGGGGAAGACTGGGTTGAATGCTGGGTGGAAGATGGTGAAGAAAAAGATGCCATGTAGCTGCAACCAGAGTCAGATATACTGAAACTGCCTGTAAACCACTGCCACATGATGATACACAGATTCATAAAAATTTGTTAAATTAAGATGTAAGAGTTGGTCAATAAGAAGTTAGAGCTAATGGGGCCAAGCAGTGTTTTAATTAATACAGTTTCTATGTGATCATTTTGGGGCTAAATGGCCGGGAACTAGCAAGCAGCCCGTCCCACAACAAAATGGCCAATTAAATCCACGTAAAACCTGAGATGCCTGGATTATGTATATTATTGTGTTATCCTTGAATTTTTTAGACTGTAAATGAGCTAAGTACAGAGAGACATTTCATTGTATGGGCTGCTAAGCTAAACCAGCATGCATATTATAAAGGTATCATGACTTCCAAATTTAGTTCTAAGGATATGTTGCTTTGGAAAAGAAGTTCTTCTTTTGTTTTCACGAAAGATGAGAACCTGTGGATTGATTCCATACCAATATGGTTTGATGGGACAACCCCCCCTGAAAGGTTGTTGTAAACACCCCACAAAGAAAATACTTTGCCCATTAAACAGCAGGAAGCAGTTTGGAGAAACTTCACCCATATCCCCAAATATTATTTATTATTATTAATTATTAATAATAATAAATTATTTAATAATTAAATAATTAATAATAATAAATAATAATATTTATTATTATTTATTATTATTATTATTTAAATTAGCATATCCCCAAATATTATTTGGGGATATGCTAATTTAAATTTAAAATGTTAAAATGGGGATATGCTAATTTAAGGTAGTGCAAGGTGATGCAAATTTAAGATAATTTTCTTATACTATGTATACGTATTTTTATCTTGGTTAAGGTATTGTAATTGTGTAGTTCAGTTAAAAATGTAATGTATAACTAAGAAATATAGGTTAATAGATGATCCTCTATAATAGTCAAGTTTGTAGTCATGTTAGTTAAACTTTCTAGATGTACAGAGATGTATTTCAGTTAGATAGGTATTCTTTAACTCTTTCATAGACCTTCAGAATATTGCATTTAAAATGTTTAAGAACTTAGAACTTCTCATGACAGTGAGACATATCTGCTCGTGGTAGCACCAAACTACTTCAACAGGAAGATGGGCATCAAAGAGGCTCCTTATGGAGTTGGTTAGGCATTTGGGCAAGAAACTGTTCTTGTCTGGTCTGCTTAACTGGACAGACAGAACCTGCAGAAAAATCACTGTTAAACTTGTTTAAAGGTGAGATGATTCTTCGAGGTTCTTACTTCATGAAAGAGTCTGTAAGATATTCTGCAGGATACAGAAGAAAATGACTGAACTGTCTTTAAAATCTCCCACTTCATAAAAAAAAAATCTGCTGGATATTATGGGTCTGTTGGCTGAAGATGGATGCCCCAGTGATACAAAAGAACATTGAGTGACTGTCCAGGCAGTGAGATGTGTCTCAATTCTAGAGTTTTGGAAGTTGCTTACAATGTACTTCCTGTTCACTTAGGTAATATATTCTTCTGGAGCCTTTGATATAGTTAAAAAATAGAAAGCTATAAATATAGCTTTCCTTAGTTATGATAAAAATAAAGTAGATATAAATACTATAACTGTAATTTCTGCTTGATAACTGTTTTGTTATATGTAATTTTACTATGTTTAAGTTAAAACTTTCTTTTTTGTTTAAACAGAAAAGGGGAATGGTGTGGGAGGTCCTTCTATCTATGTGTTGCTTTTATTGGTTAATGAAAAAAGAAACTGCCCTGGCTTGATAAGGTAGAACTTAGGTAGGCAGGGAAGAGTGGGCTGAATGCTGGGAGGAAGAGGGCAAAGAGAGAGATGCCTTGGAGCCACAGCCAGAGTCAATCATGCTGAAACTTTGCCAGCAAGCCACTGCCATGTGACGATACACAGATTCATAGAAATGGGTTAAATTACTATGTAAGAGCTAGCCAATAACAAGTTAGAGCTAATGGTCCAAGCAGTGCTTTAATTAATACAGTTTCTGTGTGAACTTTTTTTGGAAGTGGCCAGAAACCAACAAGCAACCCTTCCTCCAACTGGCATGCTCTTGGTTCATGGCAGAAAACTGATAGAGTCTCAAATCCGAAATCATGTATATGAAGGTAGATGAAATCTTTTTGTAGACTGTTAGTATTCTATATGACCATTAATATCATGACTAAAGGTTTGATATCTATATATATGTATATATGTGTATATATGTGTATGTATGACACACATATATATCTACATATACATATATGTATATATTAATCTTACAATTTTTTATAACTTAAAAGTTGTTAAAAGTCAATTTAAAATCAAAGGTTTATAAGATTAATAGCAATAAAATAGTTCTTAAATATTTGTTTTCTTTCTGTCCCATATCAGGATGCTCTTCTGACTTGGAGATTTTGGAGTTCACTTTAATAAGCATGCTTGGGTTTAGAGAAGAAGATAGTCACATTCTAACTTTAAAACCTGCTTTAATCTTTAACTCTACTGGGACTTACATGGTGATTTGCATTATATGTCTGTAGAGAATAGCAGAAACAAATATTTGGGAGAATTCATGCAATTTTATTCTATTGTAAATGTGATATACCAATAGGCCAATTTATTCTCTTTCTTGGGAATATTTTTCTGGGTGATTTTTTTTCTTCAGATGTCTCATTTGTAGAGTGGTCTTTAGATTCTAAATATGAATGCCTTTATTCTCCTGAAAAGACAGAAACAAAACCCTTCCCCAAATCTAATTTTGGGGGAGATTCTCTTTTGGCAAATTATATCTGACTAAATGGAAAACATTTCTAAGTTTTACAAGTTAGTTTAATGTCCATGCTGTTTGATGAACTATTATCTCTTATAATTAAGAGATGACACTAGTTCAAATGGAATCTTCATCAGTTATCATGGTATTCATAGCTCTTCTTCTCTTATAGAAACAAAAACAAAACCCCTTCCCCAATGTAACACATATCTTGGTGTCCACTCTGAAGTCAGTATATCTTGAAAGTATATTGACTGATTTAATTCTGTAGTTTTTTTCTTCTACTTAATGTCTCTTCATAGCTGTTGTTCCTTTCCCATTTATATTTAGAAAATTCAAAGTTAGTGAAACTTTATGAAATATATTTCTGGAGGTATTTTCTATCTTCTGTGTGTTTAACATATCTTTTAGAGTTTGATTTGATCTTTCTATAACTGCCTGTCATGTAGGATTGTGTAGAATAACTATAATATGCTTTATATTACAATAAGCAAAAAAGTGTTTCATTTTCTTAGCAGATTATTCTAGAGCATTTTTTATTTGTACAGGTATACCCATTAGGACCATAACTTCCAGCAAATGTGTCATTACTGAATCTGGCTTTTCTGAACTCAAAGAAATTTCTCATTGAAAACCTGAATAGGTATCAGTGGTGTGGTGTACATATTTTAGTTTTCACAATTGTACAAATGGAACAAATCCATTTGGCAAATTTAATTCCTTTAAGTTCCCTTTAGGTTTCTTCTTGCAGGTAATGGTATTTGGTTGTATAAAAAACAAGTAGAATATTTCCTTTTAATTTCTTGGACTTGTTGCCACATGATGGAAAAGTCTTTTTCTCAAAAACCTTTGCTATTGACATGATGCTATTTATGAAATCTGAGGCTTTCAGTGCATTCTCAATCAATAATTGATTGATTTCTGCATTACCTTGTGCTATAGACCCTGGCAGACCCATATGGGATTGGTTGTCTGTTATGTACGTGGTATGATTTCTATTCCTGATTGTATCTTGTAACTAAATAAATAATAATGTCAATTCTGTATTATCTAGTATAAATTCAGTGGTTTCAATATGCAAAACAACTCTATTGGTTCTTTGTGAATTGGTAACTATGTTGAGAGGTTCTTTAAAATTCCTTAGCACCACAAGAAAAGTATTTAATTCTGACTTTTAGACAGAATCATAAGGGCTTTGATCCACTTAACTTAAATTTTCTGATTTGTGACCTGCCTTTCTTAATATTTGCATCAGTAAAGAATGTAGTGACTCCAATTATGGAGTGTCACATACAATATGAGGAAGGATTCAGTTATTTGTCTTTATAAATTGAATTATTTTTCTTTGGGGATTATTGTTAATCTCTCCCAAAAATTTACTACAAGTTCTCTGCCAGAATTTGTTTTCTTCCCAAAATTTGTCAATTTTATTATTATTAAAAGGTCCTATAATTTCTGCTGGGTTTATTCCTGCAAATTGATGAAGTCTCAATTTTTCATTTTTATTAACTCACATACCAAAAAAAGCAGTATCTATATGATGACCACATCTGGTTTCATGCTATGCAGGAGCTTTGACTGCCTGGGGCAGAATTAAAGAAGTAGGAAAAAAGACTGAATCATTTAATAAAGTCATACTGGGCTGAAAAGAAACGTTCACAGTTTTCTTACAAAAATTGACATCTGTAGTAAAAAAGAATGGTACCAAATTCAGAAGCTAACAAGTATTAATTAAATATCCAGTTTTAAAAAATGTTAATTTTTAACATTTCTCAGTTCAAAAGGATAATCAAGCAGTTAAAGGCAAGGACAACATCTCTGGAGGAATGGATCTGAAATACAACTAATTCTGAATCTCATGACCATAATGATACTTGGATAGGGGAAGTGATTTCCAGAAGTTTAAAGAAAAATCAAAATGTTAAGACTTTAAATTGTTGCAAACAAGGTCCCCATAAAGGGATTGTAAATAGTGTGTATTCTTAGGAACAATGTTATTCCTATGTATAATCCATTCAGAATGACTCTCCCTTCTGGAATTACCACAGAATTTTATGTGAGTCAGTAGGTGACTATATGTTGTTTCCTGTGAGAAGGTAGAGACCACTGTTGTTCACACAAGGTCTATCCTCTCTTCCTTCTTACTTGATAGCAGATGATTTTTAAAATTAAAAATAGTAATCCATGCAGCAAAAGTCTGTCTTTGCTCCTCTTTGTAGCTCTGAGTGTAACTGGGGAAGGGATGTGAACAATGAGATTTTTTTTTGTAAATGTTATGTAAGATTTTTAAGGTAACTCCTGTAATTTCTTTAAAGTTGAGCAAATACTTCTAATCTCATATGCATACTTACAATAATGGAGATTCACGTTTACCTAAAGGCATGTCTAAAGATGACTAAAACAACATTCTAATATAGCTATAAATTAGATAAAGACGGACATGTACATGAACAGAACTGACAAAAATTTTTTTCATATTATATAGTCAATACTTTATAATAATAAAATGTGCTGCTTGAATTAATGTATTTTCTAAGAATGTTTTGAACATAGAACAAAATATAGGATAACACTCACCATTCAATTTATAGCAAATTTGCCTAACTGACATTTGATGTAGGAGTCAGATAATAGCTACCCTTAATAGAAAGAAGGGTAAATAACAAAGAAGCCCTGGTGATGTGTCTGGGATGTTGGGAAGGTTTCACAGCTTGATGTGATATTGTGATATGGGTTTTTACACTCATTTTTGCACCTTTGGCATTTATTAAAGGTAACAGGTATTCATTCAATAGTTGCATAAACTAAGATGAACATAAGTCAGAAAGGAGGAGTTCTGCTAGGAGAACACGGCTGTTGTGTTATTGCAGTCATTCACAATAACCTGCAGTTCTCGGAGAAGAGAAATGATTGTGCTGTGTGTTGCACATCATCTTTAAAGTAAGCAAGTGTTTGCAGGAACAGGTATTTTCTAGATTTTAAATAATTAAATTAGTAAATTCTTAATTTCTAGAAATTTTTTTCAGTATATTGTTTTCCAAACAGTAATTAGCTAGGTATTGGTAGTATAATTATGTACATTTGATTTTATGTGGTATTTACCAAGATGGGAGAAATGATCGTCCCTGTATTTCACAAATGTAGCAATAAAGTTAACTCTGAAAGTTTTAGGACATGTCACAAGAGAAAAATAGGAGAGCTTAAAAGTGTCCCTAAAAGAACAAGTCTTCGGAATGCACAGTAATAGATCTTAAGGAAGTAATTGGAATGCTTGGCTACTGTAACCACACAGCAAATGAGAGTTAAAACATTTCCTGTATCTTAACTTATTCAGAAAAGCAAGCAGCAAAGATAAACACTTCCCTAAAAATCAGTAGGCCATACATTTTCATAATATTTTAAATTTCAAATTTCTAAGATGAGAAAGCCAACATTATTTTCCCCAACAATTAAATATCAAGTTTTCTGTTTGTCGGAAAGGATGGGGTTGCGTTTTCTTTGGTAAGGTCGAACATGAAGGAATATACTAAACCTTGAGTTACACTTTGAACTATATTCTGATTTTAGTACAATATGAATATTTACGTATCTCACAAAGGCTAGAAGACATAGTTTTACTTAACAATGGAGATCCCTAATGTTACTATAGACTGCTTTTGTAGCTCCCATGAAGAAGGATGGATGATTTAGTAATTAGTTCAACACAACCTATTAAACTTATTGAGGAATAATCAGCAGAATGTTCCATTTGTTATTATTACTTTTGAATACACATTGTGAGAGACTCCAAGCCACCCTAATTTATACAACTTCTAAAGGCGGACTGGGTTTGAATCTTGCCTCCATAGTGCTTGTAAGCTGTGATTTAAGGAAAAATTGTTCAACTCTAATTGCTTCAAAGTCATTAAATCATTAATAGTAACATAGGAATAAGAATGTGCCTCAAAATCGTGAAGAATATTGAATTAATACATGTAACAAGGGTTTCATATTGATCATTCAGTAAGTTTGAACGCATCGTAGCGACAATCCTGAGTGTATTGCTACTTCTATACAACTAAGAGAAAAGCTCAAAGATGTGAAAACTTGGCCCTAAGAAAGATGGACAGGTCATAAATAAATTCATGAAGTCCAAACTTGTTTGGGGGATGCTAATTCTTGTTGGAAACGAGGATTGTCATCTGGACAGACTTTCACCACTGACCCTTCCAGGATGGCAAAGTGTCCCATTAGCACTGGGGCAATCTCAGCCATACTTGGTGAGATGGAAAAAGTGGGCATTCCACCAGGCGTTTGAAGGGAGATGAATATCCTGTGAGGTTTTGGGTCCAGATATTTTAAGGTTCTGTGGATGGGGTTTTGAGCCCTGTTCATGTGAGGTTCCCAGGATGAGGGAGACATAGCAGATAACACAGGTGAAGCTAAGTGTAGTAAACCCCCATCATGCAATTTAAAGCAACTAACCCTCACAAGGATAAAGAGTATTAACAACAGTTGCCAGACTAAGGTAATCCTCCAAGGTCACAGCAGGAGCCTCAGGCTCTCCATTGGAAGCTTTGGAATTTGAGTTCCAATCTCATTATCTACTCAGCTCTTGCTTCCATGGTTCAGCTTCTACCGAAGACTTGGAGTTAAGGATTTATGGAAGTAAAAGTTCTTTTTAAGGGAGAAAGTCTAAGCACCTAAATTTAATGAACTTTGATTTTCACTGAAGCTTGTGGCAAACTGTGGAAACTTGGGCTATTTACTTTTGAAAGACCCCCGAGGGATGTCTTCCTTTTGAGAGAGACCCCGGACCCACGAATCAGACGAAACCACACTTACGGATGCAAACAGCAAGAGGTTTATTCGAATACACAGGTACCTGGGGTGACAAGGTCTCTCGGAAGACTTGCACGCCCCCAGGTTGGAGTGAGGGGTTCTTATAGGAAAGCAAAAGCGTGGGTACAGAAGCGAAAAGCGTGGTTACGGGGATTCATTCCATTGGTCAATTCAAATAAGGCTAAGAATGCGCGCTGAGTGGCAAATTCTTGACCTTTCACCTAAAAACCAAGGAGGGGGTTGTCCAGGGGCTTCCTGTTTTTCTTATCTCTTCCTGCTTTCCTAGCTGGAGACCCGATGGCTGATGGCCGGCTGTAATTACCCTGACTCACATCCTGTCACAGGACAAAAGGCCTCCCCCCTTGACTCTAATGCCTTACATTCCAACATCCAGGGTGGTATTCTTTTCTTTTTTCCTTTTCACTTTAAACACTTAGGGCACAATATTCTCCTTTATTATATACTTCTACTATACTTAGGATCAGGTAAAGGGTGAAAGACAAAAGTGAGGTAGAGAGCCTGGTCATAGACCAGCATCATTCTGTGAACTCCCTTTTTGGTTTTAAATGTCAGGTGTCCTACGCATATTTAAAATACAATATTTTGTTCTTTAAAAATGCATGTTCATATAAATGTGCTTATTGTACAGCTGTGAGCTCTTCTTTGGCAGGATCCCCTGCCTCTTGTGCTCTGCATATAGGCCCATGCTTCCAAGTTCTTTGGTATGTGACTGATTTGGGGTTACAGCTGTGTGTATTGCCATTAGCAAAGATTGCCGTAAGAAAAACTCATAGATTCAGGGGCTTTAACAGCTACTATTTCCTCCTAACAGCTTATAGGTGGCAGCTCCTTTTCTGTTTTGTATTCCTGGTATGGAGAAAGGGAGGGGCTGGGTGGGGAAAAAAGCAGAAAGGGTGAGGGGTTGGGAAGAAGAGGGAGAGTGGGAGAGAGGGAGATAGATAGATAGATAGATAGATAGATAGATAGATAGATAGATAGATAGATAGATAGATAGAGAATCTGAACAGTAGCTCTTTCTGTCATGTTCTTTAGGTCACTACCATTCCTATCATTCAATCTTGCACTCATAACTTCATCAAGATCATTTATATCTAATGAGCCCTAGGACCAAAGGTGCATACATTTTTGTATGCACTTTGATTATCTAAGTATATACAGATTTTTTTGTAGTTTCTTAGAAGGGTAGAAAGGAATGTATATGCTAAAATGTATCTTTTTCCTTAAACTATAAATGAATTCAGTTCTCTCAGTTTCTCCCACTTTTCTCTCAACATGTTTTGTTGCTGGGGCTGATGGTATGGTATCAAGCACATGGCCAGACGGTTGCCAAATACCATTAGCAAAGCCAACTCTTAGAGGAAGCTTGCACACACTGGTGCTGATACCTCGCCATCAAAATCTGCAAGTCAGTGTTTTCTGAAATATATAGTGGGATGGATGTTTTTTAATAGAAACTACAAGAAAGAATCCATTACATATCATCTAGAGGCACTGTGGGGGACAGTTTTATGTCAACTTGACACAGCTCTAGTCATCTGAGAGGAGGGAACCTCAATTAAGAAAACACCTTCATAAGATCAGGCTGTAAGCCTGTAGGGTATATTCTTAATTAGTGATTGATGGAGGAGGACCCAACCCATTGAGGGTGGTGTTAACCCTGGGTTAGTGGTTCTGGCTTCAATACCATAGCAGGCTGAGTAAGCCATATTGAGCAAGTCAGTAAGTAGCGCCCCTCTGCGGCTTCTGCATCAGCTCTTGCTTCAACGTTCCTGACCTGTTTGAGTTCCTGTCCTAACCTTTGATGACGAACAGTAATATGGAAGTGTAAGCCAAATAAACCCTTTCCTCTCCAACTTGTATTTTTGTCATGGTAGTTTGTTGTAGTAATAGAAACCCTGATTAAGAAAGGCACCAAAGTCATGGGAATGAAAACTCTTTCCCCTAGATACACAGCAATGTAGCAAAACACAGAGACCCAAGGTGTTATGATTTAAAAAACAGTAGGTGTCCCAAGTGGGACAGTGGCGGGTGGGAGATCTCGGCAGACCACTGCTGCTGTGGAGAGTAATCAGAGGCTGCAGCGAAGCCATGGCAGCCTCAGAGGGTGAGAGATGGATAGATGCACCAGGCATAGAGAGTTTGGAGATAGTTTATTTAGTGGGTTATGGAAGGGAAGGGGAAGAGGGATGGGGGGGGAGAGGGATGGAAAGGAAGGGGGGGAGAGAGAGAGAGAGAGAGAGAGAGAGAGAGAGAGAGAGAGAGGAAAGAGGTGGGAAAGAGAGAGAGAGAGCAGCCCCCTCTTTAGAAGAGGTACAGAGAAATAGTGCTTACAGGCTGGAAGAATACTTGCCCCAGTGGAAGCGGGGGAGTGGGCAAGACTTGTTTCTTAAAGAGACAGGATACCCAAGTGACAGGACAGACCATTACACAAGGGATGGATTCATTACTGCTCTGAAAACTGGGGTACTGAAGGCCTCTATGCGGGCCACATTTTCCAATTTTATACAACGTGCTTGAGTCAATGTGCCTCTGAGGCTATTGCTACACAAATTCTTGAAATCACCCCAATCACATGCAGAAGCGCTTCAGTGAATAATTTCAAAATAGCGGGGAGATGCACTGTGTCAAGTGCTGTTGTGGTTATGGCGTTTGAGGAGAAGGAGATCTCTAAGTGCTTTGTGACAAGAAATTTGATTACTCTTGGCTTCGAACACAAGAGAAGCTCAATCAATAACACAAATCAATAAATAAATCTTCCTGATGGTGTTTCAATTTGTATGCAATCTATCCTAAAGAAATACAGAAATATTTTACTTTGATTTATGAATTTGACTCTGTCCTGATATAAAAGTATTTCTTTCATTTAATATATGTATAATATCATTTTAGCTAAATTTTATTGATTATTCCTAATTTGTAAAAGTGATCAAATTTATTACACAACTATTTCAAAATATTTATTTATCCCTAAAAAGAGAACTAGCAGATTGGAGGCCTTAAGTGTCTATAGGTGCCATTTCCTCATTTTCAGAATAACAGGTAAGGATAAAATTCACACATTTCTGTGAGAAAATTTTAGGGTGCTATGAATTTCCTGAAGCATGTTTCCAATTTTGTGCACATCCTTTTGATGTTCATTGTACAAACAGCAGCCGTGACAGTCACACAGAAACCTGGAATCATAGCTTCTCAGAGAAGAGGCTTAGAGAGAGGAAGACTGGGGCACAAACCCACTTAATCTCTGTGTCCTGCTTCTCGAGAATTCTGCTTCTCTAATTTATCTCTATCAATTTCAAAAGTGTCTTCCAGTCTCCTACAAATGATGCTGAGTTCCAACCTTTATAACCCAATTATTTAATGTAAACATTGAACATTTATTTTAATTTTAACCCTAATTAAAGAATAAACAATATTTTTATTAATTCTTTTGTACAATGTATTTTAATCATACAACCCAGATCTACATATTTAGTTGGTGTCCTTCTTCTTCTCCTCCTCCTTCTTTTTTAGAAAAATGTCTAATTCTTACTTTTCTTTGTCTCTTCTAAGATGTTCCCTGATCCTTAGACATAGAAGTTGTATTGTATATGTATTCATTGTGGATCAGCAACACATGATCAGTTGATCTCTTCATTTTGACCAATTGTGACTTTCTGTAATGATCTCTCTTTCTGATACAAAAAGAAGTATCTCTGATAAAGGGTGAGAGGTACAATTCTCTGTGTCTATTAGGATAAGAATTTCAAATGCTCTTAGAAATTTTTAACACAAATCTTTATCATATCAGTGGTGATGGTTCTTTGAGAGAGTGTAAGATGTGGGTAAGGCAGGGTGAACAGATGTTTGGGAGGAATAGAGACTTGCTGGCTGTTCAGACTTCATGAATGGAGAAAGAGGCTGCTTGTTCATCCCAGCCACCCAGAACCAAAATAACCATACAGAAACTATATTAATTTAATTAATTAATTAATTAAACTGCTTGTCCCATTAGCTCTAGCTTTTTATTTATTTATTTCTAACTCTTACATGTGAATTTAACCCATTTCTATTAATTTGTTTCTCACCACAAAGTCATGGCTGGTATCTCCAGAGGCTCCATTGCGTCCCTCTCACTCTGTCCCTCTTTCTCCCAGCATTCAGTCCAGTCCTCCCTGCCTACATCAGTTCTGTCCTTTCAATAGGCCAAGGCAGTTTCTTTTAATGGTAATTACAGCACACAGTGGGAACTCCCACATCACATGAACAGAGATAACAATTTCTCATTCTAGTATTTGAAAAACATAGTTTTTACTTCGTAACAAATATCTAAATAAGTATTTAAAAAGCACAATGAACGAATCAAGTTCTTTATAGGAACAGCCATATCAAAACAGGAAAGCATGGTAGTTATTACTCTTTTTGAGGGCTGTTAATGTGGAACTATGAAAGCTCGGTGGTGGCAAACATTGCTGCTACTGGAAATCAAAAAACATTATTTTCAATCATTACTTTTTCAGATTTAATATTTATCTTATTTGGCATTTAAAATTGTCTGCTTCTCTTGTGTTTTTTTTTTAATTACTTACTTTCATGTTTGGGCCATCCACAATCTTTTAAAACTATTTTATAAAATATTTATTTTATTTTATGTGTTTGAAGGATTACCTACATTGATGCATGTGTATCACATTCATGCCTGGTGCCTGAAGAGTCAGAAGAAGCTCTTAGGTTCCCTGGAGCTGGAGTTACTACAAATATTTGTGGGCACCATGTAGGTCCTGAGAGTCTAAACCCCAGACCTCTGCAAGAGCAACAAGTGCTCTTAACTGCTGAGCCATCTGTCCACTCCACTCCCCACCAGCCCTCTTTTCTAAACCCAAATACCTAGGAAACTCCATACTTGCAGGAAGGTCATTTGCATGATCCTCACAGTCTGGTCTGAGTATGTGTGATGCACCACACCAACCAAGGTGTGATTTTTGCCTCTGACGTTTCACAAAGAAAATCAAACACTCTCAAGTGTTGGGTACTGAAGACAGATGCATCATTTGATGAATTCCAAAAGCAAAGAAGAAAAGGGTCTCTCCCATCTTTTCTTGTCCTAACATTGGCTTGGTAATAAAACATTTTAAGAACATTTTCTGTTCTTGGATTCAAAGGAAAATACCAGATAAAAGCCCTGGGTTATTGCAGCTGCCATAATGCATGGCACCTCTAGAGAGTCCTCCATGTGAAACCTCAAAGTCATCACATTTATAGCACTGCAGTTCATTCTTTATGTTATGAACAAGAAAACAAAACTGAAGGCAACAGGGATTTACCTATAATTAAAGGCTCAGAGGCAAATAGAGTCTCAGAGTGGCCCATCATGCAAACTTTTTGCTGACTTGACTACAGGGTAGAGAGAATGTCATTCAAATATGAAAATGTGTATGTTTATAAAAGGTTAATCAACTATTTTATTACTTATGGTACACAGTTGTTTTCTTTTGAATCTAGATTGCCACAGATTTGCATTAGGAATGCTTCGTCACCAGGTATGGATGCTATTTGGGAGACAATAGAACTTTCAAATCATGGGGCCTCACTGGTAGTAGTTCAATGAAGGAAGGCCTTCAAGGGCCATACTGGGCTCCTACTTCCTGTCACAGTCTCTCTGCTTCCTATTCACCAGACAACAGCCTCAAAGATACTTCTTCTAGCATGAACTGAACTATTTTTGCCAAGTCTTCACCACCATGGTCAACTAACACCTCCTGGATACATGAGCCAAGACAAATCTTTTTTTCCTTAGGTTGTTTCTGCTGGGGAGTCTGTCCACAGCAAAGTAAAAGCGACTGCTACAAAACTGAGTATTTCTGCTCTTCCCAAACCCACGCAGTGAGATTCAATAAACCTCAATGTGATGGTGCTAGGAGGTGGAGTTTGGGAGCTGTTTCTTCACAAGGGTAGAACCTCTGAGGCTAGAGAACAAACATCTTCAGTGCCCCACTGTGTACGGACGGAGCAAGAGGACGGTCACCAGTGAAGCGGATCTGCCCGTGTCTGCATTGTGGACTTACCAGTCTCCTGGACTGAGGGAAATACATTTCTGTTTGTATAAGCTACTTAGCCTACTGGGACTAGGATCCTGTCCTGTTAAAATATAGACCATTCCAGAGTCTGTGCTTAAGTCGAATCCTGTGGCTAGAATGCCTTCCCACCAGACATTTTCCTGTGGATACCACAGAAATTGTGGTTGGAGATTCAGTTTTCCAGAAGTCTAAGAAAACATGAGAGCATAGGAGAAAATGCACTTTTCCCAGTTGGTTATGTCCCCAAAGTCTTGGGGGTCAGCGTGTGGTACTATTTGGTTCACTTAGATAGTGAACTCTCACGAGAGGAAGTAGGGTTATTGTGGGTTCGCTCCAGAAGTGGCTCTAGCTACCCTGTCCCCTTCCTGTCCTTCACTTTTACGTCCCCACCACATGAGGAATGAACTTCCTCTGCCAGCCAGGTCTGCCGTCAAATGCTGTCTCACCACAGGCCAGCCAACCATGGATTGGAGCGAACACAACAGTGAGCCCAAACAACCCTGTCTTTCCTTTAGGCTAGCTATCTAAGGTATTTTGTCAGAGTGACCGAAACCTGAATGCTACAACATTGCATTAACTGGATGAAAAATCCATGAAATCAAATTGATAAATATTTAATCCCATATCCATAAAATGTCGCAGTCTAGCATCTTGTCAAATGTAGCTTAGTTAATAGCATTTTTCATGAACTATAAAGTAAACTTCAATATCAGGGCCAGGCACATTGTAAATGTGTTTGATGTGATATTAAACACTTCCAAATGGTGATAAGTGACCTTAAAACTCCCACTTCTTCCCATCCCACCTAGAGACAGCTATTCATGTGTCAAATGCCACTTCCCAGTGAGGCTGCCTGCTGCCCTACGTTTCTGCCTCCTCCAGGCTAAGCAGCTAGTGTCTGTTTCTCTCTGTTCTGTTCATAATTTATTCACAGTAATGAATTAGAGTTTTATGTTTTGCTTATCCTTCAGTATTTTTCATTTTTTTACAGACACGAGGCCAGGCCTGGTAAGACAGTGGGTGACCTGTGGAAGTTTGATGAATGAAACTTCTTTTCAGTTTAGGACCTAGAATTCGTCGAGTATAGTGCTAAATTTTGGAATCTATCTATGCTTAGACTGAGATGCATTTAATCTTGGAAAGCGTACTGTTTTTTCTGGATCCTTTTGCATATGTAATTTTCTTCCAACTGTGTAAGCCCTAGTGTAGCAGAAACATGTTCAATCAGTTAGCTTTTCATGAAGGAATGACCAAGCTGAAATTTCCCAAAGTTTCTTGCCCACTTCTCTACTTCATTCCTCTTATCTACTTCTCTTGAACCCAGTAAAATGTTTTCTCTGCGTTTTATTTTTAAAATCATAGATAAAGCAGTATATATATAAAACCATTTCAAGGACCGAGAAAAATGACTCAGTTAGTAAAGTGTCTGCCAGGGAAGCATGCAATCTGAGTTTTGATGGCCAATCCTAGTTCTGATGGTCAGAAGTAAAATACACCAGGAGAGGGAGATTGTTAGACATGCTTACTATCCTCTGAGACAAACAGTTGCCACTTCAGGGAGTTCAGTTGTGCCTGCTTGCAAACGATCACCCCAGTTGGGCTTGTCAGCCTACATTCCCTCATAAAGGGGAAAGAATTGTCAATGAACCCTCACCCGAGGATACAGCTGCTGTGCACCACCTGTTATTTGTAAGGTACCCAGTGCACAAGACCTTGGGGAGGGGCTAGAGTATAGAGGCTGGGGAAAACTAGGGGAAGGGACTTTCCACAAGGTTGTGGAAAACCATCAACCCTGCTGGGTAAAGACCTTCCTGTGCAGCCCTCTGAGGGGAAGCACCTACACTCTTGTAAATAACACCTTATTTATGCTCTGTCAAAGTCCAACAAACTGAATCTGGTTCACCCGTGTGGACTTCTGTGGAATCGTGCCTCAGGTTTTCAGTGGGAATTTAGGAGGAATTGTAGAAGTCACTTATGTCTCCCCCTAGGAAGGAATTTTAACAACATATACACTATATTCTCCTGTACCCAGCACTGAGTCTGCAGCAACTCTGGGTGCCAGGTGTGGCTGGAGTCACCTTCATCCATTCACTGATTTATCTTGTGGTTCCAGGAGCCAATTTTTTGAAGGGTTATTTGTATTTTAAAAAATGAATTAAAAGAGAGATGAGCGTCATACTCATTGTTTTCTTTTCTGTGGAAACAATTTGACCAACAGCCTCTAGTTTCCAAAAATTTCCTTAAAACATAATGATTCAAAATGTTCTGTCTCTTGAACCTTTTTATACACTTTTTCAATAATTCCATGATATTTGTTTTCTGGTTTTGTGGAAGGGAAAAAGGCTGAAGAGGCTTAGCCTAGCACTTAATATTTTTACACTTAGCCATCTTGATTAATTATAGCTGTGTGCTGCAGAAGTTCAGCATAAACTGGGTCATTTAATGTATAATTACACCTTTTAGATGAATCTCAAATCTATTGCTGCAATTTTCCATGGGTTGCTGCTGCTGTTCTGTGCCTGAACAGACTCCAGTTCCAACCATCCTGTAGCAGGAGGAATTGCTTCATGGACTAGGTGAGAGAAGTGGAACCAGCCCGAAGAGAAAGCAACTTTACAGCATCAGAAAAGGGAGAAAACTGGTAAGTGACACCATGAACAGTCATAAAAAACAAATTCCATTTCACAGATGGTGAAACTGACAGTCCATATGATGGATGATAGGTAACAGTCGACACGGGAATAAGTTTTTAAGAAATGCTCCAAGGTCTTGGTAACAAAATGTTGCTTATGTGCTGCAGCCAACCTTGTGAAGCGTGCATATTTATCTCTTAGCCCTGTGGAAAAATGGAATACTGCAGGAATAAAACGGTAAGCAAGAGAAAAATCCAAGGCATAACTTTGGCTTTGCCTTGAACTTTACAATGTTAGCATAAAATTTATAAGGTGTGCTAGATTTTTTGTAAGGGTAATTTTTTAGAGACAATAGTAACATTTTATAATTTGGTTGCCTTCATGTGTGTCAGCATTAGACTTTCAATATAGACTTGCACAAAAGATAAAACATTATCACCAAAATGTTCAAATTCTTTAATTGAGTAACATATTTAATACCTAATTTGCTTGGTAGATTTGGTGCTGTGTCTCCTTCTTAGAAATCTTTTTCCAATTTGAAAGGTGATAGAAGCCCTTAGAAGTGCATCAGAGATGTCCTGCAGATAAAATAATTCATAGAGCTGTTTTCTTGTTCTGGAAAGTTCAGTGATACTAACATAAGTGTCAAGGTTTTAAACTGAGACTTGTTTTACAGTTTCATTTTCTTTAATGTGTTCTAGACATTAAAATCTAGATTACTACAGACAATAAATTGTCAAGAGATCTTAAAATCTTTTAACACACACACACACTTAATTTCTATCTAAATACAAATAATGACCAGTCAGTATGAAACCCATGACACTGGTCCTGTTGACTCCAGTGCTCCCCTTTCCCAAACCATTTATTCCTTTACAAACCGAGTTCCTTTTTGTAAAATAAGTATAATAAAAACTATGTGGTCATGTAACATTCTTGCTAAAATAACTCTTCTGGGTTTGTGGGAAATGCAGGCTACCTTCCATGTTTGTTATTAAGATACATTGTCCTTCACTAAATTGCTTTGAGCATTACTTCTGATCTTATTTCTGTGTGTCTGTGTGTTCTCATTCTCTAGGGTATAGAGCTAGAAGTAGAATCCCCAAGTTATCTAATAAGTTCATATTTAGTATCTTGAGTAACTGACAGCATTTTCCAAAGCAGTTATAGTGTTTTATGTTATCCTCAGTAATGTGTGAGAGGATTTTTAATTCTTGATATTCTAAATAACATTTAGTATTTTGGGGACTTTTCTTATTCTAATCAATATAATTTATAAGAAGTAGTAGCTTTTGTTTGCATTTTCTGCTGAATAATTATGTCAAGAGTGTCTTCTTGTGTTTATTCACCATTTGAATGTCTTCTGCAGAGACGTTATTATAGAGATGCTCAACCTCCTTTTAAAATGACTTTTTTAAAAAACTTTTTGAGTTATTTGTTAGATCCCTGAACTAATACAACAGTTTTCAATTTCTGAGCATAGGGTGAAGTTTGGTCGTGACTCAGTGACTCTTCCTCAACCTCCATCTAGTATTCATGAGGAAGTCTGTAGGTTGAGAGCAAAGGGGATTTGTTGCATGCTTTGTTTTGAGACAGGGTTGTCTTTGGCTTAGAACTTGCTATGGAGCCCAAGCAGGCTTCAAGCCCACAGAGATCCTCTTACCTCTACCTAATGAGTGTTGGATTAAAAGTGTACATCATCCTGCCTTGTGGAATTTCTGTGGTGGTTATTTTGGTTATTTTCTATCACTGAGGGGGAATTATTGGTGCCTTTCCATTATCCTGGACTCATCTATACTGTAACACACAAATCTTCACGTCAGGGTGGCAAGAAGATTCTCCAGCCATGTGTCTATCTGAAAAATCCTTATCTTCTAGGGAAGGTGAAGCATACAACTCAACTGCCTTAGAAAAGTGAGCCTCCTGCGTCTCAAGATAAAAGCAAAACCTGTTTCTGAGGAAGAAAGACTGTTATGCTCAATGGGTGGCATAAATCACAGCGATTTCTTCTTTCATGTTATACATGCTGGAAGTCCAAGACTAAAGTCTGTTGAAGTTTGCTTTCTTTTGAGTTCTGCCTCCCTGGCTGAGATTGTTGCCACGTGGTATCCCTTCTGTGGGACAGATTGAATTGGAGCCCCTTCTAAATAACCTCATATTAATTTAATCACCTCTGTAAAGGCCCTGAATTTAGACACAGTGGAATTCTGAAGTGTTAGGATTTAAATCTTTGATATTTGTGGGCTGATGGGAGAGCTCAGTAGTTAAGAGTATGTATTTTGCTGTTGTGGAAGACCAAGTTCTGTTCCCAGCACCCACGGTTAGTAGCTCACAATTGCATGTAATTCCAGCTCCAGGAGGATTCCAGACTTCATGGCCACATACCCACATGTAGAAACACACACAGACACACACACACACACACACAGACACACACACACACATATAAATATAAATATACAAGTAAAAATAATAAAAATCTTATAGCTTTGCATTGAGGTTTTAAAAGTTTAGATTAAGTTTACAACAGGATAGAAGTTAATACCTCTGATCCTCGGAAAAAATCACAAAGCTCTCATCAAGGATCTCAAATGAAGCTTCAGAAATGATCAGGAAATGCTAGAATGGGGTTAGGAAACCATCCTCTTTAAGCACAAATCATTAATCACAGCCCTGAGAGTCAGAACAAGACATAAAACTCCCTACCACTGTTCATGAGAAAGAGCAGGGGGACCCTCCTCTCTCTATGTACTAGACTGACATAAAACTTTGTTGATTTGTTTAAATTATTGTTAGATATGTAAGTTTTTCAAGTCTATAAGCACTTCTGATTTATTCTCCAATGAATAAAGAATTGGGAATGGCATAACTTGACTCCTTAATTAGCTGTAGGGCTCTCTTGTGTTTTCTTTGCTACATGAACCAAAACCAATGTCAAGAGCCTGCTGGATCACCTTCACTCCTGCATGTACTGTCTTCAACATTCTAAATATCATAGCAATTGTCCTGCCTCTGTAGACATAGTCCCAGCTAGGACTGTTTCTTTTTTTTGGGGGAGTGGATGGGATCGGGGGGTAAGATTAAGTTTATTCTGAATCCAAATATTAGTGACTGTGACCTAGAAACATGGATTCAAGTCACCCTAGTTTCTGTGTCCCTGTGTGGTGACAGTTTGATAAAGCCTTCGTAATAACAGAATAACAATAAGAAAAATTTACAAATCACTATACTTTCTGCAACATTGGTGGGTAACCTAGATAGATGATGTGATAGTTGTCAACATGAATCTATCTGGAATTAATTAAAACCCAAATGATTTGGTATCCCTATAAGGAATTTTTCTTAAAATTTTTATTGATTTTTTTCTAAATCATCTGAAGTCAGAAGATCCACTTCTAACTCGGATCTTTGACTGTGAAGGTACACCTTTAATCCAGATCTTTTGACTAAGATGACTTTGCTCTGATTTGGGCCTCACCTTCCGCTCTCAGTCTCTAGAAAGGACATGGAAGAGGAAGCTTGCTGTCGTTGCCTGCCTGTTCTTACCCTCACTAGCCAAGTCCATTCCTTCACTGGTATTAGAGTCTATTTCTTTAGGATTCTGGTGTAAACTGAAGACCAGCAGAGACATTCAACCTTGTTGACTGAACACTGGGTTCTTGAACCTTTCACTGGTAGGAAGGCATTGTTGGACTAGCTGAACCACAGCTTATTGATCATTCTAATCTACATATTCTTTCTATGAGTTCTGTTTCTCTAGCGAACCCTGACTAATACAGGCAGGTAAGAGTAAAGTGGGGGAATCTCCACTAGAGGATGGATTCAGAGGACTGCTTGAAATTGTTTACAACCAGCTTTTTGCAGTCACAAGACTCAACAATCTATTTCCACCTTGGTTAGAGGCACTACCTCTGTCGGAGGGACTACTGTGACGGGACGCAAGTGCTATGGAACAATCTTCGCACACTATAAATATGTATTACTCTCATCGGTCAATAAAGAGCTGACTGGCCAGTGGGTAGGCAGGATTTTCGGGTCAGAGAGAAGGGCTGAGTCAGATGAGACAGCGTTAGATGCAGAGTGAACAGGATAAGAAGTATGTAGGTGAGGTAAGTGAGTCTCGGAGCAGCACATAGATTAAAAGAAATGATTAATTTAAGTTGTAAGAGCTAGCTAGCTAGAAACAAGCCTAAGCTCTGAACTGAGCATGTATAATTATTATTAAATCTCTGTGTGGCTATTTGGGAGCGGCTGGCAGGACAGAGCTGATCATCAGTCCCAACAAAAAACTCCACCTACAGACAAGTCCTGATTGATGTAAAACACAAACCACAATGACAGTGATTGATCCTAAACGAATGGCTGTCATTAGTCAAGCAAATAGCTACAATCCATCAAAATTTAGGAAGCTACAGAAGCAGCTCAACAGCCCCTACAATGGCTAGGGACAGAAGAAGGAGGGGAGGTGAAGTAGAAGAGATAAGTAGAGAGCTATAAAGGCCAAACGGAAACAGTGAGACAACTGGCAGGCCTTGGTTGCCAGAATTCCTGTCAAGACATCAAAAATCTCAAATGCTAGAGCTAGCAGTGGCTGCTGGAAATGGCCAAGTGTCTTCATAGCCGAGGCCCACATAGGGACTATGACATTTGTAAGGCAAAGTCCCTATACTCAGATGAACCTAGGGTCACTACCAGTTGAAGGTTCCACTTCTTGCTGCTTCTCTGTGCCTATTGTTTGCCTGGTACTGTCAGGCTCTGAAGAAAAATAACAGCTGTCAGAGACCAGCGTCTGAAGGGCATCTTGCCTATTAAGGATTTCCACCCAAGTAGCTAAAGAACTCTGAGCCAGGAAAGTACGAACACACTCACGCAGTCTTATACCAAGGGGGACACAAAAGTTGACATACTTAATGTGAAGGTGGGAACAAATGCTGAGGACCATCTGCTGCAACCAGTAACAGTCGAAGCACCAGGTAAAAGCAGGTGACTGCTTCCATTAAGACTGCCTTAGCTTAGGCTGCTTCAGGTTCCTCACTCATTGGGAAGACTATTTGGGGCCTGTTTCCTTGTCAGTAGACTGTCAACTTTCATTTATTTTGCAAAATAGTTTTTATTATTTTGATCTTTATGGAAGAGTGCTGTAGTTAAGTAATTTTAACCCCCTCCACTTCCAGAGCTCCTTCCTCCTTCTGCTTGAAGTTCTCACCTCTTCTTGACTATTATTGATAGACACACACACACACACACACACACACACACACACACAAACCTAGTGAGCTCATTTCGTGTACTTATGTGGACATGTGTTTAGGGTTGATCAAATTTGGGATCCCATAGCATATTAAGGGTGCCTATTCCTGAAGAAAACTGATTCTTCTTCACTCAACAGTCAAGATTGAGTGTTACTCTTTTTTTCTTTTTTAAATGGTGCCTTAGTACTGCTTTCTGTGCTGGTATCAATATCTTAATCCCACATGTTGAAATCATGGCAACAGTAAAGATCCATTTTTGATTATAAATATCATTAATGCCAGTTTTTTTTTCTTACATGATATCATTATTCACCACCGACAACAGCAAATTATCAAACACAAGAGCAAGGAGAATAAGTCTGTCATGAGAAGAACCCCAAAAACTTTCCTATCAATTGACCAAGACATTGAGTTGTCAGCCACATGAGTATCTTTGTAGAAGGGGTGTGAGATCTAGCAGTTTAATCAGACTGGGTATTTCTGCAGAGAGGAAGACGCGAGCATTGTCTGTGAGCAGAGAGAGGGGATAAGCACACCTGAAGTTAGAGCAGTCGAGGAGCAAAGGCAATACTCCTAGACCAGTCAACTAGCAAAGATAATATTCCTAGACCAGTCGAGTAGCAAAGATGATACTCCTAGACCAGTCAAGTAGCAAAGACAATACTCCTAGACTAGTCAACTAGCAAAGATAATACTCCCAGACCAGTCGAGGAGCAAAGACAATACTCCTAGACCAGTTGAGGAGCAAAGACAATACTCCTAGACCAGTCAAGTAGCAAAGACAATACTCCTAAACCAGTCGAGTAGCAAAGATGATACTCCTAGACCAGTTGAGGAACAAAGACAATATTCCTAGATCAGTCAAGTAGCAAAGACAATACTCCTAGACCCGTTGAGGAGCAAAGATAATACTCCTAGACCAGTCAAGTAGCAAAGACAATACTCCTAGACCAGTCAAGTAGCAAAGATAATACTCCTAGACCAGTCGAGGAGCAAGGACAATACTCCTAGACCTGTCAAGTAGCAAAGACAATACTCCTAGACCAGTCAAGTAGCAAAGATAATACTCCTAGACCAGTTGAGTAGCAAAGATGATACTCCTAGATCAGTCAAGTAGCAAAGACAATACTCCTAGACCAGTCGAGGAGCAAAGACAATTCTCCTAGACCAGTCGAGGAACAAAGACAATATTCCTAGATCAGTCAAGTAGCAAAGATAATACTCCTAGACCCGTTGAGGAACAAAGATAATACTCCTAGACCAGTTGAGGAACAAAGACAATACTCCTAGACCAGTTGAGGAACAAAGGCAATACTCCTAGATCAGTCAGGTAGCAAAGACAATACTTCTAGACCAGTCGAGGAACAAAGAAAATACTCCTAGACCAGTTGAGAAGCAAAGACAATACTCCTAGACCAGTTGAGAAGCAAAGACAATACTCCTAGACCAGTCGAGGAGCAAAGATAATGTTCCTTTCCAACTCACTACAAACTCTGTAACTCATAATAACTTGGAGTTGTATCTTTGTGGAGTTATTTGTTTAAAATATATATAAAATAAAGACTCTCTCAAGCAGAAGTCCTGAAAATCTCCTGCCTATAGAGGCACGTTTATTAGGGAGGTCCTGCAGACAGAGGGAGGGCTTTGGTATAAAACTGAAATTAGGAACTCTCTAATACATAAAGAAAGGTCTAAAATCATGGAAACATTTTTTACATATATTTTGAATTGCTTTAAAGTATAATGAAAAACAGTGACGTAGTATAGAGTTTTGAAACTATAGAGATTTATAAAATAGTATAAAACAGCACATAAGAGGAAAGAAATTCTCTTTTAAGGTTTTCACCGATGAAATAACAATTGAACGTTGCAAAAGGTGAATGATACACATTTTAGACTTCAAAAACACCTCTTGAAACAATATAATAATTGATTAAAATATGTAAAAAAATTTGATTAAAGGGTATTATTATTCTTTCTTAAAGTTTTCACAAATTAGTGAAGATCTATTGCCATTACAAAATATCTGATATCATTGCAAAATGCAAGACTTTTATGTACATTGTTAATTATCAAAACAATTAACTCATCTTTTCATGATGTAAGTTCTCTGAGGATACAAATGCTAACTCAAACTAATATTAATATATTAAAGGGTTGTGTGGATATCATTCTACATCCCTATGTAAGCTCCATCAGACTGGAAGATTAGGTGTCCTTCAGTTTAAGCAGAAAACAGCAAGATGAATTCCCCCACCTATCACTACTTATTCTGGCAGCAAAGTAATACACTTGCATTTTTAAATCACTCCCAGGGTATCATCTTTCAAACATACCATCAAACGTCTACAGACAATGTAAAGAGCTAAGGCAGTCCTGGCAAAAAGAAATTTCTATGTATTAGTTTTAATGAGAAAAAAATATCATTGTTACTTTGTTCTTACTATTTTGTTCTTTCAAAGATAACTTCATTTTTAATGATGCCTTGGATCCGAAAGACAGAAAGAAACTACTCTTGTCCTTTCAGTGACCATGAGAGCATTTAATTCCAATGAAAGAAAGCTGTGCTTTTAATTTTCGTCAACTTTGCTCTATTTTCAACTTCCATACATACACTGAGTGCTTTGATATGATTCAAAGCAGCACACTGACCACTGAACCCTCCCTTACACGAACTTGTCTGTCTATGTTTATTCTACACTTAGCTCCATGGTGGTATCATCCTCTGCGGGGGAGTGAGCAGACACAAGGCTGGTTTTCTGAGACCTCTGCTCATCCTATTTCTTTGTTTTGGTGTCTGCCTCTTGATGCTGAAGTAGATCAAAGCGCCTCTAAAGCTGCAGCTTTCTCATTGTCGTTCCAGCCATGGTGTGATAGAGGCTAACAAAGAGAAACAAGAACATCTGAAGCAGCTACAATAGTATCTATTATGCATCAATCATAGACAAGAGCTGAGTTGTGTAGGAAGGATATGTAGCCATTGTGGAAGGTTTTTTTGTAATGCCAGACAGAAATAAACATTTGGAGCCAGGCTTTCCTAGGAAAATAGCCTCTCTGTGATGTGCATGCTCAATGTAGTTGGTGGGTCTGCAGTTCAGGCATGATGCCTCAAATGGGAAGTAAATTGCAAAACCTTGAAATAAAGCATACCAGGCACTGAAACAGCTGTGCTGTGAACCAGACATTGAATGTTTTATAGTTATCAGGCAAATAGCTTAAGTGTGCAGAAATACAAAGGCTTTGGAGACTACGGGGTAAGAAGTAAACCAAATAGCAATTGCAGAAAGCAGAACATCCAGGTCTCTTGTAAATCAAAGAAATGTGTTTGGAGAAATCTCTAGTTTGTGTTGTCTTCATTCTTAGGACATACTTCACTCTCCATCATATTCTTTTAGGAACATCTACAGTTTTAAATGAATATGTTAAATATTCAATTACTGCTAATTATGTCATATAACATTTCTGGTTATGACATAAATTATAAAATGTTCTTGAAAAGGGAAATAGAAGGTGCTTTTCTAGTAACAAGGTTTTATTTTATCCTGCTTACTATCTGTTACTATCTTTATTATTGTTCTTTCTCTATTAGTAATTTGTTTCCATCACCATTATGAAATTTCTCTTGGGTTAGACTTTAGTCTGTATGTGTAGTACAGCCTTTTATACGGTCTTGAAGATGCTACTTACCTACAAGGACATAATATATGTTATAAATTATATATATATATAATTTGAATTTTATGTGGTATGCATACATGTGTGTACATTTACATTGTGTGGGCATATATATGTGCATCTGTGTGTGGAGGTGTGAGGTTGGTGCAAAGTGTCATTCACAATCACTATCTCCATTCACTGAAGTCGAACCTCCTAATGGAACCTAAAGATCATCAATATGCCTAATCTGGCAATCTGATAACCAGTTTGCCCCAGAGATCTCTTTTCTTTGTCTTTTGGACACTGAAATTCCACTGCCATGCCCGCTTGTTATTTGTGGGTGCTCATATAATCTGTCCTCACACTTGCTCAGCAAGCATTTTAGCCACAGACCTATGTCTTTAGATGTTTATATAAACACACATTTATGTTTTTGCAGGTGGAAATGGTTACTACTTTTCAGGCATACTAACAGAAACGATTAACATTTCTGATACTAATATGGGAATAATGTTAAATTTTCATGAGTATGCTTTAATTTGGCATTCAATTGTTTCCTTTAAAAAATCAAAAAATACACATAAAATACAAACTTCTATCTTTAAAAAATAGATAAATAAAATAGGTTTCATGAGCAGGTTGATAATGAATTTATTAAGAGACTTTTATAATAATGTAATTCTAAATACTATATATTCTTACTCTGAACATATGTACCCCAAACAAAAGTTTGTGAAGAACATCATATGCCACTTCTGAAGGTGTCACTGCAGAGTGGTTATTAGCAAAGTTGCTCACAGGAACTTACCATCACAACTTTCTCTTGGTTTAGTATGTATAATCCTTCATAAGGAAAAATAAGTTGTGACGAAGGGCTGAAATAATTTTTAGAAACTAGAAAACCACATTTTCCTGACATATTCTTTCTCTGCAATCAGAGCCGCTCCTAGTACCAATATCATAAGTTTCTATTCTTTATAATAGTCTAGACAATTCAAAATTTATCTCCAATATATATAATATATAATCTATCAAATACAATTAATGGCAGTTCTCATATAGTAATTCTTCACAAACTGAATGTTTTTATATACTTTACCAAATTCTACATATTGAATTTCTAGGCACCAGCGTGAAAGTACTCAGAGATTTTGGCTTTGGGTAGTAATTTAAAGCAAATAACTTTATTAGGATAGGCTGCTGGTGATCATATTTGTTCTCTCTTAATAGGAGACACTTTCTTCAGTCTGGGACTGCAAAAAGATGTCGTGCAGAATGGAGGTCACCTGAAAGCCAGGATCCCTGTGAACAAAGCAAATCTCTTCATTCTTTTAATGTTCGACGCAACAACCCCTAAAAAACAAGAGAGTTTTTCTGTTGTTGAGGTCACAAAGTCTGAGGTATTTTGTTATGGAAACTGCAGCTGAGGAAAGCGCCAGTTTGTGTTTCAGTTAATATTTTGGGTTTCTAATAGCAGAAGCTGCCATTGACCCATTCATGGATGAAAGGCGGTGTATTGAATGGTGTCTGAGAAGTATAGAGAATTACAGGGAATGCAGAATGACAAGAACCTGCAAATGTTTCTCTCATTTCCTCTGAGTCAGACATGCAGTTAAAGTTGGGTCATTATCCTTCCAGGGATTTCTGTTAAATGCTCAACCTCTCTCCAGCCTCGCGTCTCTGCTTCTGGTGCTAGCAGTCCTCTTCAGAAAGAAATGAGTTGTTCTCTGAGCTCAATTGACTTGAAATACATAGTGCAGGGCTTGCAAAAATCAATTTCGAAAGGACTTTCTTTAATTTTTCTGCCTTTTAATTTTATTTTCAGCATGGCTCAGGCATTTTAACTGAAAGAAGAGATGGTGGCAGAAAACAGTTTACATACCAGAAATCTGGTCCACATGCCTCTACAGAAAGTGCTCCTACACACTGTCTTAATTAGGGCTTCTATTGCTGGGAAGAGACACCATGACCATGGCAACTCTTAGAAAGAAGACATTTCATTCAATTTGGCCTACAGTTTCAGAGGCTTAGTCTGTTACCTTCATGGTGTCATACATGGTGCTGCAGAAGGAGTTGAGAGTTCTACATTCTGATCTGCAGGTAACAGGAAGTAAGGTGAATGCCACCCCGCACAGAGCTTAAGCATAGCAACCCTAAAGTCTACCCACACAGTGACACACTGCCTCCAAAAAGCTCACCTCTATTCCAACGAAATCACACCTCCTAATAGGACCACTCTTTTATGTGGATCATTTTCTTTCAAACTACTACACGTACTGAGTCATCCTGCAAGACCTTACTTTCATCATTTGAAATGCTAAAAATCTCAGTATGTGATTTTCTCAATTTAAAAAAATCTTTAGAAATTATAAAAACAATATTTGTGTAAAATCACTTAAGTTGAAAAAAATTAGTGCATTTTTTTGTTTGTTTGTTTTTTTTAAGTTTCATCCCCTAAATCTGCAGTTCTGAATAAAGCACTCAGATGATGTAAGATGCTTTGGCATCCACCCTCTTCATTATGAGACTGACCAACGCTACTTACTGAATGTAGCTGCATTGAATGTGTTTGCATTCTCACACATTATTTTATGTTATTTACAGCTTTTTAAAATTTTCA
This sequence comes from Myodes glareolus, assembly GCF_982192425.1. Taxonomy (NCBI): domain Eukaryota; kingdom Metazoa; phylum Chordata; class Mammalia; order Rodentia; family Cricetidae; genus Myodes; species Myodes glareolus. Next base: position 11,142,150 of record NC_142039.1, read on the forward strand.
TGAAGTTAATTGGTGGATGTTTGGTTGGTTCAATGGATTCAAGCATGAATCTAATTCCTGAAGGAAGTGATGACTGGCCATGGCGTATGCACATGCTCACTGTCAGCAAGAAGAAACAGTCTGGGTGCTTCTTTTTCTTGGTCTTGTCAGCATTTCCTATATGTAATAGCTTTGGAACTTGCTGAATGTCTGTCAACTCAGACCATTAACTACAAAATGCCATAGACTGAAAGACTGGGTTTTGGAGTCTGAGAATTGTAAAATCAAAAGGCCCAAAGTAGTAGGTTTTATTTTGGAGACGCTTCTCTTGTCTTACATGTGGCCACCATCTTTTCTTTCTTTTGTGTGCTGTGGGAGAGGTATTAAACTCCTTGATGTCATTTTGTGTAAGGATATCATCATCAGGTACTTAATTACTTCTTAATAGTCTATTTCTAAACACTACTCATTTTCCCATATTAATTTTTAGTATACATGAACATTCAGTTTAGAGCACTAATTTTTGCAATTATAAACATTACTTAAAGAATAGGGACCTTCTTTGTTTTATAGTAATATATAGGTTTACCTTATACCCATTGGTATCTAGTTGTAAATTTAATTTGAATTTTTCTGATAACATCATAATTTTAAGATTTATTCATATGTGTATTGGCTCTCTACCTTTGTGAATTTCATGATTATTATCAATTTTTCTGTTTATTCTTTCTTATGGTTTTGTAGTGTTCAAATTCTGTATTTGAGTCACTCATGGCTCATTGGCTTTAAATAAAATTTCTCACTGTATAATTTATTCTTCTGTAACTTACTGGTTTCTTTATTGAACAGGAAGTTTTTTAATTCAAGGTTACTCAGATTTTTTAATCCTTTTCTTATGTTTATAACACCACTTAATTTTTATTTTACTGTATCTGTCTTAATGGTGTACGTGTCCGTGTTTGTATGTACGTGTGTGAATTCCCCTATGTCATGGTTCATGTATAAAAGTCAGATGACAACTTGCAGGAATCAGCTCTCTCTTTCCACCATTTAGGTCTTGGGATGAAAGTCTAGTATTAAGGATAGGCAACAAGTGCCTTTACCTGCTGAGCCATCTTACTGCCCTACAGCTAGAAGGTCACAGAGCTTGCTGCAAGATTGTGTCTTGCAGAGGGTAAAGAGGGGCAGGACCCTCTTTATGGGCCTTGGTACCTGGGAAGCAGAAAAAAAAACAGGACAGGAAGTACTTAGGGCAAGGTAAATCCTTTAAGACATACCTCCAGCTAATTAGTTAATATTTTTTGTTGTTTTTCTGAGACAGAGAATTAACTAGATTTTCCAGTTAATATTTTGTTTTTGTTGTTGCTCGAACAAAATGTCATGACCAAAGGCAACTTACAGAAGAGTTTATTTTGACTCAAAATTCTAGAAGTCCACAATGGTGAGGAAGGCATGATAGCAGCCACCAGAGGAAGAAACTGAGGAGTCACATCCATATTCAACCACACGTAGAAAGCAAAGACTGCAAACTAAGCAGGGTAAAGTTCTTTGCTCTCAGTCTACCCCAAGTAACTTACTTCCTCTAGCAAGACTGTGCTGACTAGTAGAGGAGACCAAATGTTCAAATATGTGATCCTATGGGAGACATTTTTATTCCAGTATATTCAGCAATCCATTTTGTACAATTATACATACGGTTATCAGTGCAACTGTTGAGAACAAATGATTCATAGTCCAATGACTTGCCAAAGTTATTTCTGAGTTCAAATGAGAACTGGCCTCCTAAGGGTACTATGCCTACAGATTCCCCACTTCTGAACACTATTTGCCTTCAAAAGGTAATACTTCATAAACAAATCATATAAATAAACACAAATCTGAACATATATATCTATAATGACATAGCATGTATGTTTAGCATTTCTTAACTATGTTTATAAATGACATTCATTTAATGTTTGCTTTTTTATAAGGCCTTTGTTCAAAGTTGTATTAGAATCTTTCTATCTTCATGAAATATTTTAGAAAGAATGATTTTATTTTCTATTTTCTGAAAATACAATATGATTTTGACAATATATTATATGTATTACAGAATTCACATTTGAACCCTTAGTTCAATCGTTACAATTATTTACAAATACCAATATTTTTACAAGACTACCTTGGTCCTCTATTCTTCCTTTATTTGTTTCATAAAAAATTACATTTTCTGGAAATTTGAGAATTTTGTTATACTTTCAGTTTTATAGATTCGTCATCCTTTAACTTTTGTTGCTCTGAGGTTTACACCATTGCAACTGCTGTCATTGACTAATTGGATATACTTTCCCTTTGATTATTTACTTTCATGTAAAATAAAAATTAAGAAACAAAAGAAGAGGGAACTGGTAAGAAAAAATGGATCTGCTGTTTATAGACTGGTATTTCTTTTATTGATTCAAAGTTTTATTATATTGATTTGAAATACTTACTCCCACTTCCTGTGATGATTTCTTAGAAACAAATCTTCCTACAAATATTTTGAACAGTTCAGGAAGTTATTTATAAAATTTCTGGAAGCATATCTAAGTAGTCAAATATTTTTAAACATCAAAAAATTAGAAAGTTCATTTCTATTGTTTCCATATTCAAGGGAAAAAAGTTTTCCAGAGCATTTACTTCGGCCAGAGTGTTTACTGGCACGTGTCAGTGTGAATCTTTAAGAAGCTACTTTAGGATAGGCATTATTTGTTTTAGACATACTCTAAGTGGTCCATGGTTATATAGTTCTCTAATTCAAGATGGGTCAGGGAGTTCATTTCACTGAGACTTCAGAATGTGGCTGGAAGAACTGATGTCTTTCCGCTGGTGTTGAAGAGCATCTGCCCTCATTTTCTTTGTCTTACATGTTAGCACCCCACAGTCGTTCCCTAGATACATTAGGAATGAGATTCAAAACACTGTGAAGCTGACACAGAGAAAAACAAAATCATGTTAAGAATCACAAGCCTGGTATTGACTTGTCAGTAAAGTGCATAGCTGAAGTTTTTCTTCTTTTTCTTTTCTCTTTTCTTTCTTTCTTTTCTGTTTAAGAAGACTTTTGACGAAGAAAAATCCCTTGGTTCTCTTATATTTCCATGTAAATTTCCTCCAAATTTTATTTATAAGAATGAAATTTGATACTGTGAACTGTAGGAGACATCACTCTGAATAAGTAGTTTTAGTATACTTTGTTTTTTTCCCCCTTAACTGCAGAAGTCTCTTACGTGGGAAGCACAAAGTGATTGTTATTTAGAGGCAAACTTGACTCTGCTTTATGGTGTGATAAACATCAGGAAATGATTGAAGTTCAAGAAGATGAAAACAGAAAACAAATAATTGTAGTGTTTTCAAGGTTCCACCTAAACATAAAAGAATGAAACAGGCAAAGAGGATGTGGCTCTATTTGAATTCTATGTAACATTTATATGGCAGGAAAGTGTTATTAAATGGCACTTCATTATGGATACCTTATAGTTTTCTTCCAGATAGATATACTTTGTCTTCTTTAGAATCCATCATTATTCTGTGAAAATTGGCTGTCTCTAGTCAAAATACACACATGATAAAACCCTTTAGTACTTTTTAGACTCACAGCTATAACAAAATTTTTTATATTTGAAAAACTATTTCAACATTGACCTAAGCCAGTGTCATTCAAGAAAAGCCACTGGAAAGATAGAAATGTTCTCTCTGTTGTACAGTATAGATGTCTCTAGCATATGTGACTGCTGAGCCCTTGCAGTGCTGTTCAAATGAGGCACAGTATTTTAATTTTTTATTCAATTTAAACTAAATCAACCTTTATATTAAATAGCTACATGTATATAGTTACACTAAAAATAGTATACAGCATACTATATTTATCAACTAAAATATGTATAGTGCTGTTGTCCATATTTTCACTATGTTTAGTGTTTGCAACTGCTACTATTATTGTTTGCCTAAAGTGCATTTGATAAATATGTTAATTATAACAGATTACTAAAGAGATGTCTTAAGTACCCAAAGAATCAATTAGCATTAATCATTGTGATCCTTTGTCCTGATATATCCTAGATTAGAAAAAACATCCAAGCTAGTAGAGAGCTTCAGATGCTTCCCTGCCCTTAATGTGAGTTGGACAGATTGTACATTCTCTAACTTGCTTGTCAGTTTTTCCTTTACCTAGTTTTGCAATCACAGTGGTGCAAGCATTGTCTTTTACAAGAAAGTTTTCAGAAGAAGCCTGCACAGAAAAGTGAATTATCTAAATCTCACACTAAATTCAGAAAAATATGCATGAACATATACTAATTCTATTCTTTTAGCTTCATAGAATTTTCATATAGTTTAGAATATCATACTAAAAGTTAAAATATTTTAGAATGCATGCAACAAGTCTCTGCAAGAACAAATTAATATTTTTAGTTGTAGTCTCATTTCTATTTGTGTAGATTTTCTGTTATTGATGCTCTCTGTGTCATAAATTCTCTTAGTATTCATACAAAATTAGGTCAGAAAATCATTTTCTTTTGAAAATAACTGTATGTTTGATACAATTTTCATGTAGCAGCCTTCTTCTTTGCTGAATCCATGACTACAACTTTTAATGTATACATATGTCCCACAGCAATGGGGCCACACTTAACTAATGACAACTCCTTATGTCCTCTCTAATATTTTTTCTAATGTCAATAATTTTATTGTTGAAACAAAATAAAAATTTAGAAAAATAATTACTAGATAGCTACACTATGCAAGGGAATATGAAAAAGTGACACAGGGGATCGGGAGGTGACTCCACAGTTGAGAGTCCTGCTTCTCTCCCAAGGTCAACTCAGAACTCCTTGTAACTCAGTTGCAAAGGATCCAGTGTCCTCTTCAGGCAATATACATGCACACATATTACATATATGTACCCACATACATGCACATAAATAAAAAATGAATTTTTAAAAGTTGAGTAAAATAAAATGTAAGATTAAGTGATTGAAAAGTTAATGAAAAAAACCATAATTTATGTCTAGGTTGTAATCACACAAAATGTTAATAAAATTTATGTACAAAATCATGCTTCCAGTCTCCATTACTTTTCTGAGATGATAAAATTATCAAAGGGTAAAGAGCTTATTGAAATGTATAATTCAAGAGTATAGTGCACCTTGGCAAAGAAGCTAAGGTAGCAGGAGTTTGAAGCTATTGGTCATGTTACAGTCGCAATCAGGAGATGGAAATGAGTGCATACTCAGTTCCCTTTTCACTGTGTACAGTCTGGCTGCCTTGTGATATACAACCCACAGTGAGTAGGGCTTACCTACCCCTCTAGGTAAATGCAGTTGACATAATCCCTAAAGCCATGCCTAGAGACCCATCCCCCAGGTGAGTCTATACTCTGTTACGATGACAATTTCCCAAATCCAGTTTTATTGAAATAGTTCCATTTGAATTTGAAGATGTGCTACAGAGATCTACTTTTAGCCTCATATTATATGGTAAAGGATTTCAGTCAATCTTGCTAGTTTCCATCCTTTTAGGGTGATATGTTTAGCATGGGCACTATGTCTATTCTGACAAATAAGAAATCATTGATGGAAAATGTTTGCTGGATGTTTGCTGGGCATGCATTCTAGAAAGAAGATCTGGAAGTGCAAACTGAGAAGGGTTTTCCAGATGTTAAAACATGACACACAAGATAAAACTCTCCTTTCCTATCTTGAACTTTATTCTTTACAAACAATGAAGCTATCTTATCATCTGTAGTGGAACTAACCCTAGAAGAGAGCAATTAAAGTTGCAAACAACTTGGATTTTTGCTGAGATTGCTGAACAATGAACAACCAAATTCATGTACCTCGTGCACATCTGATTTTCTGATATACATACAATAATGAAACTATCAAAGTGGAAATGTTATATTTATACAATTCAACATCTCTTGATTTATATTTGACATTTCATCTCTATGTAAACATGTCATGATTAGCTAATAAACATTGATTTGGGATTAATTATCTTATGCTTTTTCAAAATGCAAAAGTAATTATTAATTAGGGTTATCATCATTTGCTCATTCTCATGAGATTGCAAAGCGAGTGAACTTACCTTTGTTTCTAACCACTAGTGAAAAAAATAACATTTAATACTTCTTTATATTCCAGATGTGAAGCAATCTGATCATGAGTTTTAGAGCTAACCTCTGAGCCCTATAGAAAAGCTTGCCCTATCTTACTATAACTACCTCCCTGATATACTCACAGATTGTATTTTAAATTTGCCTTGTTTTATGACTTTTTGTTTTGCAAAACCATGAAACTGCTTCCAATAACACAGAATATAGGGTAGCCTAAATCTATGTTCCTAGGCCATGGTCATTCAGATTTTGCTCTAGAACGAACTATATTTCAGTTTCTTAAAATAAATAATCAATATAAAATAAAGAACAAAAGATGATTAGACAGAATGTTTTATTGAAGTATTCAGATATACAATGAAGATAAGGAGTTGTCTGTGATTCCAAAGAAACATTCAAATAATCTACAAGGAACTCTGTTTCAGTATGTTGCAATCACACTAACATTTGAATATTTTCTCTTTTATCTCCTATAGGATCAGTTTAGTGAATGAAATTTTCTATAAACATATATTGGATGAAATAGTTTTGATGTTATGATTTGAGATGATGAGATATCGTTTCCAGGCTTCCTGGTTTTGCACCATAAAATGGATTTGAGAAAGAATAGATGGAACTCTAGGAGGAAACATATATTTATAAGGTTAGTATTTTCCAAAGTAAGGTAGGAAACTTCTGAAAGAATCATGAGGAAAGAAGGATATTTCTAATGATAACCAGAGTACCCTGAGCCTTGATTCAGATCACACTACCAGATCTCTGACATGGGATCACACTAGGTATGTGAACAGGAATGTGGACATGGGTCTCACTGCCTCCGCTCACCTATGGAAGCATAAACAAATTCCGAAGACAATATTTTGGCACTTTCTCTTGTACTGTTTCACTAATCTTGATACATTGACTATAGTTAGGATAAATAAAATAAAATCACAGAACTTTGAGTTAGAATTAAGGTTGTTTAATATATTAGAAAATCTAAAATATGGGAAGCTTGTTTCTTCCATAAATATTTTGCAAGAAGAAAACTAGGAGAATATAGAACATAAAGATTAAAACAGCCTTAAAAGACATAGCTATCAAGTTGTATTCATGTTCTTTACAGACATTCTTATTTAAAAAAATATAGCACCAACAAAATTTTTACCTAGCTACAAAAGCCTTACATGAAAGACAATCAGAGTAGGTTGAACAGTGAAAACATTTAGATAGTATCATGAAAATACTGCTACATCTGTAGACATAATACCATAAGTATATTTTAAATGTGTTCTTACCCCCTGAATATACAACTGAAGTTTCATAGTTAAATTAAGTAATAGCTGTGATTTGCTTAGAGTGGGAGGTATGGGTTGGGGAACACATAGTAGGAAATGCGACAAAGGTGGTCAAGGGCTGAGCGTATCTGATGATGACCAATGGGTGATTAAGTGAATTTTGTTTCTTTTACTATATTCCCCAAATCAATAGCACCATATGACATTTCTGTATGAGTTTTACAGCAATATTTTAGATAAATATATTTTTCTTTTATGTCAAAGAACTTGGAACAGACTTAATTCATTTCTCTAAAACAATAGAAAGAGCTGTGACAGAGTTTCTTCTTTAGTCCTACATAATGAACTGAAAATGAAATTTTAAAAAGAATGTGGAAATGTGGAAAGGAAACAAAATGAAATTCTGATGTCTTGCTTTGCATGATCAATGTCGAATTGCAGTTGAAACCTGTTTGAAAGCATCTGAAAAGTGGGCCTTGGAGCTAGACCTCTCCCTGTGCGTCCCGGAAAGCATGCACCCACACTCTAGAAAAATTGTCTCTTCAGGAAAGTAAGGGAAGTAGGGCACCTACTAAGAAACTATTATTTACTGACTGCCGATTTATTGAGATACTAGCATACAAATTCTCACATCTAAAAATTTCATTTTAATTTCTCTTAGAATTAGAATTTATCAGACACCAAAAAACTTATCTAAGTTGGGGATAAAAAGATCAAATTTTCTTATCTTCAGCAAAAATATACATGTATTTGTATATCTTTCTTATTCAATTGATTAAATATTGCATGTCTGTAGGTATTTATTGTTAACTGAGTAGGGATGTGTTTAATTTTCTCACTGAGTCATCCACATAAATCCCTGCATTGTCAATGTAATTTCTTCCTGTTGCTTTTTTTTGTCATTTCCACCTAAACAAAACCTGTAAATGTACATGACATATTTGTTGAAAAAAAAACATGAAAATGTAAAAAGTTAATAAATCTTCAATAACATCATATGATGTCCTGAAATCTTAGAAACCATCTGACCTGACTCTTTGGTGCTCATTTTCAATGTTAAGAACAAAAAATTAGAAACGGCTGATAGATTATTTTATAAAAATTAAGCAGGAGGGCTGGGGAGATGGCTTAGGACTTCAGAGCATATACTGCTCCTAGAAGCAACCCAGGTTGCTGCATCACATCTGGCCCTCCAAACAATCTGCAGCCCAGGTCTGTGTGTACTTCCTCCTGTTTACACCTGCACAGAGGTGTATGTAGTCCTCACACAAACATGGAGCCCAGCTCTGGGTGTGATTCCTCCTGTTTACACCTGCACTGAGGTGTATATATTCCCCACGCCAACATGTAGACATAAAACACATAAAGATAAATCCTTAAAAATGTACTAAGGAAAAATATCCAAGTTTTCTTCTATATAATTATTAGTGAGGCTACACATATGCAAATAAAACACCCAATGAGTAGTTGCCGGGAATAGCTGACTAATGCTCCTCTATGGGTTAAACAGATATTTTTCAGATTTACCAGCTCTTTTGGAGGCTGTACTGTGACCACAAAGCCATTTAGTAGTGAACTGAATTTACAAGCAGAATTAAACTGTCCTAAATGGAAAATATCACTCACTTCTAGACCCTTAAATGTCTTTTTTGCCCCTAATTGAAGTAGTTCACTAGAATGTTTCTCTTAGCCATGATGTAGAAATGGTTCCAAACACAACTAATTAGTGATGGGTAGGACGTGTGTGTGTGTGTGTGTGTGTGTGTGTGTGTGTGTGTGTGTGTATGCGTGTGTGTTTGCTTCTGAATCAATGTGCTTTACCTTGCCACTTACCTCTGTTTTCTCTGGGTTCATGCAATTTCCATAAACTGAATCAATGTGCTTTACCTTGCCACTTACCTCTGTTTTCTCTGGGTTCATGCAATTTCCATAAACTGGATTGACAAAGGCACAGTTGCCACCCCCCTCAGATTTCCTTAAAACAAAACAAAACAACAACAAATCAGGGTCACAAAAACCCAAATGTTAGTGAAAGAGTACTGATTATTTTATTTCCTTATTCATTTTTTTTTGGCATTTTTGCTGTGTTGTCCAGTCCAAGTTCAAATTCTTCTTCCATCTGCCTTAATCATTAGGTGACTGAAATATAGACATGGATCACTTTACCTGGCAATAAACAAGTATTAACTGCTCTTGGTTCATGTTCAGGTCTTTGCTAGAAATTTTTGAGGAACACACTGTCTCACCAGTACACTCTTTTTTTCATCAATACATTACCATAAAAGATATTTTTTTCTCTGAAGGACACCAAGGCAACCACATTCATGAAAACAAATATAATTTGAACTCTCAAGTGCTTGGATTTAAATAGAAATTGGGAAATAAAAGGATCATCAGTTGGTTTCAATGCTGATTTCTTAAATATTGCTCCAGTCATTCTAACTATGCAGCATCAGAAAGAGCAATGGAATACAACACTGTAATATGGAAAGCCTGTCTTGGATTCCCTTACACTAGAAGTGCCAAACCACATCCTGAGATCACGCCTCACGACAGTGTCTCTTGTAAAAATCTGTAGCCCATGAGTCAAAATATCTAGTAGTTTAATCAATAATCTTATATTTGAGCGTTTGAGAGTTTTGCTTTATTTTTATTAATTTAGTTTTGCATGTATGTGTGTGTGTATTCACTTGTGTGTGGGCACACATGTGTCTGTAGTGCCCATGCACTTGTCTGAACATTGTATGGAAGCCTAAAATTAACATAGGATGACATTTTTGAGGTGTCTCACTTTCTTCACTAAAGCAGGCCTGTCGACTGAACCTGGAGCTCATTTTGTCTAGTTCAGGTAAGCAGCTTGTTCCTGTCTCCCCACCTTCAAGGCTGAAATTCCAAGAAGTTGTCATGCTCAGCCAGTGTTTACATTGATTCTGGGGATCCTAACTCTAGTTCTCTATTTCCCCATAGACTCATCTGTTCAGTCTATTGAAGAGTTTTTCACGTGTGTATTTCTTCTCAAGGCATGGACTAGATCTCTACAGTTCAGCACAATTAAACTCCTAAATGATTGCTTTCTTTTTATACTTTCTCTTCTTGTTGGAAGACAAACAACTCTGGACGAACTGATAAAAAAGTAACACTCACTAAGAAACAAAAATGATACATCCAATAACTACTCAATTACAAATAGAGGGAAATCCCAAATACATGCACAAACACCCAAACACACATACACACACACACACACACACACACACACACACACAGAGAGAGAGAGAGAGACAGAGACAGAGACAGAGAGACAGAGAGACAGAGACACACACACACAAAGGAAAGGAGACATTTCTGGGATGATTACCCTTGTCTTAACAGCAGCCAAGAAAAAAAAATATAAATGCTGCAATTTTTATTTGCCTAATTGGGGTACAAGATTAATGAACAAGTTCATCAGTATACACCCTTAAATACAAAAGGAGAAGAGGAACCTCTTAAAGATATTCTGTTTAAAGTTTCCAGAGGCTAGACCTCCTATTGCCATCTACCCAAATCACACAGGTGTTTCCCTAAGCAGCAGCAACAGCAGCACTGAAGATCCTAATCTGGGTGATGATGTTTGAAAATACATCTCCCCATGATATCAATATCATCTAAGCACACTTTTTAAACCATGAGACTAAATATGCCACAGATGAAACAGTTTACTGTCATTGAGGGTACATTTTAGCAAATGACACGTATACCTAATATAGTTTTTTAAAGTCATAATTTGAAAAAGTTACATATCTAACCTTAAATATTTCAATATTTTATCTGTTAACTCTTTAACCCACTAATGGAATGCATGGGAATTTCACCATTTGACCTGGATAAATTCATTTGGAATCTTTGTGTTTGTTTCTTCCCAAACTGGTTCATGTTACATTGTCAGAGCAGTAAATTCCGGGCATACACCTGGACAGGAGCAATCTCTAACTGGTGACTGTCAAGAGCATAAAGGTGGTTTTTGAAATGTGTCAAAACAGCAAAGCAAGAGCTGGTTCGGGACAGACTGAACATGACGTAGCAAGGACCAAAACAGAGTGAAGCTAGGAACGAGGAAATGTGAGGCAGCCAGAGACACAAACATTGAAAACAAAACTCCAGTCAATGTTCAAATTGGGAATGAAATCAGAGAATAGAAAGAAGCTTAACTCTAGTTCTAGAAAGGACAGAGAATCCAGGGATGATGGACAAGTGACTATAAACTGATGAAACAGACAGCATGACACAATGATGTTGATATGAGGAAATTGTTTTCGGGTTTGGTGTGATGGAACCCCAGGCAACTCAAAGATTGACAGGCAGAAGTCAGGGAAGTTGATAAAATTCTCAGTCATCTGAATATGTGTAAGGAAACAATTCTTCTTCTGAGAAGATTCTTCAGTCTTAAATATTTAAACATTTATTTTTCCTGCTAAAGTGAAATATACTGGGTCTGGAATTCAGGGCTTTGATGATTCCCTAGAAAGACGAGAATATGTGTGATGAGGATGTGGAGTTGTAATAAACAGGGCCAGTGTGTGCTGGTGGAAGGCGAGTGGGTGTAAATTCTCATGCTTCAAAGTCTGCTTCCAGCTGCTTCAAGCTATCTGTATTCCAAACAAAACTATAGCTCTTATTGGCAATGCTTGGTTCTTTGGTTAAATATTGATATCTTTACTAATATAATATTATGGCAGATGTACACAATATAAATTTGCCTATGTAACCAATTTGAATTGTGCAATTCAGTCTTAAATGCATTCCTAATATCACAGGAGTATCTATATATATATCACAGATAACCACATCAAGTTAATTTGTTATTACACACACTGCATAAAACTCTTTAATATTGATAGCCCCAACAATAATTTAAACACTGAGTTACTTACTTATTAATCTACAAATATTATAAAGGGGCAAAAAAGCAAATGAAAAAGAATAAAATCAAAATCTATCTTATGACAATAAACATGACTTTGTGATGAGTGTGTGTATTGTTTTTAACACCTTTATTGGGATATACTTTATATGCCAGGTAATTCATACATTTGTGTCTGTGTATGACACATAAGCTTGTACCTGTACATTTGTGTAAGTGTATGTGCACATGTATGTCTAAGAGAGTGACTGTTATTCACTGTTGTGTGTACTGGGTTAGGTGGCACACAGTTTTACTGGTTTTCCTGTTTCCACTTCCAGTTTTATTTTATGAGTACTGAGATTACAGACATGGAGACTACTACATAGGCCTGGCTTTACATGGGTTCTGGGGATCTGAGCAGAAATCTTTCACTTGAGAGGTAAGTATTTACCCACTAAGCCATTTTCCTAGTCCTCAATTCACAATTCACACACACACACACACACACACACACACACACACACACACACACGATCCAATGTTTTATGACAATATGAATTTTATTAAATTTTAGATACTAATATAATATTATTGTAAATATACATAGGACAAATTTGCCAATGTAACCAATATGAATTGTACAAATCACTCTTATCAGTTACATCATTCCTAGTGTTATGCAACTGTCAATATCATCTATCTCCAAAATGTATTCATCACTTCCAACTGAAACTCCATAACCATTAAGCAGTAATACACAACTAATTATTATTATTAGTGTGTTGGGGAAATTATCTTGCTATTATAAAATATTAGAGTACCAGGTAAATAAATCTTTCACCAGGCTGAAAGGAACACAAAGGAGACAGTGACACACTGTCACTCTAAATATTGAAGTCTGTATCTTGGCAGGAGACTGGGCAGGGTTGACAGGAAAAGGCCAAGTTAAATCCCTTCATGCACTGTAAGTTTATCAATGAATATTTTATATACTGTTTCTCTTCCATAATTTGTTTAATTACTTTTATGATTAGCAAGAGTATCACTTATAAAATTTATTTACGTAATTACCATTTTTATCAGGCATGGCTGAATATCTTTTTAAGCCTTGGTTTTTTTTCCATTTGTTTGTCATTTTGCATGCTAGTGAGATGGACTGGCTTCTAAGTCAAACCCATCAATCACCTAACCCTACTACTATTCCCTATTAGCAAAGATGGCATGATATATTTATATTAAAAATATACTTAGGGGCTAGAAAAATAGCTTAGATGGAAAACAGCTTGTCACATAAGTGTGAGGATCTGAGTTCGGTTCCTATAATGCATGTGATAAGGTTTTATGGTAGATGCTTATAATCCCAACTTGGGGAGGAAGAGACAGGTAGATTTTTGAGCTAACAGAACTATCATCCTAGGCAACTTGGTAAGTTCCATGCAGTGAGAGAACCTGGCTCCACAGGAAAGAAAAAGTGGATGGTTCTTCTTCGGCACTGACATGCATACAAAGACATATGTACACACAATACACATATGCACCCATGTAGAATTAAGAGTGCATTTTCTGAAAACAGGCTTAGAAATTGATTAGGGAGAACCTAGCTCAATAAAACAAAGTGAATCAGCATTTCAGATGATCTTTCCTGTTCATCTCTAAGTAGATCATATTATCAGGCTTCCCTGTCCTCCTCAAAGCATACAGAACCATACTTCCTTTGTATTCATTTCAAGTTTTAATTTATTTTCAGATTACCATATAAAGAGATGAGTTCCATCTAGGCATCTTTGTAAACATGTTATTATACTTTGATCTCATCTTTCCACTGTCTCCCCTGAAGAAGGATGCTTAAAAGAAATTCCACACTAGCTCAGAATTGAGAATAATAGATGGTTATTTATTTAGGGGTAAACTCACAAATCAGAATCCTCTGCTGGAACAGAAAACAGCAACTGAATCCCGCAGCCAGAAAAGAGAGAGTGGCCTTAAGCTTTACATTGGCATAAATAGTGTAAGAGGCCACGCCCAAGTGGGCAGGTAACTTAAAGGCTACTGGCTGTAGGATTTCCTACAGCACTCCCCCATTAAGTCTTTCCCCATCTACTTGGTCACCTCCCCTCATTTCCAATTACATACATTCCATTGTCCTCTTTGTCCCATTTTCATTCATCCCTTCCCTGTCTTGATTTCCTGTTTCATTTTGTGATCTACAAACACAAATATAAACACCATACAGACAGACAGACAGGCAAGCAAACACACACATACACACACTTGGCTCTTCATATAATAGAAAACATTACTCTGAATTCTTTCACTTGATATAATGATTTTTGGTTTTATTTCCTGAAAACATCATGGTTTCATTTTTTTTATGGATGCATAAGATTCCACTGTACATGTTAACCACATTTTCTTTATCCATTCATCTATATATGGACATGTAGGCTGGTTCTAGTTCCTGGATATGGTGAATAGTACAGCTCAAAACACAGATGGGGATTATAGGCATTTGAAACATAACCAAGACTTATATAGTTGTGTTATATGATGGCTCTTTGTTAGTTTTCTGGAGAATTTCCATGTTGATTTACATAGTGACTGCACAAGCTTATATTTTTACCAGCAGTGAGTAAGAATAAGCATGCTTTCAGAAACTGATACACTTACAATGCAGACATGAAAATAACTTGAAGCAAATAGCATAGAATTTTAATAGATTTTTCTATTAAAATATATTGTCTGTGTACATTGTGTGTTAGAACTGACTTCCACTAATAAGCTAACTTCTATATATTGTTTCTGAGAATCCAGACAATATTTCAAATTTCCAGACGTGAATGCTGGTAGTTCCAAGGTGGAATGGTCACACACCCTTTAAAATGTGTGATGAGGGTGCTGACTTTGGTGTTTTCATTTCATTTGCTATTCCTTTTCATTTAAGGAAATGCATCCAGTGCTTACAAACCAAACAGCATATGTTAAATTCTCTAAAAATGTAAATTCTCTTACAGTGTTTATGAGTGCATGATTCTTCCCTCTAGGATTTCTATTTAGAGACCTGTAGAGATGCTAAACTCTCTTAGAGGCAATTGTTACCAGTGTCTACTACACGCTGACACTTGACAGTTACTTATACTACTCTCTATTTGTTCTTCTTTTGACATGTATAGTTTCTTTGAAATTACCCTTTTTTCTACATCCAGGGCTTGTACTCTGATGACGCAGGGTGATCGGTAATAAAAGATCCGCCAGACTAGCTTAATACAAAATATACAGCTTTAATAAACAGAGGGAAGACTTACACCAGAATCCCAATGATCTGTCCTGACGCAGGAGCCAGGCGAGAGACAGAGACAGAGAGAGAGAGAGAGAGAGAGAGAGAGAGAGAGAGAGAGGGGGGGGGAGCGCATTCGCCAGGTTTATAGGTAAACTTTTGCCTAAGGGCGACACGCCCCACGAACAGAATGTGATTGGCTGAACTCCCCTATCAGTACTCAAAGGAAATATAAATCTTTGTAGTAGTGATAACTACTATTGTTATTTAGAAAATTATTTCCTGTGTGTGTGTGTGTGTGTGTGTGTGTGTGTGTGTGTGTGCACGCACACATGTGCTTGGGAAGATATGTGTGGATATGTGCTTGTTTGTTAACGTGAATAAGGGGCCAAAAGAGTGCATTTGTATTTCACGGAGTTGGAGTGACAGCCAATTATGAGCTGCCTAATACAAGCAATGGTAACCAAAGCCTGATTTTCATTATTATTATTATTATTTAATATGTATACAAGGGCAACAGACCTCATTACAGATGGTTGTGAGCAACCATGTAAAGGTTCTGGGAGTTGAACTGAGAACCTTTGGAAGAGCAGGCAATTCTCATAACCACTGAGCCATCTCTCCAACCCCCAAAGCCCGATACTCTGAAAGAGCAGTAAACATTCAATTGCTGAGTCATGTCCACAACTACAGCACTGTCACTTAAAACATTGCTTACTGCCAGTGGCTCCACAAACTGCCTTGCTCAGCCTAGATACAGGGGAGGGCCTTGGTCCTGCCTCAAGGGATCTGACAGCCTGCTGATTTCCAATGGGAGGCCTCACTCTTTCTGAGGGAAGGATAGGGAGTGTGGTACAGGGAAGGTGGGGGAGTAGAGCAGGGGAAGGAGAGGGGACTGGGATTAGTATGCAAAGTAAAAAAAGATTGCTTTAAAACAATAAAATTTTAAAAACTGCTTAATGATATCAAGAATCTTTTAAATAATTCTGTTTTACTTCTTTAGCTCTCTCTCTCTCTCTCTCTCTCTCTCTCTCTCTGTGTGTGTGTGTGTGTGTGTGTGAGTGTGTGGTGTCCCCTTTTCTCTACCTTTGTAAAGACAGAACAATTGAAACTGTTCCTTTTTTTTTTTTAGCTCCTTGATGGTTAAAGATCACATCTATTTTCCTTACATCTTCCAGTACCTAGTACACTTCTGGGAATATAGCACAGATAAAGCAAAGTTTTAAAGAAATAGTAACTTTACATTGTTTTCTGAAGGATTAGTGATAGAACCAAGTCCATTCAATGCCTCTATTGTCCTTTCTTTCCTGTGCTCAACAACACTTCACCAAGAGTTGGGGATGCCGTTCAGTGGCAGTGTTTTCCTAGTGAACACAAGGCCTTGGCTTTAACATGGGTTCTGGGACCTGAACACAGGTCCTCATGTTTGCATAGCAAGCACTTGGCCCGCTGAGCTATGTGCCCCAGCCTCTTTATATCTATTTTAATGTTCATTGACTATATTTTCCCTGTCAAGAAGAGATCTTTTCAGACATAATTTCCCCCCTTCCATATCATCCTAAAAGGCCATAAAAAGATGGTGTTTTTACCCTTCTGTTTTATAACCAGGGGAAGTGGGGGGCATTGCTTTTCTTACCTTGCTTCTTCATTCAACAGTAAGAGACTACTGCTCTCATTTCCAATGAAACTTTTCAGAGTCAAATAATCTGTCTAGGCTATCTTCCTCTTATCTCACCCTTAGGAAAGTTTTATTTTACTACTGACCTTTTGATTTGCAGACCAGATTTTATCTTGTCTGAATAGACTGATTTTAATGATAGTTATGACACACTTAAATTTTAAACAATTTATTGCCATTTTTGTAAGGCATACTTAAGGCATGCAAAAATGCACAGTGAAAGAGCGAAGCATAAACATGCAGTGAGTGGGAGAAAGTGAGAGAACTGCGGGGAATGAAATAGTGTGATGTGGGCTTCTCCTCTGTATGCTGTGAATACCACTGGCTAATAGAGAAACTGTCTTGGGCCTGCTCAGGGAGTAGAGGTAAGCAGGGAAAACTAAACTGAAGACTGGGACTAGGAAGGGAGAGTCAAGAAGAAGCCTTGGAGCCTCCTCTAGAGGAAGGCATGCTGAAACCTTGCTGGTAGGTCATGAGCCTCGTGGTAAATTATAAGATAATGGAGATGGGTTAATTCTAGATGTAAGAGTTAGCAAGAGTTAATGGGCCAAGCAGTGATTTAAATAATATGGTTTCTGTGTGATTATTTCAGGGTTGAGCAGTTGGGAACTAGCTAGCGGGCTCCTTACAACAATAGCACATGGCAATGATATCATATATTTATTCAGCGTGTTATAGAAGCATGACATGGAGATGCTAGAAGTCAAATGTACGCAGGAAGGCCAATTCCACAGTCACATTTTCAAAGGGAAACAAACCAGGTACTCAGAAGTGCAAGTGACATTTATTATGTGAAGTCTGCTACTGTCATCTAGCATGAACAAGTAACAAGTTCAGAACATTATTTTAAGAAGGCAGCAGGAGGTTTGCACAGTGCTTTAACATCTTTCATAATACAACGCTGAGACTATGCCAAAATATGTTTTAGTAAAAAGCTATGCAGAGAAAGCAGCTGACAAAGGAGGAGCAGGGGTTCTTTAGGGTCTGGAAATGTGATAGGCAGAGAGAAAAGTTCATTCGGGAGATGTTTTCATCTGTTCATATTTACAGTTCTTTTATAAGTAAACTTTAAGAGCTGGGGCAATATCTCAGTGCTTGTGCTTTCTACAAAGTATGAAGACCTGAGTTCAAATCCTCAGAATGCATGCAAAGCTGGATGTGGTGCTTCACTGTAATGGTAGTACTCTTCCTGTGAGAGACAGGATACCGGGAGGCTGGGATAAGCAGTGGCCAACAAGAGACCCTGTCTCAAATAAGTTAGAAAGTGAATACCTTATGCAAGGTTGTCCTCTGACATTTACCTGTAGGTCATGGCATATGTGTACTCTTACACACACACACACACACACACACACACACACACACACAAATATAAAACAAAGTCAGCATAAAAATGCAATATTAAATCTTTTATGAGAATACAATGATAGAATAAAATTGCCTGATGTCCTAAGATATTGAAAGAAGGGATAGAATCCAGTAAAGATACCTTTTCTCACTGATCTACAAAAGATCAAGTAATCTGAGATCGGATAAAGGAAAATGAGAAAGGGTTAGAAATGAAATAATCCATTATCAATTGTTTGGAAATACAATGGTTTTATTTTTTAAGTGAAATAATCTGTGTGAGAGAAAGAAAAAAGTGAAATGAGAAGGGGGAGAAAGGAAAGGGAGAAGATGAAAAAGGTGATAGTAAATTCAAATTACGTAGAACAAAAGGAAAGGAAGAGGACCAATCTGAAAACACAGAGATAAATGGGGGGGGGGAGTAATATAGATGAGCTAGAAGCTTTCATTTCCAAGTTCTTTAGGATAAGATATTTGGTAGAAAAAGTTCAGAGTGAACTATATTTGCAAACGCAACTAGAAATGTCATAAAATGGAGAGGAAACGATTCATCATCTAGGGTCATGGAACAAAAAAACAGGACACCAAATTTTGCTGAACTCACTCAAATGAGATAGCAGCTGCCATATTTCTCTCTCGTATTTTCATGCAGGGAAAAATATGTTGACCACAAAGCCTGTGACTGTTTAAAAGCAAGCTAGCCACGATGGAGCATGCTCAGGAATATGGATGCAATTATAGGTACACAGCTGACCCGGGTTCCTGTAACCCAACCTGGAGTAAAGTGGATTTGCCAGGACAGCTCGGGCATCACTCTACTTCTCAAGTGCAGTGCTAGCAAATTCACAGGCATCTAACTTAAACCAGATGCAGGGCAGGAGACTTCCTGAGGACATGAATTTGAAAGCATACCGTAAAAGTAATTCCTGACCTAGTAAAATGACTAGAGGGAAATATTTAGATGACAGAGAGGAAGATGAAGGTCTATGGGAAAAGAGGTCATCACGAGTTATCAAAATATTAACTGTAACCCCCACATCTAATAACCCAAGCAAGATTAACTGATGATGGCATTGTATAGTCCTGTCAATATTTTAAAGAATAGTTAGACAAATAAACCAATATTTCTTAAATATGATCTATGAACCACTGTGTCTGAAGACCCGTTCCAGAGATCACTCAGATCAGAGCTACATCCACAGTAATGACATAATACAAGGGTAATAGATTATTTTTCATTACAGCAATCTTTTTATTGGCTTCAGTTTCACCAACAGTGACTGTAATCGAGAGGGACACTGATGACCTCTAAGCACTGCTCAGGGCCACGGTATAGAAATGGACATTGTTTTCTTACCGCCAGAAGCATGTACTAATTTTTAAGACGTCACCTTGATTTTTATAAGGCACTAACGATTATTAATCATATTAACTCTCAATGCTTAAGTGATACCTTGCTTAAGTGATGTTGTTGAACATAAGTATAATAAGCACTTGGAGGGGAAATAGGCAAGCACAGAATACAGGCATGTGCTACCTTTGAGGAAGGAATTCTAAGATTGAGTTGCATGCTTAACTAACAACTTTTCACAGAATAATGTTTGGAACAATGACTGATAGGAAAAAATATTAATTTTCCATGTAGCCAAACTTGTCCTCAACTCAGAAGCATCTCTCTTCTCAACCTCCTGAGTGCTGGAATTACAAGTACAGGACTACATGCCTAGCTTTTTATTAGCTATATCTTTGGAGAGTATTTTTCTCATCTCTTCTTCAATGAATGTGATAATCTACACAGTGGTTAAAATTCAGTTCTCAGAAAATGCTGCTGTTTTCATATACACACTATATATTATACTGTACATTTTAATGCTACTTTTGGTACTATAAGGCATTGTTAGAATAAATAAAATATAGCCTCAAATATTTCTTACTTTACTTTCTAAATAGAAAATTCTGGTAGATATAAACCGCATTAATAAAAGCTCTTAGGAGTACTCAATAACATTTGAAATTGTAAAAATCTCTCTTAATAACAAAACATTTAAGAGTGGACAAAATGGAAAAAGCACAAAAAGTTCATATATTCGAATTCTTCTTTCTAGGCGGCAGTTGTGTGTAAGACTCAGAAGACACATCGTAAGGGGAAGATTAAATGGATTTTAAAATTCTTTCTTGTCTTTGAAGTTGGTGCCTAAGTTTGAATCCCAGGGTGGCTATGAACCAGAATCTCTGACCTGGGTGACGTTTGAAGAGTCCAGAAAGGTTCTCTCAGAGCTTTTTGTCAATGAGCTCTACAACTCTACCAGCTCCCTGTAAGCATTTCAACAGCAGACAAAATCTCACTGATTGTGACTGACATATGTCCCTCTAACCCACTTCTACTATCGCCCCTTTATCATGTCTTTTCATGCTACCTGCTAACCCTGCTGCACTTTTTAATTTACAACTATGTTAGAAATTCCAGACTCCCCAGTTTGTTTTAGTGCCCTTTTCATTAACCAGAAACACTGCCAAATTCAGAGACTGACTGATGGACTCACTGTACTTTATTTGGCATTTATTGTTTATCCTACTATCAGGACTTAACAGTATTTCCTCTGGTTGACATAAGATGCTTTTCCAACTGTATTGCTCTTCAAGAAAATTCAGCTTAATTTCCTTTTTGAACTATGATAGATAATAAGTCTTTTTGAGAGAAACATTGCCTTGTCTGTGGCTGCCATTAGTTATTTATTACCTAGATTTTTAATTGTTCGGGTAATGGAAAGGTAACAACTTATGTCAGAGTCTTTAAGGCAAATCAGACACTGGCATCTGATTTCTAAATACATGTCTCTCCCTCTTCAAGATTAACTTCCCATGGTCAGAGCTCGTTGCCTTTTAAATTTATTTAGAAAAGGAAATATTAATCAACTATCTGCTGTAAACTTAGGGAGGAGTTTCATGTAGCTTCTGTTTCATTAATCTTTGTTTCATGATGACATAATATAAAACCAACTGTAAATATTTGAAGCTGGTGATGTGGATTACCGGTAAAGTTATGACCTTTACATGTAACACACACACACACACACACACACAGAGAGAGAGAGAGAGAGAGAGAGACGGAGACAGAGACAGAGACAGAGAGAGAGACAGAGAGAGAGAGACAGAGAGAGAGAGACAGAGAGAGAGAGAGACAGAGAGACAGAGAGAGCAAGGAATGTTTATAAATATCACCTAAAAGTATAAGAAAACCCACTAGTTAGTAAGTTAATTAACATTAACATTACAAAAGAGTTGAAATGTAATTACTTACATGGGTGGATAATGGAATTCCTGGAAGAGAAGGGTTACTAAATAAAAACTGCTGTGGAAGACACAAGACATCTCTCTAGTATAATGGAAGCCATGCCTACATTATAAGATCCTATTGCTGAAGACAGAACACACTTTAGCTGTGTGTGTGTATATATATATATATATATATATATATATATATATATATATATATATATATATATATATATATATATATATATATCAATCTCAGACAAAATAGGAAAACTTTTTCCTGGTAACTAGTTTCCACACAGTCCTGGGCAGTGCAGATGTTTCACCAATTGGATCCCAGAACTGGACTCTACATCTTACAATGCTAACTTTTTAGGCAATGTATCCACTGGTACAATAGAGGTGTGTCTGTTCTGTGCCAACTAAGCACTTTCTGACTGGGTTTGAACACTGTTTCACAGAAGAGAATTCAATGCTTGCTGCTGTTAAACTGGTTAAAGAAAGTAAAGAAAAACAAAGCAACACAAACAACCCCCCCCAAAATAGCTAATGAAGTCATATATTCTGAAATATTACTCACTTTCATTAATTTGTTACAGGATCATTGCCAAATTGTCATACTCACATCAGGGCTGCTTTCAAACATAGGCAGAAAAGCTTTTTGTAGTGAGCAGCAGTTAATTCATAGGAACATAATTAGACCAAGTCCCAAGAGAAACAGACTGAGTGCTTAGCCCTAAATGGGATATCTGTGTCACAGCCCTGCTCCCTGCCATGGCTTAGGGCATATCACAGAGGAGGAAGAGGCAGAAAAATGGAAGAGTAAGAATGAGGGAGAGGTCTGTGAAATGAGGCCTTCTAGACATGACATGGCCATTGCACTATCATCTCACAACATCTGGGATCACCTGCAGAAGACCCAAATAAGATCCAGGTGGTCGAGTCTAGTACAATGGGACAATTTCTCTCCAGGCCCAGTGCTTTCTGAGGCACTGTTGGCAGCTGATAGCTGCGGAAGAAGAGAAGCTCATTCTTTCTGGGGTTATGGCTCCTGGTAGGTTTGCTATGCTTCACTGATGATCTCCTGACCTTTGTACATATGAGCAGTGGTAATTAGACATAGTGCTTTTTTTTAAAGGTAATAAAGACATGCTGGAAAAGATGAGGAAAAGTGGGAGAGTTAGAAGAGGAGATATTGGAGTTGGATATGATCATATTTCATTATATACCTATATGGAAGTCTCAAGAATAAATAAAACATAATCAAAAAATTATTTGAGGAAATAAAGAAATATCTCAATCATCTCATATCAATTTCCACTAATATTTTGTGTTTCCACTCCATTCTTCCTGATGATCATTTGTCTTATATAACCTATGATAGTTTAGAAATTAAAATTAAATCCTAACTGGTCCTTCTGTATGCAGTTTGAATAGTTCCATTTTACAGCATGGGTTGTCAAATATTAGGAGGTGGTCACTGTCCTGGATGACTTCTGCTCTTTATTCAGCATTTTTCTAGCTACCTGTTCTGGAAATACTGTCCCTTCTCTTCTTGTGACATCTTGAAGTCACACACTTGAAGAAGACTTGTCTACTGTGTGACTTTCGGTCATCAGAATGAAGTCCTTTTCCATGTAAGTTGCTGAATATAAAGACTCACTCTAATGTCCTTATTGAACTTTTTAGTCATACAATCTGTTTGATTGAAAACTGATTGCAATGTTGAAGTTAATTATCAGCCTCTGTGATTCCCCTCAGTAATTACCCAGCAATTTCCTTCTTTGAAAAGTTTGCAGACAATTAATTTCAAGTTGACAATTATATGTAAGGAATCTGTTGAGAAAATTAGTTTCATTTCACTATAAATTCTGAATGTCCTCAAATTCCTTTAAATATATGTCATTTTGGGTTTATTTAATTTATTTGGTTAGAATGCCCCCACATCTGTGCCTTATTTCAGTTTGTATCAGTTATTAGAAAAAATAAAAAATAGTATAAGGTAGCATTTATTTATAGTTATTTTGAAACCATTTTTTTATAAGAAACATACAGAGGAGTTACAGACACAAAAGTACACAGTTAGTAGTCTATATAGATTGCTCCACATTGATCTGTGCACATTGAATTCCAGCTAATATCTGCCGCTTCTTTTCCTATCTGACCTGTGGATTCTTCACACTGACCATCTGTATGACTGCTGTTATTAGAAAAGGTCTGCTTTCCAGAGATGCTCCTCCTTTGCCACCTCATCTTCTGTGATTCCGACTCCACCAAACTCTTAGTCTACCTTCCTGTCTTAGTGCCATTCCTTTCAAAGCACTCTGCCTTCCTGTGCCTTTGCAGTGTATTCTAGGAAATAACGTCATGCAGTTGAGACATATTTATCGTAGCATTGGGATTGTTTGATTTACATATACTTCCCTCATATAAATAAATTACCCATCATAGCATATAAATTATTATTTAGTTTTTTAATTTGCATGTGTATAGCATTTGTGAGTAGTGTTGCATGCTATACATAGTGCCTGTGTGTGTGTATGCCGGAGACATAAAAGGTTATCAAAATCTTCTGTTGCTTTCTGATCTATCTATCTATCTATCTATCTATCTATCTATCTATCTATCTATCTATCTGTCTGTCTGTCTGTCTGTCTGTCTGTCTGTCTGTCTGTCTATATATCTGTATGGCCTCTCATTGAAGCTAAAGTTCAAAGTTTTTGACTAGGTTGTATAACCAGCAAACTCCTTGGATCTGTCTTCCAAGGGTTCCAAGCACAATTTGCCAAAAATATCTTTCTTCAAGTGCTAAAGATTTGAACTAGGTTCTCATGATTATGCAGCAAATACTTCTACCCACTGATCTCCCCAGTCCTATAATTTAGTTTTTATATTCTCAGCTTCCAGCATAATTAAACATATATCAGGTCCATAATAAGTGGTTGCTATTAGTACATGAAAGACATTCCTGAGAATTATGACTTTGTGATTCTTCCTCCCCACAAAGATAAAAGCAAGCTAATCTCAAAGGGCTGTTGTCTTTATATCCTTTGATTCATTCGTGTGATTGAAATTCTAACCCAGAAAACAAACTGCTGACATTGTAGGAGTGTCTCCAAGGATGTTTCTCAAGAGAAATTATGTGAATGAAAATTTGCAAGACAAAAATAAGTCCATCAGAAGTATAGCAAAGCAGTTACTAAAGAAAAAAAAACCTCAGCCTTCTTACTTGACTTTCTAGTGGCATAAAGAAATCTCAGTTAAATGATGATGTCTACTCAAGGGTACTGGATGTACTTGCTATACATACTTCATACTGTACAAAATAACTCACTTGCCCTCTCTGCCTTCCTGAGTTTCATTACTTAATATGAGCCTTTCTGATTCATTTCTACCACATTAGTCTACCCAAATTGCTTGGTCAGGAGGAAACAAATGCAATTTAGAAATATGGCAGGCTCAAAGACATCATCTTTCTTGTATGGAATATTTACAATGACAAACGGAAGATAGTCGAAAGTACTGAGAAATGAATCCTATCCAGGAACTACTTTTACCTAACAGAGATATTAGCATAATAATAATCATGACTGGTTATCTCTAGAATGACTAACTAGAATATGGGGCTGCTACACAGTAAAATGATTTTCATATTTTATCAAAAATACTTATTTGTCTAACTGTAGTCATGCCCAATAATAATATATCATTAATAGTTTTAGATACTTAACATTAATATATTAACATGTGTATATTCTGGGAAGTTTGGATTATTCTAGACTGATACAAGGCTGATTTTATATGGCTAAACAATATCTTAAATGACTAGAAAATTGTTTAAACTATTATGAGATAGGAGGTAAAATAGAAAGTCATGTTAAAATTATCAAAAATTCTATCTTGTTTTATAAATATGCCTTACATTCTTGAAAAAAACTTCACCATAATATCTTTTAGAAATCTTCTTTTGATCCAAAAAAAACCAAAACAGGGATAATGTTAATTTTTATAAATAACAGTAGTAATTAAGTTGTTAGATGCCAGTGTATCTTCAGGGCAAAATTTGTCGCACATATGACCATCCAAATTAAACAGTTTAGTATGAATACTGCATTATTCTCACCAACCCATTCAACTTATTTCCTGCCTTTCTAATATGCCAAAATTTTTGTTGCTTGTTTTTTCATAGATCTTGAATATTTGGACTTGTATTTTTTGAGACTTTCTTCATTAGAATTCTAGTATTTACACCTCTCATCAAGGATTGAATTTGGAGCCCACCAGTGACCAGAGGAATGGTTTTGCCAAAGGCCACACAGGTAAATATCATTTGGCAGTCTTTTAGATGTCCTTTTGGCTTCCATAGAACAAAATGAAGCTCAGCTGAGTTTAAAGAAAATTCTTCAGGAAAACAAGGATAGCCAGGCTTTTTCAATCATCTGGTGGAATTATTAAGTGAATAAATTTTAGAGAAAGTGTAGCATCTGTAATATAAAATCTGAGCTCCAATACTCAAGGAGAGACAGGATGAAAAATTAGTTATAATAAACTTTTGATGGGATGGATGCCCTTGTCATTTGCTGAGCTTAGAGGTATAAATATGAGTGAGTTGGGGGAACTCAGTTATCATGATGGTTGAGATCTGTTATAGGAGACAAAGAAACAAGCAATGAGCCATGTAAAATCATGTCTGAGGACAGTTGTTCCTATATTGCATGGTGCCCTGGGAATGAGGGCAGAAGACATCGCTTTTGGATTTGGCCTTAATGAAAGTGTTCATTTCTTGTCTTTTATTTTTTATAGTAAAGATAGAATTAAATGAAAGATGTCTGAAAATTTGTTCTTTGTCCCAGCAGTTCAGGAAATTAAATCTATCTTCATCTAATCAATTAGTCCTTATGTTCACCACCCATCCTATATCTTGGTCTTACTAAGTCCTGGAGGTCCAGGTCACAAGACTTCCATGTTGGGAGATATTTGATCACACTGTGTAAAGATATATCACTGCAATTGGTTCAATAAAATGTTGAAGAGTCAATAGCCAGGCAGGATTTGTAGGCACAGAGGACACTGGGAAGGAGAAAGGTGGAGTTGCCAGGAGAGCAGGAGGAAGCACGGCAAGTAGGAGGTAAAAAGACATGAGCCACGTGGCAGCACATAAATGAACATAAATGGGTTAATTTAAGTTATAAGAGCTAGTGAAAAACAAACCTAAGCTATTGGCTAGAAGTCTCCCTGTGATTATTTGGGAGCTGCCAGATAGGACATAAAAGTCCAACTACAGTTCAAAGTTTTTATTTTTGTTGTTTTTTGGCAAATTTTCAAGCCCTAACTGTCTTTTTTTTTGCCTCAACAAGTTTTAGTAAATGTTGTCTTGTGTTAAGCAAGATTCAAACAATTAAACGTTGTTTTTCCTGCTTTTCCCCCCAGAATTTTGTCTACAAACCGAACTTAAGCAATTGAGTTCTAGATGTTTGTAACTGTCAGCTAGTTATAGAGCAAACGTTAGTTCACAAAGGAAACTTTTCCAGGTTTCTTAATTAATCCTAATCTATAAGTTAGATTACTTTTTAATATTTTCAGCAGACTACTAGTCCTTCAGGGACTCACAAAACAAAGTTAAAAGTAGGACAATCCTGTGTCGAATGAAAGGCACCTTGAAAGAGGATAGGATTAGTGCAGTTACGTGTCAACCAGGGAATACTTAGGCCCCTAAAGAGCTAAGCTTAATACCTGATTTAAACCAGGTAATTTCAAAGTCAGAAGGGAACTTTAAAATGATTCAATTCACTCTGCAGCTGTTATAATACCAGTTATATATAGGATTAAATTAAGCAGCACAAATATTGTAACTATACAATTCCATTTCGCACTAAAGTATACTAGAGAATGTTATAAGTTGAATATCATATCAAGAGAGCTGGCCCCAACCCTCATGGGAGAGGTGGTCCCATTTCCACCACATGCCAGGGAGAACTGACCCTGATAACATGAAAGTAGGGGAGCTGACTCCATCCCCTTGCTTGAGGTAGGAAGCCTCAATAACCTGAACTGACTGGCTTGCCTACCACCCAGGCTCACAGTTGGGCCACCCTAGTTTACACCCCATCTAGGACCTCCTGGAGTTCTTGAAGGACTAGACCTGTGGAACAATACTTGCAGAATATCCACGACTTGGGATATTCCAGACAAGTTTCCATAAGGATACAGTGATGATGATATTGCAGAAACCAGAAGCCTTGAACCCAACAGATGACTCATTGCAATGAACATTTGCTAATAAAGCTTTTTGGACAAAAGGGTAGACTCTGGGACACAACTCAGCTCCCAATGCCACTAAAACAAATGAGGAGTTATCAGGAAAGTGGGAAAGATGGAGAAGCAAAGAGGATTTTTTTTTCTTATTTTGTTTTGTTCTTGGTTTTGTTTGCTTGCTTGCTTTGGTTTGCTTTGACTTTCTAAATTTTCTTTTCATGGGTGCTGCAAGAATGAGGGGAAGATATGGGGGGACTCAGAGGTTAGTGGAATTAGGGTGCCTGATGTGAAATTCTCAAAGAATTAATAAATTATGTTAAAAAATAAAAAATTAAAAACATGACTTATATCACTTTGCAACCTTTGTAACGCCAGTTATATGAAAGATTAAGCAGCCCAAACACTGTAACTACATGATTCCATTCCTAAGTATACTACCTAAGTATACTAGAAAATGTTGTAAGTTGAATACCTATGATCTTATGAATATTTTTGCTTAGGAGATAACTAATAAAAAAGAATCTTAACTCCACTAGAAAAATATCAAAAATATGCAACAGTAGCCAACATTTTGAGGATATCTTTTGCATGTTAGGAACAGTACAGTTTCATCATTTGACCTATAAGAAAATGCCAAATATAAAAATAGTTTATTTCTCTCTTGCTCAAGCCTGCTTTCTTCCTGGTTTGGGGACATATCACCAGCCCTGGCAGCCTTGCTTTCACCCACATCTGATACCCTGCAATCTGCTTTAATTCTCATTCTCTGTCCCCTCACCTCCTGTATAATATAAACACTGCTTCTGAAGTCAAGTCCTAACGTTGTCTCCCCTGAACTATGGAATAGATCTTTGTCCTTAGACTCCAGGCCTCTGTTGAATCCCTTCCACTTAGTCTCACCTGTTCTGTTGTTTTTAGTTTTTAAACATGGATATGACCTTGGCACTAATGTGCTTCTCACACTTTCCTGAATTGTATTAGGGAGCTTTCTAGGGGGGAAGGGCTGACATACTCAAACTGAAAAAGAAATTTGTTTGATAAGACACTGCTTACATAATGGTGTGGTTAGGATACAGCGAACCCATGAGGGATGGTGCAGAATTCCAGGCTAGGAACATTAGGTCTGTTGATACTTAAGAAAGGAGAAAGAATAAAGAGTTATTGGAAGCCAGACCCAACAGTGTGTGTGTGTGGGGGGGGGGTAATTGGGGAGGTGAGCTACCTACAGAACTATCAGGCTACTAATACCTAATCCTTCTCTCATTCCTCCTCCCAAATATCCCCAATCAACCACATATAAATGTAATTGCAGGTAACAAGGGCTCCTTAGTGAAATCTGTCAGGGTCAGCCTCTAAATCAAACACACATACACACACACGCACACACGCACACACACAAATTAATTAATTAATTAATTTAAAACATAACACATTTGGTGATAGAAAGTAGACCTCTTAAAATAGACAGAAGAGACGGGTGGTGGTGGTGCACGTCTTTAATCCCAGCACTAGGGAGGCAGAGGCAGGCGAATCTCTGAGTTCGAGGCCAGCCTGGTCTACAAGAGCTAGTTCCAGGACAGGCTCCACAGCTACAGAGAAACCCTGTCTTGAAAAAACAAACAAACAAAAAAGAACAAAGTAATTTGAATCTCTTTGGTAGGCATTCGAGCCTTTTAGAATCTCTGCCACATACATTTTAAAGAGTAATTTATTCAGTTACCTTCCCATATGCTAGAATCCATTGTGCCATTTTTGAACCCACAAGTTTCCATATTTTCTTGTCTTTTTTTGAACTCAAGATTTCTTCTCCCTTCAGATCTCAACGCAAATGCGTCTCCTCTTTATAGCCCTCTTCAAACATTTGAGCTGCCAGCTCCCCAGATTGTACCACCTTCAAGTCATACATCAAGACTTGCTCTGGGGTACCTCTCTCTGGTGTAAATAGGGAATAAAAGAGGAACATCTTATGAATTCTGAGAATATGCGTTCTTTCCTTTGGGGCATCTATTTTAGATTTTTTTCTACCATTGTATGACAAGAAAAAAGCTAGAGTTAGAATTAAGGGAAAGGTATAAAAGAGCGGGATGCTTAAGTATCTTCTTCAAATAGAGATGAGGAAAAAGAAGAAGGAGACTGGAAAAATATTATTTACAGCACAATCCTGTTTTTAATATCCCTATTGTCTTTGGAAAATCAACACTGAGCAGGCTTGCCTGAGAATGACCAAGACATGTCCAGGGCACTGAGATGTGGCAGTTTCCTTTTCCTGCCCTCAGGATGTGAGAATGGGCTTTGTGTCTTACAGATGGATGCAAATGAGGACTGTTGGAGAGTGCAAAGCTTTGCTGAGCCTTATACCCAACCTTGGCCACTGTGCTAGTGGCCTGCTGGTGTTTGCACTGGGAATGTGTATGACAAAAAAGTTTAATATAATAGGAATAGATATTTGATTTTAGAACCTGTGCCTCCTATTTAAGAATCTCAAGGCATTTTCTGTATCATTGATGGAACAATAGGCAAGTATAGCTGATGTCTGATAGGGCATCCTGAGTATCCCTGCTTCCCTATATGAAATGTAAACAAACAGAATTCCCTTCATCATTCTTTCTCCCCATTTCACTCTTGCAGGATTTTAGTCTGTATTCTATCATTTTACTCAATGGAATCAAACAAGTAACCCTCATGGCAAAGCAATCTTTCCAGCCCTGAGAACTCTTCCTAAATGTTTGTGCATTTGAGTTACGAGACTTGTCTACAATCACATTCCTAAGAGCAGCACGTTCCATACTCAGTGATCATTCTGCTGTTGTTCTTCATGCTGTTATATGCTGAATGTTTTAATCCCTCAAATTTACATGCTGATGTTGGTGTCTTTGCAGTGATGGGATTAGGAAGGAGTTAGCTTTATATGAGGTCAAAAGAGTTGGATCTCCTTAAATTAAGGGATTAGAGTCCTTTTATAAGAGGAAGAAACACTTGACTTTCTCACAGATGTACTGTGACGACATAGGAAGTTGGCAGCCATCTGCAAAGAAGACAAAACAAGTCTCTTGGGGATCTACTACACTTTAATATTGAACTCCATGGCTCTATACTGAGTTAATCATAATCCTGTAAGTTTTTTAAGAAATATTTTATATATAAACTTTTATAGTAATTTTCATGGACTTAATTATTTCCTTTGATAGGTAAATGGAATGTGTTTCTCTATTTTTATTTTTTTCTTTTTTACTAAATTCATATAATACATGTGGGCTATATGCCCTGAGGTGGGAAAATAAGCTATTATTTTATTTTCTGTTTTGCTTTTAACAATTTTTTCCAACCAAAAATGATACAGTCTAAAATAGAAAAGGAGTAGATACAACCTGGCTAAAGCAAAAGAAATGACCAATCGCCCTCTACGCACATATATCTTTTGATCTTGATCTATTAGAATAGGTTTGGTACTGCCATCTACTTTCTGTGAACCATTTTTTAATTTTTTATGAGTCAATTTTATCCTACCACCATATATTTGGGATAAAGTTTAACACAGGTTTGCAAGGCAAACAATATTACCTGTTGAGACATCTCACCAGACTCTATGAACAACTAAACTTTTGAAGGTCTGTGTTTGTTATTGGTATAACCCAAAACTTACCCATATGTGATTGAACAGACATGGGAGCCTGACTTGAAATTGCTAATTAGAGTCTTTTCATTTGGAATGCATACATTGGAACGGGGAAAAAAAAGATTTCATCTCTTTATATGTCTGGGGAGAAAACAAATAGCACTCATTCTCTAGTGGACAGCTTTGCTATTGGACAGAGAGTAGACTATTGGACTAGAAATAGAGCCGCAAAGCTGGCAAGCAAAGAGAGGCAGAAAGGAAAGACAATGGCGAGTCCTTCTCAGTCCCAGTCTGGCTGAGGCTCCACCTCATTTTTTCATCCTTGAACTCCAGTATACACCCTGGTTCCTGTGCTAAAGTCTTCATTTTGATTAAGATAGTTCTGCTTTCTTTTCCCTGCAATCAACATGGCAAGCAGCTAACACAAAGGTCATGGAAACTATAACAAACTCCAGGAAATGAAGTCTCTAACAGCAACCTTAAGAGCCTGTTCCCTGTCCTTAACAATGTTTGAGCACAGAGTCTTCATATTGCATTTTTAAAAGAAATTAATTAAAATTTTCTTTGAAGTTACTGAAGGGTCTCTTGTGCCTCAGATTCTTTTTATAACATTTAATAAAAACCGTAAGTCAAGGCTTACTTGTAGAGGGTGATATTTACTCGGTTAAATTAATTTTTGTGTACATTGGATTTTGGCATTACTTTCAAGTAAGCCATTGTAATTTTACCTAATCATCTCTTGGCCAAATATTTCATATAACTTCAGGGCAAAACAACTTACTGTGAAATTCTGTAGTGATATCTTTGTTGATTGAATCTAAGTATTTTCTGTTGTGATGCCATAAAATAAAGCATAAATACTCAGCTATTATGCATTGGGTACCAATTATGCATGAAATGTTATGTGCTATGGCATAAAGACATGCACTAGAATGGAAATAGCTATTACAAAACCATGTAATAAGTCCTATAATAGCATTGCTGAGTACAACGTTTTGAGTGACTAATATTGACAAGATGGAAAAATATATTGACATAATATCAAAACCAAATAGGATTGAATAGCTTACCTCTTGCACTAGTCTGAATCCCATCATGTGGGCTATGATGACTGTGAACTAAGTGAACTAAGGGATCTGCCTGGCTCTGATTCTTTAGCACTAGTATAGCAAGGACTGTCTGCCACACTGGGGTCTTTAATGTGAGCTGTGGGAAGAAAGTACAGGCGCTCAGCTTGTGTGAAGGACATGCTTCTAAGTGAGTTATTTCTCCACCCTTTAGCACAGTCTTTGTATCTTAAGGTGGTATCTACATTTTAAATAAATATATAAGTTTAATACATAAAGTATGTGATATTATAGAGGATCCTTAAAGGTAATTCCATGAGGATCTGGGGTCATGTCTCAGTTGGCAAATTTCCTGCCGTGCAAACATGAAAAAAAACCGAATTCAAACCCCAATACCCACATAAAAGATGGATGGCAGACAGATGGTTTCCTAATGCCCATTGGACAGCCACCTTATTTGAATTGATGGGATTCAGGGTAAGTTAGATACCATGTCTCAAAAGATAAGGTGGGGTGGGCAGGTCTTAAATTCAACCAGAAACTAATTGGTTCATGCAACTCTTAATCCAATGAGCAAATCTTGATTGGGTGGTGTCTAATGCAACTTGAATAGTTCATGACTAGATAAGACCATTGAATATTTTTATTTCTTCCCATAGAATAATGTTCTGCATAGTAACTTCTGGCACTGTGAAAATGGAGCAGTAAGGATGAAGCTTCCAGGTCACTTCCAGCTTGATTTCTCTATTTCCTATCACTCAAGTAAGTATATGGTATTGTCAACAACAAAATCTTAATAACAAGTTCTTGTGAGTAGTGAGGAGCAATTGTAATAGCTTGTATTTATTGGGGTTCATTGAGACTCCACTGACCAGCAATGTGAAGGAAGTCAGTCCTTACCTGGAAATGTGTTTTTATTTTCTGATAGCCTCTGACATCAGGGATAGGCATTATCCACCTCATAAATGATGATTAAGACAAAATGTTCCAAACTCTTGGTTGTATAGGTCATAGCCCCTAGAGCAGAATATACTAATATTGCTCTGGTAAAGGGACATAGTATTAAACTGCCCTTAAACTTCCATAAATAAACATCTTCTAACCCTTCGCTTAGTGAAGCTCTCAGTCCACACCAGAGAAGTTTCTTTTTGTGTTAGATGGTGGTCAACACAGAGATACACAACAAGCAAATGTGTAGCGAATAAGAGACTGGAGTAGCCAGCTGGTCATCTATTTCCTAGTCCTCCCCACAAGATTGAGGAATCATCCTGAGGAGCAACTGAGAGACTGGAAGAGCTGGAGGCAGTAGACGACTGCTGTGAAAGTCTTCTCTGGTCTCGGCCCGTCCTTGCACACATCCCCAGTCACAGCATGTCCTCACATCCCCAGTCATAACAGATTCTTGTACACATCTCCAGTCACAACATGTCCTCACACACATTTCCATTCACAGCATGCCCTCACACACATCCCCAGTGACAGAACGTCCTTGCACACATCTCCAGTCGCAGCAGGTCCTTGTACACATCTTCAGTCATGGCACATCCTTGCACACCTTTCCAGTCACGACAAGTTCTCACACATACTTCCAGGCATGGCACACCTTTGCACACATCTCCAGCCACAACATATCCTTACACACATCTCTAGCATGGCACGTCCTTGCACACATTACTCGCAGAAGCTGTGACTGAAAGGACCTGACTTGTGCAAGATTGAGCCTGTCAAAAGTTCAGCACGGTGAAGGAGAGAATTTCCAGAGCAAAGTCCTTCCCTCACTGGACAGCTACTAACTATTGGTGAGTACTGGGGGAGAGTCTGTTCTCCTTGGGTGTTGTCCCTGAATGGCTGCCCACGTTCCAGTGGATGGTGTTACACAATATTTATACTGACATCACTGAATTGATTTAGTAGATTTTAAAAAGAACACAGGAAGTTGTGAGGGGAAAGTGGTCCTTCTGTATGAGAGGAGTTGAAAGGAGGGAAATGGGAGGTAGATTTGATTTAAAAAACACATTATGGTCACATATGAAATTTTTAAACAATAAATTTTAAAATTAAGTATGGAATTATTAAAGAAGCCAACTGACACGAACCTCTGGCCTCTCCCCACACGTGCCTGCATATGCAAGGCAAAACTACACACCCATATGAGCAGATACATACAGGTGCCCACACCCATGTGAGCATATACATATAGCACACACACAAATAATGATTTCATGAAATACCAAAAATATCAAACTAGTTAAAACTGCAGAAGTAATAAGATCTGGCTAAGTAAAAGCAGAGCCCTGTCCTCTATCCAGGAAAGGAGAGCTGAAGTGACTGAGGAATAAGGAAGAAAATACAGGGAAAGTGATGGAAGGAGGAAGGAGGGGGAGAGAGGGAGAGAAGAAGGAAAGGGAACATGATGGGAGAAATTGAAGGAGGGAGAGAGGGGGAAATTGGTAAAGATGTATTTCATTCTCCTCATTCGTAGATTATCTCAAATATTTTAAACAAACCTCCAAGGGGGTTGGTGGCTCCATTTTCAGATTTCCCTTCTTTTGCTCCCCAGTGGGGATTACCTCATCTCCCCAATTTATGTTCATGATATTTAAAATATATACAAGATGAAGAAGGGGTCATCTGAGGAGAGCACACGAGAGTGGAGTTGCAGCATGCCAGAGGCATGTTAAATCAGTCTTCTTCTGGGTGAGTTTATAGGAAATATGATCATCCGTAGGATGACTTCCCTGAAGCCACTTTGCTGGAATTCTCTGAGAAAGTTCCCTGAGAAACCTCCAGCAGTGGTTCCTTTAGTTCAATACAGACTGGATTAAACTGGTTCCTTTATGATTTTATGTGTGTCAGGGTGAGGGAGCCTGTGGTCAGAGGAAAACTGGAAGGAGTCAGTTTTCTTCCTTTCCCCTGTGGCTTCCCGGGATCAAACTCAGGTCATCGGGAATGTCTGCAAACTCATTTCCCCACTGAACCCACTCACTGGGTTAAAACGGGTTCCTTTGAGGATCTTCTGCCTTTAGTGGGTGAGTGTGATCTTCGTTGGCCTCCAGGATTGGCTGTGAAGTGAGTGGGTAGGCAGATTATTAACAAACTGAGAATACAGTCTTGAATGGTTTAGGGTTTGATAGAAAAGTGGACTAAGAGCGTTTGGAGTAAACTTAGGATATCAGAAATAGAAAACACCTAGAGAACGAAGAGAATGGGGAATGTGAAAAAAACACAGCAGGACTTGTTTGAAAGTTCTAGCCTGGGAGTAGAGCTTTTCCACTGTCTTTGATCAGAGAGGGGTCTTTCGGTATCAGGGGAGGTCATTCTCCTCATCCCAGCCTCTGCAGCGGGCACATGAAGTCACGAGGGACACATCTCCCCACTATCTAAGTCAACTGAATTAAGGAAAAGTGGAAATCTTGAAATTTATTGGAAAATGTATTAAGCAAAGTGACACAGGCTCAAAAGGACAAATGCCACGCCTCCTTTCTAAGGATCCCTGCTTCTTGTTTCCATGTGTGCCTTATCTATGTTGACATGAGTGAGTGTAGACAGCATGGACAGTGAAACAGGAAAGGAGCCCACACCCATGATAACGGGAAGTTTTCAGGGAGAAGTGGGAAGACAACACACGTGACCTGAAAGTGGGAGGGATCATACTTGGTAAGAAGAGTTTAAGAGGGATTTGGAAAAGTGGGAGCCAGGAGAGTGGAATGAGGGCCAACACAAACTAAGAAAACCTCCTACTTTGAAAGTGATTTAAAAAAATAAATAAAAGCGGAAAAAAACACACAAAAGAGTTGGGAGGGACTGGACTCTACAATGTGCAGAGTCTGCTGTGTCACAAAGAAAGCCACAAACAAAGGAACACAAAGTCAAATACCATGAATGTACTCCTCTGTTATATTTGGCAATCTGATTGCTATATCTTTCATTTCCTCCACATTCCATTAGCTGCCCTCCTTCTCGCTCTACTTCTCACATCTTGGCCTATCATCACACATCACGACCATAACGCTGTGTCCACTCTTCATGTTTAACACTTAATCAAGTCCTCGCTGAAGCCCATAACAACCACCATTTCTCCCCTCTCCTTTTCTCACCCCAGCCTTTACATCCGACCCGAGGATGCTGAATCTCCCAGTTCAGATCTGAAACAACACATCTCTCCTTGGTTAGGCTTGTTTTTATATTGCAGGCAGAAGTAGAAGCTGGGTCTTAAGAGACCAACTTCCCTGTGGAAGCTGTTGAGGTGCCCTTGACTGCCTAAGGGGTTACTGTGAATCTGTTATTTTGGTATTTTTGTTGTTGTTGTTTGTTTGTTTGTAGATATTTTTCTGGTTATGGCCTCCTTGATGATAATATTTAGATTCCACCTGTGTGTGGAAATGAATTTTTCATGAGTCATTTAAAATACTAAATACCGTCTAAAAAACAGAGGGCAAATTAAAATAAGTTGAATCAGAAAATAGAAGGAGATGTTAACAAAGAATGGAGGTGAAGAGTGTAGAAAAGGAGGGTGTGCAACTGAATACCAAATATGATGAAAGGGAGGGAGTGACAGCTAAATCAGCCAAGTGCCTGTGACAAACACTCGAGGACCCAACTTCAGATCCCAGCACCCATGCAAAATGCCGGGAAGTTTGGCATGGGTTATTAAACTCTGCACGAAGCAGTTTGTGTGTAGAGAGACAGGGAGTCAAACTTGCCTGAATTGGTGGGTTAGGTCCCAGGTTCAGTGAGATATCCCGTCTAAATAAATTAGGTAGAAAATAGTTGAGAAAAATAGTGTCCACTTTCGCCATTTACACATGTGCACACCCTACATGCATGTACATCTGCACTTACATACATGAAGACACACAAACAACACATAAATAAACAGGAAAGAAAAAGAACTGGTGAATGTCTTACTGTAGGATAGGATCACCAAAATTTACTTGCAAAACCTGTGAGTAGCCTCATGTGTCAGAGGGTCACACATGAACAGGAGAGGGTGTGAACTGACAATAACACCCTTTTTATACAGCATGATCATTAACTCGATGTGTCGCTGGAGTCAGGTTAGGGTGTCCCACCAATAGTTGGATCAGACACCGATCTAGGTGCTTCTGGGAAAGCATTTCTTTAGATATATTCAACATTTACTGTCTTTGATTAAAACAATTTGTTTTAGGTTAAATAAAGGAATTTTTTAAAACTTACTTACCCACAATGTGGATGACCCTCAAAAAGAAAAAGACTAAACTTTCTCAAGAAAAAAATTCTTCCTTAAGACAACAACTTTAGAAATCCTGCCTGAGTTTCCAGCTTGCTTGCCTGTGCTGTGGATTTTGGTTTCAAGGCTGTACTTTCAACTCAGGCTTGAAATTGAAGTTTGGCAGCTGCTCTCCTGGTTTCTAGTATGCTAGGCCAACATCTATCCCCCTCCCCCACATACACACAGTTGGAGAATCTCAACTGATGTATGTATACATGTGTTTCTACATAGAACCAGGGTTCCATTTAGACTTAAGAGTCTGCTTCTTCCTTTATCTTAAAAACTCTTTTAAGACTAAACTGCTTCTCATTCATAACTGTCTACAAATATTGCCTGGTAATGTTTTATGAATATAGAAAACAATTGAAAAAATGCTACATGAGTGCAAACCCATTGATCGGAATAGATTTAAAATGTTTTTTGATAATGCACACCATAGTTTTATAACAGATTCCCTTAATTCATGATGTGAAGATGGATATTTCCTGACCAATAAGATTAGAGTTTATGATTACAGCTGGAGACATGAGATGATTTCATTAAGCAGGACATAGGAATGATTCAAGGATAACGGTTTATCATCCACTGCTCTGTGACATAATGGTGTCACATGTCGAGATGACCACCAACTCAGGCATACAGAATAAGTTATAGCTCTTAAAAGTGAGTCCTTGTCTTGATGAGTTTGTGAAATCATCTCTGCTTGCTATTTGTGTGGCCTATAGCTTATACCAATGAAGGGAAGAGGTTAGATAAGTTGGAAATTCAAGCATTCATAATATAATAGCCCTGTGCATTGTAATAGTTAGACATGGACCCAGCTTTTTGTTCCAGTTGATCTTTGCTTCTGGCCTCTGTGCTGCTTGGGAGATTGGCCTATGGCCTGGAATATGGGTGCGGAAAGGCCAGCCTCTCTGTGTAAGCTAGAAAAGGTTCTCCTCTAAAGATCTGAGGCCTTCTCTGGTAATCATAAGGATACTATGTAACCAGATCCTTTTGGTCTTGGAGGATATCTTGTTTTCTTTCTTTTATGCCATCAGAAAGGATCCAATGTAAGTAAAAATGAAACTCTTGATTGGAAGGCAGTTACTGCTTCTTCCAGGAAAAGATGCCCCAAAGCATGGAAACATAAAATTTCCTTCCACATGAGGAAGGATGAAAGGAAAGAATAAGAGATGAAATGTTTCAGAATTTTCCTGGTGTTCATGTAAAAGCCAGAAAAACTGACTTACCTCATCATTCTTCTTCTGTTTGCAAGACAATACAAGGTGGCCACCACAATATGGGTCACAAGGAACCCAAATCCGATACCCAGCAGAGTCCATATGTCTGGAATTTCAAATCCATGAAAAAGATAAACATGATTTAAAAATAGTAAAGATCCAAAGCTTCTGTTTTCACTCATGATGTTACTTACAATTCTGTGTGTAAGTTAACCCCACACTAGAAGGGTCAGACCTGATGTGGCATCGATTTCCTGTCCATCCTTGTCTACACCTGAAAAAGAAAAATCATGTGAGAGCTGAAAGCAAACAAAAGTCTAAAAAGGAGAGGCCTACTGCGCAGAACTGCAGTGGCATTGATGATGGACAAGAAATTTGGAGCTGCCAGAAATGTGAGAAAACAGGCTAAAGAAACCAAACTGTTAAGCCAAATTAAAACATTACATTTTATTATTTTCATATGATAAGATTTTGTTTTAATCCATCCCCTTGTGGATTTTGAAAAGTGGATCGTGGCTTTCACATGTTTCACTTTTTGTTTGGGAACATTGTCTCTTTTCTCCCCGCTGATATCCATCCTCATTTTATCCTTTGTGTCATTTGTCTCAGATTCGAAAGCTCTCATACTGTGTGGCTTTCTTTCTGTGTGCGTGTCTGTGCATGAGGATGGGGCCAGTAAATAAACACGGGAATTCCTCTGGTTCCATTCATCTGGTTTTGAGATAGACTCTCTCGTTGGCCTGGAACTTGACAGATAAGCTTGGCTAGACGGCCAGGCAGATTCAGGATGCACCTCTCTGCCCGCTCAGTGCCAGGATTCTAAACACACCACCAATCTCTCTCTTTCTTTAAAAGATGGATTCAACACAGATCCTCATGTTTGAATGGTATACACCTTAGGGTAATAAGCTCCTCCAGCCTTCACATTTTTGGTAGTGAAGTGATTAGTTCTTTCAGATAATACAACAGTTCAAAATATAGATTAGTAAACATATAAACAAGAATACAAATGTGATTTCTCATCACAAACAGATGTTTCTTCAGTCGCTTAGATTGACAACTAATTTAGATTGATATCATAATTTGTACCTTAGCAAAAATATTCAGATCACACCAGGCTGCTGTCACCTACCATATTTAGGAATATAAAAGGTAAAACTGGTCACACCGGAATACATAATCCTCAGAACAAAAAATCTGGAACCAAATTGCCCTTCTAAGGGATGTACTTTTTGTTCGTGACATGGTCTTTCTCTATGTCACATTGGCAACCTTTAACTAATTATATAGACCTTGCTGGCCTTGATCTCACAGAGACCACTGGCCTCTGTTTATCAATAGCTGGGATTAAAATCATTGCCACCATGTCCCAGGCAAACATTTTTATTTCTAAGTCATTTTTTTCCCTCTGGTACAATGAATCCCCACATGAGTGTGAAAGTTAATACCCATATTCTTATTTAGCAGAAACAATGAGACACTAGCTAAAGTGATTTGGGCTGGATTTCCTTCAAGCTCACTGTGTGTGCTACAAAATCATTTAAAAATTAACTTTGGAATATGTGTTTAAACCTGCGTGTCAGAAGCATTGCTTACTGCATTGGCTAGTTTTATGTCAACTTGACACAAGCTAAGGTCTTTAGAGAAGAGGGCGCTCAGTTGAGAAAATGCCTCCATAAGATCCATGAGATTGAGCTGTGGGGCATTGATGAGAGGGTCCACCCCATTGTGAGTGGGGCCACACCTGGATTGGAGGTCCTGGATTCTGTATGAAAGCAGGCTGAACAAGCCGGCCACTGTCTCTAGGTTCCTGTCCTGTTTGGGTTCCTGTACTGACTTCCGTTGATGATGAGCAGTGCTGTGAAAGTGTAAGTCAAACTCCTTTTCCCAAGCTACTTTGGTCATGTTTTGTTACGGCAACAGTACCCCTAACTAGGATACTGTAAGCACATGGTTTCTGTCTATCTCCCCTTTAAATTTGAAAATTTGGATGCATAAAATCAATTCCTTCTCTAAAATTTAATTAATTAAATTTAAAGGTCCTAGAAGGTCATTAGAGTTTTCTCTTTTGTTAATAGTCCTTTAAAAGTAAAAATCAAACACAATCTGATAATGTTGAAGTTTCTAAAATTCAGATGAAAATAGACTCATTGAATTAGGAGTATTTAGGTTCTATTCTCATAATATTTAAGATAGAGAGCATTTTATGTTTCCTTCTCAGTCTCCATTAAACAATGTGTGCTACATGACAATCTTTCATACATGTGTGCTAGTGTGACTTACAGATACTTTTGTATTCTGTCAGTTGTGAGTTCATTGTGTGTTAACTGGGTTCCTTCAGACTTGAAAGTGCCATTATCCTGGGGTCAGTACAACATCTTACTTTAAACAAATACTACATATTTGAATA
The DNA here is from genome assembly GCF_982192425.1 of Myodes glareolus. Classification (NCBI taxonomy): domain Eukaryota; kingdom Metazoa; phylum Chordata; class Mammalia; order Rodentia; family Cricetidae; genus Myodes; species Myodes glareolus. The sequence goes on from NC_142039.1 coordinate 11,183,824, forward strand.
TGTTGACCTAGTTAAATTCTGTGAGAATCTCTGAGAAAAACCTTTGGAGAGATAGAGTGGATGGATGATTCTCATCAGCTGTCTGAATGTTCTCTATCAGTACATCATCTGCCTGTGCCTGCTGTCCACCTACCTATATATTTAGATAGTGACATTTACATAGAACGTGGTGAAATGAATGAGGAGGGGGAAAAAGGAGAAACATTTACAGAATTGCAGAAAGAATTCAGGACATTTAATGTGCTTTCATCTCTGTTTCTCAAAGGAAGCCTCCTCTATGGAAAAACCAGTGTTGAAATAATTGTGGCAATTTGATCCCTAGACTTCTGTAACTTTTCCAGGGCAGGGTGGTCCTCTGCTTTTGAACCAGATTCTGAGGACAGCATCAATACTATGCCAGGATAGTATCTGCCCAACCTGCCAGCAACAGCACTGAAACAAGTTTTTCTGTTGCCTCTCCTGGAGAATTGCAGTCAGGAAGTGAACGAATATTCCTTCTGTTCTAAATACAGCGGAGTACACTCATTTCCTCCAAGCTTACCCTAAACCCCTATTAAATTTCATGGAGATGTTTTTAAAAGAAATATTAGCATCACTTTCATCATCATTTTTAAAGGAATCTTTCTCATAACTGAGTCAGTAGGGTTAGAATAACAAATGAAAAGTGAAGTAATGCCTAACACCCCAGGATAAAGACTGTTTGAGAATTGGGTAGTATACGGGGTGATATACTTGTCAGAGGTGAAGCCTTGAGGCTCGGGCGGGAGAAAAGAGGCACAAAAAGTGGATGGTCTGAGGGATTGAAACCAGTGTGCTTTGGTTATATGGCTGAGCACCAAAGAAGAGTCATCCAGACAGGGACAGTCTAGTCCCAGAGATAGAATCTGGGCTTTTGGTCCAGTGACTTGGCAGGTTTGGGACTGTTGCATAATTGCCTGAGGCTAGAGACTTGTTCCAACAGGGAATAGGACAAAGATTCATCACACACCTTGACAATTAAAGTCCAAAATGTTCCTCATAGGAAATCATTTAGCTACTTTATGTCTAGGCAAGGCTGGAAGCAAACATGTTATCATTTTTTTTTCATTTTACATTTCAACCACAGTTACCCCTCCCTTATTCTCTCTCAATCCCCCTACCTCCCTCCCACCCAACCCCACCCCCTCCATCCGCTACTCAGAAAGGGTAAGTCAACAAAGTCTGGAATATCAAGTTGAGGCAGGACCAGCCAATCCTTCCCCCAGCCCTGTATCAAGGCTGCCTCCATAGGGAGTTTGTTCCAAAAAGCCAATTCATGAACTGGGCATAAATCCTGGTCCCACTGCCGGTGGGCGCACAGAACTATCACCCACATTCCGAGGGCCTAGTTTGATCCTATGGAGGTTCTGGCAGAACATATGCTAAAACTGGAATGATAGAGAGAAGATTAGCATGGTCCCTGCGCAAACATGGTTTTATGTCCCGTGCATTGCCAACGTTATCTATGAAGACCATGGACTGTGCTAACCTAGTATGTAGCATTCTAATTTAGGATGCTCGGATCTTGACATCTGTCTCTCCCTCCCTCTGCCCTTCCCTCCTTTCCTCTGTGCATGTGTGAGTATCTCCCTATTTTTTCCTTGCAAAAAAGAAAGAAAATAGGCCTTAAATCTTTGAATTGTTAACTATGTTATTTTTAAATGCAGTCATTTTATATACATTTACTTTGAATAAAGGTTCCCATGTGAAAAATACATACAGGAATCTGATTTATTTAGTTTTATACATCTGTTTTAAGTTAGTTTGCATATATATATATATATGTGTGTGTGTGTGTGTGTGTGTGTGTGTGTGTGTCCTCTACATTTTAATCATCTTATAACTCTTGGTGATCAAACAATGACACAATTATAGTGAGTATTGTGGAAGCTTCCCCCAAATTCATTCCACCAATCCCCTTACTGTAAACTCTGTAACTTTCCTTTGGTTCAGTTGGTGTGGGACCCATGGCAATGCCATGTCCTCCTTATGATACAGGCATCAGCATACAGATTCCCAGCCAGCAGAGATGGGTTTATAGATAGACACGGACATAAGTCTATGCAAGTGCTTCGTCACAAAGGGTTACAGTTTGATGTTTGTATCTGCTTAAAGGCTTTCTTCCTCAACTCGGATGTAAAGCAGGAAGCATGCTTGAAGTCCTGTTGCAAGCTCAGATAGTCCCTTTGGTATCGTTTATTTGGAAAGGCCATTCTGAGGGTGGGATTGACTAATAGGAGACAGTCTGTAAAATCCCGGGGAGATGGAGAAAGGGTGATTAACTCCATAGTCTCCTTTGTGTTCAAGGACCAACTATCCACAGCTAGGCTTTTGGCTTGAGTCAATAAATTTAGTTATCATTCTGACCACTATGATTTAAGACTCATGTTTTAATTTTTATTTATTTGTGTCTGTGTGAGAATCTGACACATGTGTTTCGGAACCACAGAAGCCAGAAGGGGGCACTGAGTTTTTCTAGAGCTGGAGTAATGAACATTGTGATCCAAGCTGTGTCCTCTGGGAATGGGCTGGAGCAGTGTGCAGTTTAAATATATTGTTAGTCAGATCTATGATTTAGCGCTGTAGAAGACAAGCTTACGTGCTTTTATTACATGCTTTTCTGCTGACAGGTTCAAATTATTAGATGCACACCCGTCACTTTTGCTAAGAGGATCCAAGATCACGCCACATTTACAGTCCAAGCTTAGCATATTACAAACTAGTGCATGTTTCTCCATTTCATCCTTTATGAAATGAAAGGACTGAGAACTTGAGTCTTACATCCCTAAGGAAAGTATGCTGAAAAACTTTCCACTGTGGCTTCTCAGACTGTCTTGTGCTGACCGCACATGCTTCCTTCTCATGGTCTTTCTCAAGTTAAAATATGGAGCATAGTTGACATACTAGTACTTGGTACTATACATTGTGCTCATCAGAAAAAAATCATGGTAAGGAGAAGTTTCTGGTATGGATGGTCTGAACGTGTCTGTTTGTTACATTAAACCTTACCGGGGACATACGGAAGTGCAGGAATACAGGGCAAGTGTGAGGCTAGGAAGATGAGGACATAAGGATACCTAGACACTGGGAGAAAATGTGTTTCCTAGCTCTGTGACTTTATACAATTCAGATATATCACATTTATTAAAAGCCGTAATGAGAACTACAGAACTTGTAGGTTAGAAAAACCCACAGAAAAGACTCATGAAACAACACCATTGCAGATTTCGCTAAGATGTTGCATATATGAAATTTTGCTTTTTCATATTTATTCTAGTCATGAATCTTCTCTACTTAACTTCTATTTCTTGTCCTAAAAGTCTGATCTTTAAACTAAATCGGACAAGTGTTGACTCTAATCCCTTTAGGGACTCTTAATGAAGATGGAAGAAGAAATATAGTCACTGGCACATCTTCTAATTTCAAAACTTACCAAAAATATTCCCAACCACGTAATATAGTAACACTCTTTAAGATTCTTGATGAAGGCACATGGCAAGGAAGAGAGGGAGGAGTTGAATATATTTCTACCCACTATATAGTCATTTCTCATGTAGAGAAAAATGGAGAAATCTGGAGCGTTTTTCTCAAAGTAAGTGTTTCCTGGGTGATGGGCTGGGACTATATCAAGAAAATGGTATAGGAAAATATAACTAATTGTTTAGCAAGGCACCATAGCATCGTGGATGAATTCACTGTAATAGAAAATAGGAAAGCAGGAGGAGCCACTGAATAATCTCAGAACCACAGAGTGCTGCAATTCCACAGTCCTTGCCAGTGATTAATTTGCTTGGACTAATTTCCCCCATGACTAATTAGCTCCAACATGTTATCCAAATTTCGTAAGTACTAGGTGGAGCCAACCTGAAGGAAAAAGATAAACATCCTGTTCCATTCATGCATACGGGTCTATTTTCTTATACAAAGAAGAGAAAGGGAGAAATAAAATGTCATTAGATTCTTTCAGCTACAGCCCACACCCTAACCTTTCTTCAATTTTAGTAGGTTCTTTGCTATTAGCAGGTTTTAACCAAGGTGCCACTGGAATAACTCAGTTCTGGGTGTGCTTGGCAACACCCATTCGTTACTTTCTCACACCTGGAACACAAGTTCATCTTGTCTTTCTTGTCATTTGTGTACACACCCCAGCGATTTGTCACACTGCCAGGGCCAGTAAGTAGCAGCTCCACACATTACTAAGCTTGCATTCCTGGACTAATTGGCGGGACTCAGCAGAGGGTTTGCTCTGGCTGCTTAAGTGAACTGGGTTGTTGTCTCAAGCGATAAATCAAGTTTAGCTTCTTTATATTTGTTCTAATAGGTCTGAAGAAAGCATAGGGTGTTCAGAGGGAGGGTTCCCTCATAAAGATGCTGTTATCTGAATATTCAAATTTAGAAGCTAGTGTACGTGACAATGAGGTGGCATCTAATACTTGCCACCGATCCAGGACATTTGAGGAGAACACATTTATTTGTGTGATTCTTAATAAGTATGAATCAAAAAGAATCTTCGACTTACTTTAAAATTTCATATCCCATCAGGAAAAAAAATAAATGAGTTTCATATTTTAAAATATTGGGGCTGGTAAGATAGTCTGAGTTGGTAAAGTATTTGCTGCAGAAGCATGAAGACTGGAGTTCAATTCCGAGCACCCCAGTAAAAAGCCAGGCACCCGGTAAAAAGGTGGTGCCTGCTTGTAATACCAGCAATGTGTAAACAAAGATGAATGAATTCCTGGGGCTAGTGAAAGACCCTGTCACACAAAGCGAGGCTCTTCTGCTACACCTGAGGTTGACTTCTGGCCTACACATACACATATCCATACACATGTATGTGCACTTACATACTGTACAGAACATTGAACATGTACACATCTGTCTCACCAAAGTCACACATATGCATACCCAAGATTTGAAAGTCGAAAAAAAGTGACAAGCTCTTATGTGTGCCCCTTCAATGTCATTGCAATCATCACATCACATCACCTTCACCTCCTAAGTCACTTTTGTCTTCCAGTCCCACTACATTCCTGCTCTTGGGTCTGGCTAAAGGTCACTGTCACTTTGTTGTGGGAACAGAATTGACTTTCTGGTCTCCAGAGTAATGTCACATTGTAAAATTTCTCTGATGCTAAACCTTCACCGTTTCCAGTGCTCATAGAGTCCTGCCAGGTAAGATGGTTCTGTGCCAAAAAACCTTCCCTGAAATGGGCTGCACAGCTTTGATCTCAATTTTCCTTGTGCTCATAGGCCCCTAACACGTGTTCGAAGTCCTCTCATTGAGAGACGCTCTTTCATACTCTACGACTTTTCATGACCTCCGCTGTCAATGGCTAGAAGATGGTTTCGTTTCTTTATCTACCTGGGCAAGTAGCATTTATCCCCAGAGATCATTGTCTTAGGTCACTGGAGAATTTCTTTTGTGTCCTGGCTTGACTTAGACATTCCAAGTTTAGTACCATAGTGTCATGACAGCACTTAATCCCACAGAACTCAGTTTCCTGTTGACTTCTTTCAAATTAACTTTACTGACGGAAAGGCCTAGATGTATTCTCTCTTACAGGATCAAACCAGTCAGCAGCATTCTGTGTGTAAATGTTTGCTTAAAATATTTATGACCATCACCCTAACAGCAGCTAATATCTGTTCTGTTAGAGTCATCAGAACACTTCTCTTCTGTGCATACACATTTTCCTCAAACCTTTAGAACCCCCTCTTACAGCATTAGCACATCTTAGAGTCAACTGGGACACTGGCCCAAGCGCTAAGAGATGAGTTCGGCTCTCAGAGTATCAGTCAGAAGTTGAAAAGTGGTACCTAATAATTTCGCAAGTGGTATTGACTCTTCTGTTCTGAAGGCCCTATTTTGGGAACCCCTTTCTGAGAACAACCTTTGAGGTAAAAACTATTCTTAATTTAGAGAAGAATCAAAACATAGAGCATTGTCTTTTTATGCAGTGAGTTCAGGTTCCTTAATCTACTTGAACTTTTGTCCTCATACCATATAAAATATTAACAAAAAATTAAGTTCTGGTTCCTCATAAAATATTGTGTAGGTACTATTAGATTTTGTCCTTGGGGGATGATAATTCAGAGATGCAAAATGTGTGTTCCTGTGTGGCTTTTATTGCAACCTGAACTTGAATCCTGAGTTAGACTGCACAACATTTCATATACAGGCAAGAAGCATATTCATAAGTCATTTCAAATTATTATAGTAATGAAAACCTTTAACTACTTTTAAGTAGAAAGAAGAGAAAACTGTTCTTCATTTACTATGTTCAAACAGATGTGCAGTGAACTGGAATTGTTCAATAGTATAAAATATTTCCAAGTTAAAAACCATCACGAAGTTGATGTTTTGCACTTTGTGTCTCCCCTGCTTTCCTTTTGCTGTTATGAAGCAGTAAGTTCCTGGAGCATTATGGGAAACAAAACAAACAAAAGGAAAAAGGAAAAAAAGAAGAAATAACAATATAACAAGAATTCATAAACTGGACAAATGAAAATAGACTATTGTTAGTAGAAACTGGATCCTTCAAAGACATAATAAGCAAATACATTTTTGCTCTGGAATATTAATTGCAATACAAAATAATTTGAAGGGTACCAGGTTTTGGAAATTTTTCTTTTCCCCATGAAGTCAATTTTTTCCCTTGAAAACATATTTTTGGACTTTTAGTGCCATCAAGACCTTTTATTTATACTTTATGTCCTACATACTGAAATATACATGAACAAACACAACATGGGGAGGTTAAACCGAAGAAAGAAAGAGGCATGAGTTGCTGGGTTATGGAAGGAATTTCACTAGCTGTATTACAAAGCCTGGGCTAAGAACTGTAGGAGTCTTAGGCTTGCTCTGACCTTTTGGTAAAGAAAGGAAGGTTTTAGTTGTAAAACCCGAACAAAATTTGAACTCCTGCCATGGCTCCACACCAAACTGAGGGAGAATTCCAGGCTCAACACTCGGCTTTTCTGAGAAATTACTGAGCACTTTCTGTTTCTGAGCCTTGTTTTAGGTTCCAGGCAACTTAATCAGCAGATTGTGTTCTTTCTGACCTCACACATAGGATAATGGCAATGCCCTTGCACTACACACAATTATCTTATTCTTGTCTCATACGTCTTCTCTGATAGGTGTACTCTACCCATATCTTGAGATATTTTTGCCTTCATGTAATTGTCATTTTGGCTCTAATCCTAATCTCTGAGAAGGCCTTAATGAATGATCTCAGATGCAATACCTTTTACCTAGTTTCTAGCAATCTCCTTATCCCCATTAGCTTTCTTTCTTACATCTCTTGTAACTATACATGAACATTTGACTTTATACACACACACACACACACACGCACGCACACATCACACACTTAATTTATACTAAAATGTATGAGCAGATTCTGAAGACCTGACTCGGGTGGATGATTTTGCAGAGACAATATAGATTGTGAATGTTATTTAAGCAGAACATACAGAGTAGTTTCACGACACCTGCTGTACTGAAAGAGTCTTAACCATGTTCAAATTAGGCATCTGAACCACTCAATGTCTCAGGAAGGGGTCATATAGCATCCTCATCCAGTGTGTGCTGTTTCAGAAAGAAGTCAGTGTTTGCTTGATGTTAGGACCCCACATAGTGTTATATACAAGGGCAAGGGACAGTATGGCCATTTTTATACATGGCAAAGTCTGAAGGAAACTGGCAGCAGCCCTAATGTAAAGGGCACACAGCCTGCTGTGAGATGTCGTAAGCACAGCCTGATATCTGCATAAGTAGTTCTAATGAACAGGAAAAGGCAGGTATTTGTACAAGGAGTACATGAGACGTGACAGTGCAGTGGACACCCCATTGTTCTAAGTCACCAAGAGTCTATGTCTAACAGTATAGCTACCTCCCCTCCCATAGCCACAGTTCTGATGGCTTTATGTTTAGGTCTCATTGAACAAGTGTCAACACAAGTTTGTCTAACTATAAAATCAATTCAAAATAATTTTGCTCTTTATGTAGAATCTTTTCAGTTCTCTCCTGGTCAAGATCTAGAATTCTCTTAAATTTTTAATAAATAATCTCAAATTTTTAGTAATTTCCAGGCTATATGTATGTACATGTACACACACATACGTATATATATGGATATAAATGAATATGCCTTTAAACAAATGAAAGGTTGAAAATAAGCTACTTTGGTTCAAAAGGCTAAGTATCTTTGCTACATATATCCAAATAAGACATCCTCAAGATCATAGACTGATCTCTTTTGGAGATGTGTAAAAATTCCATATTAAATATGTTGGCTTTCAACATGCATGCTTCCTGCACTTGTGGATTCAATAATATTCAGACAGAAAATATTTGGCAAAAATCATGTGAAATTACATAGAGATTTTTGTCATTATCTCCTAAACGATATAATATGATAATCATTTACATGGTATTTACACTGTAAGTATTTTAATAATATAGACAGGGTTTAAAATACACAGCCAATATGCAGAGTATATATGCAAACACTAAACCATTTTCTATAAATGTCTTGGACAGCTATAGAGTTGGCAATACACATCAGGGTTCTAGAATTAATCTCCTGTGAATACTGAAGGATTATAGCACAGTTAAATAACTCTAACTAAGAACAAATGAAGAAACATGTACATCACACTTTTGTTGAAGGGTGTACATAATATAGTCAAATATTTATTGTGTGTACTTAGGCACACATGCACTCATCGCAGAGTGGTCCTTTGATTTTTTTATGTGCCTTTCACTGTCAGATTAGTTGATGACCTCTTAAAGTTCTCATATTTAGACAAAGCAAAGAATAATGGTCTTTAACCTGCAGCAACTGGAGAAGGAACACTATTGATGAGCATGTGCAGTTAGCACATAGTTGGGATCTCTGGGATAAGATTATAATGGCTAAGGTATTGATGGAAGAAAAATTACCTTAAGTACTATTTTATTTTCTGAATATCCTATCAATTTTAAGGACAATACTTCATTTGACTTCTGGAAATACTCTACGTGAAGAAGATGGGAAAAAAATTAAGAAAAACAAGGTAAAGAAAAAAAAAGACATAGAAAGCGATGTAACAGAGACTTGTGTTACAGACTTTGTCAAGATGTAATCTTAAGTTTGTGCAGTTTCTCTCATGATGAAACTTAATAATGATTTTACCACATCCCTTATATAGAAAAACAAGCACTTCTTGTTCAACTAAAATGTATGTGCTTGTATTTCCTGAGGGTCTTGAAACATCTGTTAGGAAGCAGATTCAAATTTGTAGGTAGTTACAACTGATATTCAGCAAATATTGCTTTTGTTTATATTGCTAAATACATAACTATTTTTATACCGTGTTATATTGCTGTGTTCATAACATACAAATATGGTGATGTAAATAGTGAAATATATTTGCATTTGTTTCACACATTTGATTTGCATATTTATATCAGTGCAAGATTTTTAAAGCATACATTGGATAATTCATATGTATATCAGACTCTATGTACCATATATTATGTGTTAAAATGTCTTTTAAATCATTATGATGTTTTTAAATAAAAATTTTATAGTTCTGTATTCAGAAATATTTTGGATGGTCAAATGCTATTTCCTGAGAGATGAAACAGAAGCATAAATAAAAACTTTCTTGAGCTCATGAAATTAATATTTTAGTGAAGGGAACATGGGTATGGGTGAGAGCACACAGTGAAGAAATATAGAAGTGAATATGTATTTATTGATAGAATCAGGACACAACTAAACACTAGACAGGAGACTATGAGTATAGAATAGAAGACTCTAATATTACTTTTTTTTAGGATTTATTGATTTAAAATTATGATAAATACTGGTGTTTTTTGTTCATATACTTGAATGCCCTGTATGTATGTGATGTGGGAGTCCCCTATGTATCCTGTGATTACCATTAATGAATAAAGAAACTGATTTGAACTTATAGCAAGACAGTACTTAGGTAGTCAGGGAAAACTAAACTGAATGCTGGAAGAAAGAAGGCAGACTTAAAGAGATGCCATAGAGCCGCCAGAGATAGACCTGCTAAAACTTTGCTGGTAGGCCACGACCTCGTGATGACATACAGATTAATAAAAAATAGGTTAAATTAATATGAGTTAGCCAATAAAAAGCTAGAGCTAATGGGCAAGCAATGATATAATTCATACAGTTTCTGAGTGATTATTTCAGGTCTCAGCTAGCTGGATGGCCGGGAACCAACAAGCAGTCCTCCTTGTAACATGTATGTGTGTTCAGTACCCATACAGGTCAGAAAAGAGTGTCTGATCCCCGTGAACTGGAGTTACCAGTTCTCATCTGGTTTATGGGAATCAAACCCAGGTCCTCTGTAAGAGCAGTAATGCTTTTAAGCACTGAATCGTCACCCAGGCACATTCTCAAGATGTTTTAGAATTAAATGGAGACGGATCTTCTGAGGACAAGTACAGAAAGTAGGTTGAATGGAGAAGTGGAGAAGTGGGGGCTATATTGTCTCTTTAAGGAGCTGGCTTCAAGATCATGTTTGTAATTCAGTAGGGAGACTGGTTTCTGACAGACAAAACCCACACAAAAGAAATTCTTGGGAAAAGGGGAATAGATCCCAAAGCCCTTCATGGACAGGGTCTTTACAGAAAGATGCTGTAAAATGTGACAGGTGAAGGCTTGTACGTAAGTTTCCTGATAGAACTACTTGGAAGTTCTCTGAGAATGAATATCTTAGGGGGACTTGAAGGATAGTGATTGGCAGAAGCAGCCCTGTGGGGTGGAAGACATGCCAAGGGTGATAAAAGCACAGGGATCATTTCTCACTCTTAGACAAGAATAAAACTAGAAATGTGAATTGTTTAGGTCTCCACATGAATGCATGTGTAAAGTCTCCATGTGAATACATGTGTAAGGTCTTTATGTGAGTGCATATGTAAGGTCTCCACGTGAATGCATGTGTAAGATCTCCACGTGAATGCATGTGTAAGGGTCCCCATATGAATACATGTGTAAGGTCTCCACGTGAATATATGTGTAAAGTCTCCACATGACTTCATATGTAAGATCTCCACATGAATGCATGTATAAAGTCACTACATGAATGCATGTGTAAGGCTGCCACTCTGTGGGTAGCATTTGTGCGTCTCATATTTTATGAGAGTATCACGTGACTATAGTCACACATGTGCAAGTCGTACTGGAAGTGCAGCTCTAAACATAAATGGTAACAATTTCTTCAACTGCTTCTTATGATGTAAGCTTGGAACTTGCTGGATAGCCAAGGATGGCCTTAAACACCTAATCCTCCTGCTTCCACTTCTCAAGTGCTTAGATAATAGGCATGAACTACCACAGTTGGATTCTGAATCTCTATTTTTAAGTAAATAATACCTATAATTTTATTTATTTTACAGTTACAGATAATTTCTTTATATTTCACGACAGCACCTCATTTCTGCTCCTCCAATAGCCGTCTTCTCAATTCTCCATTTCCATGTGTCCAAATTCATGCTGACACACTCTCTCTCTCTCTCTCTCTCTCTCTCTCACACACACACACACACACACACACACACAGAGTCACATAAAGTTAATCCATTACCAAGCCAATACCATATGCATATTAATATTTGCTTATTTTCAATTTCCTAGAGTTAATTACCCAATTTATATTAGCTTCCTAGTTGCTATACTTTATGTCTAAGTTTGGAATTTGCCAACAAATTTGAGTGCAACATTCTACCAGAATAAAATGTCAGGCAAACAAGCAGTATTCTTTTTCCTTTCAACAGAGAAACTCCCAAAGAAGAATTTCAGAAGATAATTTTCACCTTTCCCTTTTTGTCACCCTGGACTGGCTTTTTAAAGAATTTGGAGCTCTTCTGTTTATGATCAGTTGAGCATCCCTGATCCATTTCTTCCTCTGCTGAAGTCCCCTCCCAGGTTTTGGCACTCTACAGCATGCATGAGAAGTTACTATGCTTGTAGTAAGTTTTTAGTTTGTTTGGATTTGGAAATCAGGTTCAAAACTTGTCGATGTGATGCTGTCCATCATATTCCCCATTTCCTTTCAGTTTCTGTATAACTCTGTGATAGTCTACCTTCCAGGGGTTCTTGGATCACTCACCATATTTTCTGTAGAAACTGTTATATTCCAGCTGTCCTCAAGCAATAGGAATAGAAGAGGGCAATAGAAATCGTATAATGGTAAGGCAGGGGATGCACTTTTGGGGAGGAAGAGAAAGCAACCAGAGTGACTAAGGACAGGGAAAGAGTGGGGAAGGAACCCTATTCTAGGATATCAGCCAGTACAGCTAGGATGGGCAGGAAAAATTGTTTCCCCTGATATAAAGAGAGTAATGTAAGTAATTCTATGGTGTATCTCCTTATTAATCAAGACCACTTGTTACTGGTGTTTGCTTTAAATTTAAATGCTTAATGATACATAAATAATGTTATTTTAAAAGAACTTTTGTAATAAAATATTAAAACGTTTATGATAAAAGTACAAAAAGAAGCTTCCCAATGTTATACAAACAGCATGGTCTTGTTTCATTGTGTTTTTGTTTTGTTGTTGTTGTTTTAAAAAATATATGAGCACACAAACTGACTACTTCAGAGAATTAGGCCTTTCTTTTGATGTGTTTCTGAATTTTTCTAAAAAATTAGTAAATACTAATTTTCAGGGCAATAAGAAAACAAGAGTCTTTAAAACAATAGCATGAATTTAATCTTTTCCCTTAAAAAACGTAGGTGTGAGGAAGGCTAACATAATTGGTCTTCAAGTGCCCCAGTTTCCTCATCTATTAAACACACAGAGATAAAAGCAGCGGTGTCACGGTGATACTACAAGTACTCATGAAATACCACTAGGTGCTTAGCATGTCATAGGGGCATTGTCCACTTTCTGTTATGATCAAATATTATTATTCATGTCTAGTAAGCTCCTAACTTATTCAGTGTATAGTGCTTGTTATTAGACATTTTATGCCTAAAACTACAGACATTTTGATTAAAAAAAATGTGTTTCAGATGATTGGTAAAGTAAATGCTAACAGACTGAAAAAGACAAAACCTCCGTGTCCTAAAATAACCTTGATGGCTGAATATCAAAGGGAGGAAAAAACATAGACTAGTGACCTAGTTGTGGCAGTTCAGTAAACAGATAGCTTTACACAATGCCAATTAAAATATTCACAAGATAACAAACCATTTTCCTCCCAAAGTAAATCATGGACTGTATTGATTCTTCATTTCTTTCTTTTAAAAATACCCTGATTGTTTTTCAGCAGCTTCATCCTGGAGACTCTCATGCAGTAAGCAGAATGTTGTTAGAGGCACACTACCAAGCATACCACAGAGAGATTTTTCATATGGCTGACTTTACAGTAAAAAATAAATGATAGGAAATTAGAGTGGGTTTTAAGTATCCTGTTGGTAAAGTATAATAAAAATGCAAGCTGAGCATGTCCTCAGATGAGCTTCTAGTCCAATGGCCTGTCTCCATCTTCCTTCACATATATGTTAAAAAATTTAGGAGCAAAGAAGAAGAGGAAATGGGGAAAAATGACTCAACTTGTGGTCCAGTAGCTGCTGTTCTTTACTGTTACCATCAAGAACATCACAAACTGTATGCCTTAGATATTCATAGTTAGGAAATGGAATACAAATGGAGGACAATCTCAGTGACCCTTTCTGCCTACTGCTACACTCATTGTGTCCCTGCTTTTCTCGGTTATCTAGGCCAGCCACATCTGTCCTGTCAAGTTCTGCTGTGAGCTGATAAGGGCATCAGCAATATATTCAAAATATCCTTGCTAATAGGCCCTGTGTATACTAGGCAGTATTATTATGTTTTTATGCTTCTCAAAACTGTTCTGATTTTCTATTAAAAATATACTTGCTTACACTCAGCTGTCAAAATACAATGGCGACTAAAATTGTGAACTCAATGGAAACATATCACCAGAATTCTTGAGAAGAGCAGAGTAGCTTACGAAAAGTATAAGATATACATACATCTTCTATTCAAATCTGAACTCTATGTGACGATTTCTATTTAAATCATTCAACCTTATTTTGTTTTTGTTTGTTTTTTGAGATAAATCTTATATATCATATACTGTCCTTGGGTCTTTATGTATCTGAAGATGACCTTGAACTTCTGATATTTCTGTCTCTCTACATCCTAAATGCTGGGATTACAGAATTGTGTTATTACTGCAGGATATAACCTGGATGTTATGCATACTAGGCTAGGCTTCAAACAGTTACCTATATACCCAATCCTGTAGAAATGTTAAGGGCCTTTTAAAATTGTTTTATTCCATTCTAGGAATAGTCTATGGAGCAGTTAAAGCAGATATTTACATTACAAACTTGGAGATCTCAGTGTTTATGAAGGTCTTATAGGAAACAAAAGAAACAATAATACAACACACGTTCTTGGTGAAAATTTAAACATCATTTATATCAGAACTTTTTTGAATTAGGATTTACAATTCCTTCTCATTCTCTTTCTCCCTTCTTCCTCTTTCTTCTTCCCTTCACACTTACCCCTCTTATCACTTGGGATGGAACTGAAAGCTTTATGAATAAGCACTTTATTACAGAGCCATACTCCAACCCATCAAATTTCCTTTCTTGATTCCTTGATTCTTTAGATGTAGTTCTCTCCCCACCCCCAACAAAATGTACTTTACTTGCTGCTCCTGCAGTCATTTCCTGGCACCTACTAGGCATTCTCTTAATATTGTCAGCAAGATACAAATGTGGAGACCACTGAGGTAGACAACTAAGATGAAAAGTGTTCTCACTGGGTTCTGAGAAAGGTATTCTGAACTCTGCATTCTTAAAAATGAGAAAAGCAATGGCTAGAGCATTGACTGTGGAAGAAAATACACTGTGAAGACATGGTAGAAAATAATGAATATTCTCTTCTTTCAGTATAATGCAAATTCAATAAATTCAAATGACAGACAAGTCATTAAAAAATATGAAGCCTTGTCAGAAAAAAATTGGAGCAGATTGTAGAAGGAGCAGCGGGTAGGCCTGCTTTTCATCCCACCCGGCTCCCAGAAATAACAACACACAAATTGTATTCATTTAAACACTGCCTGGCCCATTATCTCTAGAGAGTTAGTTATTGGCTAACTCTCACATCTTGATTAACCTATTTCTAATAATCTGTGTAGCACCACGAGGTGGTGGCTTACCAGGAAAGATTCAGCATGTCTGACCTGGTGGCTGGCTCCATGGCATCTGCCTCATTGCCCTCTTCCCAGCATTCTGTTCTGTTTACTCCGCCTATCTAATTTTCTGTCCTATCAGAGGGCCAAGGCAGTCTCTTTATTAACCAATGAAAATAACACATAACAGAAGGCCCACCTACATCAGTATATGACTAGTGTCTTTGGCCTTGGTCATTGATCACCTATTATGACATTCAAAACATTAAAATAGAAAACAAAAAGAATCTGTGCACGATGGCTCCTTCTCAACAGTTGGGAGACAGAAGCAGAAGAACTGTTGAGGCAAGTTCAAAACGAATGTTATCTGTATTGTGATTTTGATATTAACCAGGGCTACAAAGTAGAAACCCATCTCAAAGCAACAAAAGCATGAACAGGAAGAGTATGAGGAGGAAGAAAAAGTAGAGGACAGATAAGAAAAAGGAGACTGAAAAAATGGAGATAGTGAGTCTAGTCTAATAGACTGAGAAATATGATGATGGAAATAAAAAAGAATACAAACTATTACTAAGAATTTTGGCAAAAGAATTCATAATGTATATATATATAGGCATTATATTTATATGGTAGCAAATGTTTTTGAGATTTTCTAAATTATAAAAGGATTTGCATATGTATATATGTATTCATTGATAGATATACGATAGAAAGATATATGATAAGAAGGAAATATATAGATAGATAGATAGATAGATAGATAGATAGATAGATAGATAGATGATAAGTAACATCAGATGTTACTCAACAGTGTGAGGAAATTCATTGCATCACACCAGATAGACTGTTATAAAGTTAAATCTCTAAGACAAACAAAAGCTTCCTGAGCACAAGATCAAGAAAATTATTACACAGTTGAATAGAAGATACTAATGGATAAATTGTTTTCCATTCTAAAATTATCTTACTACTAGAAAATGAGGTATATATCTTAGAGCTACTTTGTGGGATGTCAAATTTCTATCCATTTGGGAAGCTTGTATTTGATGGAAAGATCTCCCATGTGCATGGATCGGTAGGACTAATAGTAATATAATTAATAGTCATCTTACCCAAACCAATATACAGATTGAATGCAAACCCCAACAAAATTTTTCACACTTCTTCAGAAGATAATACCCAGCTTTGTATGGAAACACAAAAAATGTTTTTGGGATTTTATGATGAATTGCAAACTGCAGATTGCTTTTGGCAGGGTGACCAATTTTACTATGTTAATTCCACTGATTCATGAGCATGGGATATCCTCTGATATCTTCTCCAGTTTTTTATTCAGAGACTTAAAGTTCTTGTCTTACAGGTCTTCAACTTGCTTGGCTAGAGCCACACCAAGGTATGTTTAATTATTTGAAGCTATTTAAAGGGTGTTGATTCTCTGATTTCTTTCTCATCCAATTTATCATTCATATATAGGTGGGCTATTGATTCTTTTTGAGTTAATCCTATATCCAGACACTAGATTAAAAGTGTTTATCAGCTGTAGGAGTTCCCTAATAGAGGTTTTGGAGTTACTTATGTATACTGTCATATCACCCTAGGCATTTTGCATATATGTTACAGCTGTGTAGCTTGGTCTTCTTATAGGACTCCTAACAGTTGGAACAGGAGATGTTTCTGACTTTCACTGACATTTTGGACCCTATTCCTCATATTGGATCACCTTACTCAGCCTTAATACATAGGGAGTTATTTAGCCATACCTCAATTTGATATGTCATGTTTTGTTGATACTCATGGGAGACCTGCTCTTTCCTAAGTGGAAAGGGAGGAGGAATGGATTGGCGGTTGGGAACAGAATTGGGTAGTGATGGCGGAAGGTCAGAGAGGAGAGGAGGCACGGGAAACTGTGACTGAGATGTAAAATAAAGAAATAAATTTATCAAAAACAAAACAAAAAAGATCAACCCTACATTTAATAAGAGGACTAATATACAAAATATATAAAAATTTAAGAAATCAGATATTAAAAAACAAATAATTCAGTCAAAATAAGGAGTACATATCTGAAATAGAGAATTCTTAATAGAAGAAACTCAAATGATGGAGAGACACTTAAAGAAATGTTCAACATTCTTAGCCATCAGAGAAATGCGAATCAAAACTACTTTGAGATTTCATCATATATCTATTAGAATGGCTAAGTCAGTAACACAAGTGACATCTCATGCTGATGAGGATGTGGACTAAGAGGAACACTCATCCATTGCCATTGGGAGTGCAGATTTGTACAGCTATTATGGAAAACACTTGCCAAGCCATGTTCATTGCTGTTTTACTCATAATATCCAGAGATGGGAAACAACTTGCATGTCCCTCAACAGAAGAATAGATTAAGAAAATATTTTACACTTACACAACAGATTATTAATCAACTGTTCTAAAAAAAATCACATACTTTCCAGAATCAGGCATTATTTTCCTCCTGTTGAGTAGACCAATTAGAAACTGTTTGTAACTGCTGTAGTATGAATGCTCCCTTCACACCTTTGGGGATATCTTGCCGACAGTGGTCTTTGTTGTGGTTCTTGGTCATCACAGCCAGGCAGGATCATGGGTTGCTTCTTTCTTTTTTCTCTTGAATGGAGCTTAGTAGTTTTCACAGATTTAATTTGAAAGCAGATCTTCATATCTGTTAGCCTTTAAAATATCTCTTTTGATTTAAATGCATTTTTTGTGGTTAATTTAAACTTATTACCAGAGAAAAAAGAGTGAGTACTTTTTGTCAAATGGTGTGTGTGTGTGGGGGGGGTGGGCTGCAATTCTTTATTCTTCACTAAATCCAGATATCTTCAGTCATCATAAGTTTTAATGCAGCAGAAGGGGCAAGAATTCGAAGCCGTGTGTAAGTATTGATGACTTCAGTCCCAGCACAGGCTGCTATGCCTCTGACATTTCTTTCAGGCAAAGCAATCTCTCGGTAATCACTTCTGATTCCACTCGGCACCTGGTTATTTTCATCTTCACATTGTCTAGTACTGCATTTCCTAGCAACAAAGGGAGGTTCTTTGGGGAACTTAGTTCCTAACTTGCTTTTACTTTAAGAGATATGAATTTTAAGTTCAGCTGAATGTTATGTTTACTTATGCAACTGAGCATAAGTAAAAGCAAACAAAGTAGCCACTTATCATGCTGAAGGTTTCTCCTTCAAAATTAGGTGAGAAGAAAATACATAACTCAATGTGACTTCCTCCTGGAGTGAGAGTTGACAAAGAAATGTGAGTAATATCATTGGTCCCAGTCTAAGCCAACTTCTATATCCATTTCCATTAGTGCATACCTTGTCCTTTAGCGAAGCGCTGACAAAATAAAATGGGCCTCCACTCACTCATGGGTTTGAAAAATGACTGTGGTTGATTAACTATGTTCTCCATATATCTTATTAAATGCACTAAAAACTCACACTTTATAAAAACATGTTCTCTCTTTTCTCTTAATCTTAGATTAATCTTTTCTCCATCAAGAGTCCATGTTCCCAGTGGAGGGAACTTGCCAGAAAGATGGTAGTGCATTTAGGAGGTGATGCATCACTTTGTCACTTGAAGAAAATCACAGATACATTTGCTCCCACAGAAGACAGCATCATGCTACAAAGGTATGGCTGAGTACTCTGAGCATTGACTGTGTCAGAAGGTGCTTATCAGTGATAACCCTGCTCATTGGTAACACACAGTTACTCATGATGATGCTTCTTTGACAGGATCTAGGGTGGTTTCTCAGCAGCACCCATAAAGACAAGCTATCTTTCTATCATCAAGTACCAATATCTCCATCAAGGAGTCAAACTATACAGAATAGGAAAATGGACCACAGAGAAAAAGCAACCCTTAAAGCAACCTCCATGAGCATCAAAAACGAATAGCATCCTAGAGTATAGATGGACTTTTAGAAAATTGCCCTTGAGTTTTGTTTACTTCTAGGAGTACACACACACATCCACAGTCATGGGGGTGGTTGCATAAACAAAAAAAATATTGAAATTGAAGAAAAGTGAACTATAAATTTTCTTAAGGATTTTATTCTGCTCCGTTTTAAATATCTATGCCTATAGAAGGCACTTATTTTTTTTGAAAGTAATTTTATTAAATTATAAAAAGTTTCCATTTACGCCCCTCCTCCCAACGCCCTCCCACTCCCCCCCTCCCTCTCCTCCTCCCTCTTTGTCCCCAAGGGCAGTCAGGGTCTCCTGTAGAAGGCACTTATTTATCTCATTACTTTTCTAAAATTATTTGTGTTGAAAGGCTACTTAAAGCAGACTTCTGGACAATAGTCTTAAGTTACTATTCTCTCACATGACTTCCACTACATAAAGTAAATTGGTTGATTTATTTTGCTCTTGTTATTCTGTGTTTGGTTATAGGAATCTATCCCAGCTATGAACTCAGGAACAGTTAGAGAAAAATGTGTATTCTCTTCTCCTTAGCATTGAACCAATATTTTTTCTTGTTACTGCAATCAAATACATAGCAAGAGACAACTTAAGGGGATGGGGAGTCCACTTGTGCTCATAGTTTGGGGTGGAGTTCATCATGGTGTGGAAAGCATGGTGATTGAGGTTATTCTTGGCTATTCCTGGGCTTGCTGAATCAGTAAAGAAAGAGCAGGCAGTAAGCATGGGCATACCATCACTCTCCAGACCCCCACCCCGCCCAGATCCTATTCCTTCAACTAGCTTCCACCTCCCAAAGGATCCACAGCCTCTCATATAGTGTCATGAACTGGAGACCAGTGTTTCCAATCACGAGCCTGGAGACCAGTGTTTCCAACACATGAGCCTGTGCAGACATTGCACATTCACACATTATGAAGCACCCTCCATGCTTGCACAGTGATTTTAAAATTGAGATTCCAGTGAAGTTTCCCCACACTTACTCCCGGGTAAAACGTATACTGCTGTGACTGCTTTGCTATTGTCCTTCCATTGAGCTCCTACAGAAGCCACACAGTCAGTACCAGGCTACTTACAATTTAGCAAATACAATTTTTGTGCATTTGGTTCCTCCAAAGAATAGGTTACAGTATTTAGTAACCTTTCATTTATTGTTCAAGTTTAGTCCTCAGATAACTTCAGACAAAGCAAAAAAGTAGGTAGCCCCTACCTAAGTAGAACATACCAGACACGTACTTTTCTGGTTTTCATGGCAGGTGTCAGCCGAGGATAGTGTAACTCTCTGCCAGAAACCGTCTGTCACCTTGACTATGAACTTGGAGGAAATGATGCATCATGGCCAACCCCACCAGCCACTTTGGTGCCATAATCAGTTGTCAGTTGGTGGGCAATTTTGCCATAAGCTTAGCTCTATGTTGAGTAGTGACAATATCAGTGTTATCTCTCTGTCAATACCGGGTCGTGAATTTGGCCCCAATCCTGGATTCATAGTCCCTGAGTCTTGTTCTCCAGCCTTCTGGGAACTATACAAAGTTTATTTTAAAATAAAGTTTTCTACTTAAACCTATTTCCTTGGTTTGTAACTGAAACACTGACTGCCTTGTCCAGCAAGACCTTTTCTCTGATCTCATTGCATTTTACAACAGTCTGTTACGCGAATATTTCATCACATCATGGCTCTGTCGCTTATCTGTTCCTCTGGGTATATTAATCATCTTAAAGCCATAATAATTGCTTTCTTTATGCCCCCCCCACATCTAACAAACTTTGTGGTAAAAGTAATAACTCATAAAGAGTCTGCTTATTTTGTATGAAGGAACTGTTTAAGGAATAACTAAATAATTGTCTTTTTGAAGTAATTTTTTATTACATTATAGTTTTTTTTTCTTTGTAAGACAATGCCACTACTGGAACTTGCTAATTTAGAGTACTTTCTAAAGATGCTCTTTTGAGTGGCCGAATAGTCCTCTCCTCAGTCTCAGAATCAACAATTTTATTAGTAGTGAGATATAAATGATCCCAGCATCCTAGCATCTTCCCAGGTATCCCAGTCCCAGTTGCTTTACTCACGAATCCAATCATCAGGAGACAGGATGTGCTAATTTCCTACCCGTGATAATGGATTAATAAACTTGTAACTAAAAAACAGTGTCTGAATTCTTTAAACTTGTGATCGTTTGTTTGTTTTTCAATAGAGGAAAGTAAGTGAAATGGTATTTTATGAAATATTCCATTATTGACTTAAAATATTTGAAGCAGGAACAGTAATTATCTTTCGGTTTGGATAAAGGGTTCTAGAAAGAATGGAGAGTTTGATTTTCTAGTGCTTACCTGCTGCCTGGGAAACTCATTATAGTCTCTGCCTACTTCTGTTAACACTGTCAGGATTCACAGACTGAATCAACGAATCTCTACCCAGTAGTAACTGTGCCTACAGATTTAACCTACCAGGAGGCTAGGATGGCTGATCGCAAAGGCAAAGCTGCACTGGAAAATATGTAAGAACTGACTGGAAATCTGGAATGTTAGAAAATACAAAAGAAGACCTACTCAAATAGAAGAACTAGGAAGGAAATACTCTTTCATTTAGGCTAGGGACATTATTGGACTTCATTGTTCATCTTCATATCATTAAGAATAGGCATCACACTTGAATGCTTTAAGAAGTAGTTAAGCCAATCAAAGTTCATTAATTCTTGGGAGGTAGCTTAAAAGTTGCTTTTTACAAGTCAATTTATTTCTACTACTTATTTGATGGGTTAAAGAGACTTTTCATTTTCCCCTGCCTTATCCTTCACAATAATTATCTTTTCAGTCAGTTTCTGCTCTACTTTTAAAAAATACTGAATAATAATTTGGTTTTGCTTTGCAATACATTTAACATGTTGTTACCAACCACATTTGAGTTATAAGTTATATCCCCACCTACTTTTTCACTCTTGATTTTGATAGAGGGTCTACGTTGTCTAAGTTCGCCTAGCACTCACTAGTAGCCCAGGTTGGTCTTGTACTTGATCCTCCTACTTCAGCTTCTTCAGTTTGAATTAGATGATTAATAGGTCCATCCAATATGTTTAAGATTAATAGCATCATGACTATGGTTTCTGACAATCACAAAGTAGCTTAAATTTCTGATCAGTGGTGGTCAGTTAGAAACTTGGTACAAGGGAAACTTCCAGAAATCTATAAACTAAAACAATGATCCTAGATAAAAACCCCTAGCAATAGTAGATATGTATCCTGAACTGGCCATCTCCTGTGACCAGACAAGACTTCCAGTGGAGAGACTGGAACACCAACCCAGCTACATGACCTTTGACCTACAGTCTGTTCGGCCTATGGGATGTGCTGGGGTAAGGGTGGTACAGAGATTGATGTAGTGGTCACCCATGGCTAGCATCCTGAGACCCTGCCATGAGAGTAAGCCCATTGCTGACAATACAACTTCTTTTATCTAAATTGTCTCTTTTGTCATTATAAATTTCCTTGCTAACTTCCTATATTGATACTTTACATCAATAGTGCATCACCAATTTTCTCATTCTCTATTACTATCTACAGAGATTATACTCTAGTCTCCTGCTACTAACAATCAGTCTGTTCCTTTAAATTTAATGAGTATCTCATAGAAAGGATTGAGATGGTCTTGCTGTTTTTCTACTTGTTGCTTAAAAACAACAACAATGTATTTCTCTAATTCCTCATGTCTGAGTTTTCTGGATAGGTATGGTGTTTTGGAGAGTGCTAATAATACTTTGTCTGAATATTCTTTGGCATCACTTCCCTTATTGTTTTCTCTGACTTGAACTTGTGCTAAGGAAGCAACTGCGCATCCTTAACTTACCAAGGTCCTATGAGGGAGCATTCTTTCTTTGACTTCTTATCCAAATTTCCCTCTGTCAATTCACAAGCATAGTAGACTTTTAACAGTGTAGTTACATCTACCTAGCTAAACCTATCTTTTTATTCTGCTATTTTATCTATCATTATACATGTTTCTCATAAGTAGTCAGTGTTCTTTTAAGCACAGTTTTTTATGTATTCCTCAGTCGTCTATCCTGATATTTTTGTCTTATCTCCATAGATCCAAGTTTCTTTCACATATTATTTTTTGTATTTTGAATATTACTCTTCTGCAATTCTAGAAGATATGGCTTTGGTGAGTAATTTCTCTGGATTTTGTTTATCTGCAAATGCTTTGCATTTGACAAGTAATTTAAATGGTGTTTTTGCTGGAAAGATTCTTTTCCTTTTGTCACTTGAGGTACTGGTTGATTGTCTTTTGGTTTCAGGCACTTCTGGTGGGAAGTCAACCTTCATTTATATTGTGTGTCTCTGTCTTCAGTGTATTGTTTTTCTTCTCCACCAACTTCTAAGCCTGTTTTTTTTTCTTTGTGTTTGTACTTTAGCAGTTTTCCTGTGAGCTGTTCAGACATGGTTTTCGTTGTATTTATCTTGCTTGGTGTTTTCTGTGTCTCTAAAATTTATGAGCTGGTGAATTTTATGAAATTTGATTAATTTTGGTTCTATGTTCTTAAACAGGTTTATGCTCAGTTCTTACTGTCTTAACCAGGACTCATTAGAAATATTTAAATGATGTTCGTTATCTGATATGCTACCATGTCCCTTAATATTACCTCCTTAGACTTTTAGGTTTTCCTCTACAAAATTCTATCTGGTGTCAACTTTACAAATTCCAGAAGTTCTACCCACTTTAATTTGTCAACATTTCTCCTTTGGTTTGTTCAGAGAGGGTAATTTATATCTAATGCTATAGAGAACTTTTATGCCTCTCTCTTCTTATCTTCATTCCAATATTTCATGGCTGTTACCTTTCAGTTTCAGGACCTCTACCATTTCTATCTCTGCAAGATTCTGAATAACTTTATAAAAGACGAGGCTTGTGTTTAGTTTTTCAAACTCATTTCTAATCCACACATTGACATCTTTGCTAAATGTGATAATGAGATATTTTAGATATATTGACCTCTGACCTCTTTTCTCCTGTGGTAAGTGGCCATCTTTTTCTGCATCTCTGTAAGTTTACTTACTTCACCCTGAAGATTGTATGCTAAAACAAACCAGTCACCTCCTTTTGAGGAATGTAGTTTTTTTTCTGTCTTACAGTTCAATGTCTGGTCCCTTATATTGAAATCTATAAAAGTGTAGTTTAAACCTATAAAAAGCAGTAAAACTTTTTCAAGCTCTTCTGTCTTAGCAAGATTTTGTCTCCCATTGTATACCTCTAGAAAAAATATCAAGGGTTAGTTTTCAGCTTTGTTAAGATGGTCTGCCTTATTCTGAGGTGTAGTCGTTTGCCTTAAAGATAGGTATTAGCTTATATCTGATCTTAAATACTCCATATTTACAGGTGCAAGACATTGAAACTAAAAAAGCAAGATACTTATGTTTTAATTAGTGAACTAAATCAATTATTTAATTTTGAGGCAGCTCCTTACTCTGTAGCCTAGCCTGACTTAGAAAATGAAGCCAGTCATCCTCATGACCCAATCTCCTGGGTGTTGAAATTATAAGCATGGGCCATCTTGCCAAGTGACAAATATTTCTGCAGTTCGCGTGGTGGACTTTCAACACACCAGTAATGCTTGGCATTCACAATTTTGGATCTCATAACAATAGTTCTTGGGTGATCTTTGAACAGTTTTGTACTGTAGAACCTTACTCACAGATTCCTAGATCTTTCCTTTGAATAATTCTATGTTTTCAACTTCACAAATTTTAGAAATATCACCTGCTCTAAATTATGTTCTGCATAAACACATACTTTTTATGTCAAAATTGATAAATAGTCACTACCCAGAGACTCTGCAGGATACAGGAGGGTCTTTCAGCAGTTTCTTTTTTCTTAGGCTCACAGTACTATATTGCCCAGACGCTAATGTCAGGAAATGATTGTGCCATATAGCACACTCAGTCTCATGATTGTTTCCATTGAGACAGTGGGCTGTGATGGTTATATTATAACATATCAGTCTTCCATTATCTATGGTTCTGCTTTCCAAAGTTTCATTTACATATCGTCAACAATCAGGAAAAAAATTGAAAGTAAAATGACAGAGAAAAGTCATTCATCAATTATAGCTCTAAGATCATTCTGAGTAGTATGATTAACTTCCAGGCTCTGTGCCTCCCCCAGTGTGATTCGAACTTTGTTTATTGAATCCAAAGTGCATATGTAGCCCACTTGTCAGCCACAAATTTGTCATCTTTGTTGTCAAATCAGCTGTCAACAACTAGTAACAACTCAACACAGCTCCACAAGGCCCATATCATTCACTTCACTTTGTTTCATTACATGAGCTTGCATCATATCACATCATCATCTATTACTACAAGGTGAGAGACCAAACATATCACTTTAAGCATATTGTTATTTCTGCTGAACTTCTTAAGTAACTATTAATTCTTACAGTATGTTCTCTATAAAACAACCTTCAACATATGTGCATGTATCTAGGAAAGAAAGTCAATATAACATTCAATATTATTCATGGTTTCAAGCATTCACTGGTGATTGCAATGAATAATCTACGGATAAAGAGAGACTATTGCAGCTGGAAGCAAAAGTTCTCTCTATATATGCATATATACATTATATATATATATATATATATTCCAATAGCAATTGGTGGGGAAAGAGGGCCATGAATTTGAAGGAGATCAGTTTTAGTATTTGGAAGGGTTTGGAGGGATGAACAGAAGGGAGAAATTTAATTATAATCCCAAAACTAAAACTAAAAATAAAAAATTCTAATATTTAGTATTCTTCAATCACCCTTCCTTGTGCTGATTGTTATTGGGCAGGATATTTATATATCAAGCTAAATCCTGCTTGCTCCC
This sequence comes from Myodes glareolus, assembly GCF_982192425.1. Taxonomy (NCBI): domain Eukaryota; kingdom Metazoa; phylum Chordata; class Mammalia; order Rodentia; family Cricetidae; genus Myodes; species Myodes glareolus. The sequence continues at coordinate 11,209,842 of NC_142039.1, forward strand.
ACAGTTGCATGATTTACTAAGAAATTACATGTGTAAATTAGATGAACATACGTTCTGGTATACTTGGGCAGTATTGCCTAGTTTGTTCTGGCTAAATGCACCTCCTTTCATTACAAACACGTGCTGGTTTAGGAAACAAATTGTCACTGGCTTCACTTACCTGCCTATTCCGACACAAGTATACATGATCCATATGAATTTTCCCTATGGAAAGCTTTACCGCTCTGAACTTCCAAACAGACTGGGCAAATGAGACTCCTCTCTATGGTGGTTTCACTCTATATAGGTTGGTACAAAAGTGGTAAGTTTCGAGGAGCACTTAAAACACAGTAGAGATGGTATGCCTTATCTTAAGGTATAAAAATTAACTGATGGTCAATATCTCATACCAGAGAGAGTTTGAGAAGCACTGTTATATAAAAAGAAATGCAGTGTGACCCAGTGCACACCGAAGGTGTTGCCTCCTTTTCTCTGACAAAGAAGGAGAGGGTCAAGAAGTTACAGAAATGAAAATAAATGTTCTATATGCAGAGAGTGACTTCAGATCCTACCCCCAAATTCTCCAGTGACATGAATTTGTTTCTTACTGCTACATTTTTTTTGACTAACAATACCACAAAGTGTCTAATGCATACTTGTATATCACCTGAGGATATTTCCTACATATCATCCAGTCTGAAACTTCTCTGGGAAGCTTTCTTTGTCTGATTATCTCTCTTAGGTCACTTAGTGTGCAGTAGAAGGCAGTGGTATGAATTACATGCTGAGCACATTTTATCCATGCAAAACAACAACAAAATGCATTTTTTTTTCTGTCCCCCTTTACTTCCCAACCCAGTGACAGAAATTTTTCAGATGCAATTACATTCAATGCACGGGTCAATCTTATAAAAATAATTATTATTTTCAGCATATTTTTTAAAAAGCACCAATTTGCTTAGTATTGTTCTGGAAGTTGAGAAAAAAAGAAGTAAGCAATATTTAGTCACTGTCATTGAGAAACCAAAAGGCTCACAAAAAAAAAACCTTTTAAGAACTACTTTGAACCTAAAATATTTCATTTTCTACAAATATTCTGGGTCATTGGTTAATCCAAAAATTGCAAACAATGCAGATTAGATGAAGGAGTCAGTTTTCCTGTTAATCCCATCCAGCACCACATGCCAGCATTTTCCCTAATGAACTGCTGAAAATGGAAATGCCTAGCTTTGGACAGTCTTGGGGACAACAAACAAAGGAAGAAATGGTGTCATATTTTAAAAGCAATGAAAGTTTGGAGAAAGCTATGTGCATGTTTAAGATTGCAAAACTGTCTCTCCTCATTTATATGGACAACAAAGATTGTAAGTTACCAACAGGGAGAAAGGAATGACGAATATTGAAAGATGTTTGTGCAGTCAAAAACCAAGTTGTTTATTGTATTATGTCGAAATTACGGAAATAACCTTAACACTAGTGTTTTGTATACTGGATTTATAATCATTTAAGATTTTATAAGACAAAATGACACCATTAACATGTGAAAATAATGAAAGTTATTTAATGAGATCCTGCAATTAGACTTATTTATGATTAAACGCAGTTATGGTGGCCCATGCTTACAATTTCAATGCTAGACTACAAGTTCTAGGCCAGCCTGAACACAGGGAGAGGGAGAGGGAGACAATCTCTAGCAAACTGATGAAAGAAACATGGCCTCCTCAGAGTGCTAGAGGATTACAGGAAATATCAAAACAACTATTTTAAGGGCTGTGTTAAGTTAATCATTGCAAATCGATTATAAATGGCTATATGAATTCTTGCTTTTTATATCAACCAAGAGGCTAATGATGATGGGTAAGAATTAAAGGATGTTATTTATAGCAGATGGGACTGACATTGCTGCTCTGTAGCTGATTGGGGATCTGGTTTCAGGGGAGGCACAAGTGCCCACAATGACAGGAAAGCTGCATTTCCACATACCCCTTTTCTGAAGAATAAATGAAAAAATGGCAGCTTAACCTGACTATTCAGTCATTTATATTATTAGACAACATGCTGCTGCTAACACAATTATTCTGCTCTTATTATAAAATCTTATGAGTGTTCCCCTCACTCCACATCCTCTCCAGCATAGGCTATCATTGGTGTTTTTGAGTTTAGCTTTTCTGACAGGTGTAAGATGGTATCTCAGAGTTGTTTTGATTTGCATTTCCCTGATCGCTAAGGAGGTTGAGCATGACCTTAAGTGTCTTTTGGCCATTCGAAGTTCTTCTGTTGAGAATTTTCTGTTCAGTTCAGTACCCTATTTTTAAATTGGGTTAATTAGAGTTTTAGTGTCTAGTTTCTTGAGTTCGTTATATATTTTGGAGATCATACCTTTGTCTGATGAGGGGTTGGTGAAGATCTTCTCCCAATCAGTAGGTTTCCTTTTTGTTTTAATGACAGCATTCACCCACTGAGACGGTGGGACTGATCTAATGGGAGCTCACCAAGGCCAGCTGGACTGGGAGTGATGGAGCATGTGATTAAAATGGACACTATGAATGTGACTGGCAATAAAGGCTGACTGAGAAGCCAAGGACAATGGCACTGGGTTTTTATTCTACTGCATGGACTGACTTTGTGGGAGCCTGGTTTGTTTAGATGCTCACCTTTATAGACCTGGATGGAGCGGGGAGGACCTTGGACTTCCCACGGGACAGGGAACCCCGACTGCTCTTAGGACTATAGAGGGAGGGAGAGGTTGGGAGGGGAAGGGAAAAAGAGAAGCGGGGAGGAGGTGTAAATTTTAAATAAGTAATAAATAAATAAATAAATAAAAACCTTGTCTCAAAAATAAAATAAAATCTTATGAGACAAGTTTTCTGCGAACATGGTCATCTTTAAGAAAAGTTTCATTTTCCATAATATGTACTCAGGTGCTGACTTATCAATGAGTGTATAATCAATGAGTTAGTTCTCATAAAAATACAATTTTCTTATGCTCTGCTTGAAGGAACTGTCCTTCTTATTTATTTCTGAGGTGACAAGCTAAGAATTTGTGGGCATATATGCCTTTAATAAAGTGGAGAGATATGCACAGGCATTAGCATTTCCGGAGACTTGAGATAAACGTCACATGCTTTTCAAATGAATGGTGATTAAATCCACTGAGTTCATGAAAACAACATCCCGTAGGATCCCGGGCCCTGGATTTCACGGACATGTAAGCTTAAAAAGCAATATCTCCATATCTTCTCTCCCTTGGTAACCTAGAAGCTTGAGAGGAGGTGTTCTGGAAGAAAGCAGGCGGCACAGTCAAGTCGGGAGACCCGGGGTGGGGGGGTCTAGGAAGGGAAATGAGGGAGAAGTGAAGGTGAATTTAGGGAACAGTTTAGAACTGGAGTCCTGTGTCAGGTTAATAACAGAGGGAGTGTGACGGAATAGTAGGAGGGAGCACTTGCCATATCCAGAGCTGGAGGAAAAGAGATGTCTCATATCGCTCGTACAATGGAAGAGTCAGCTGGCAGGGCCTTAGGAAGGAGCCAGTTGGAAATAATCTTATCCTCCTTTGGCCTCTGAACTCCACCAGGGTGCTCCACAGACTGCATCCCATCAGAAGTCAGAAAGCAAGAAGCCTGCCAGTATCGACCAGAAAGGTCAGCATTCTAGGTAGAGAACATGGGAACACAAAGGGAGAGAAACTGGCTTGAGGGGCAAAGGGATTTTATGGCCATGGAAAATAACAGACCATGTGGCAACTCTCTATACTAATAAGTAAACTTTTATTTAAAACAGTCTAATCTACCATTTAATTTGATGTATTAATGCACAGAGTGGGAGGCTAAAGTTAGTGTCAGAATGAGTGCTGATTTTTCCATCTAATGTTAGAATTAATAACTTCCATTATAATGTGTTGAAATTATTAGATTATTGAGTCACATAATTAACTCTGGGTAATTGAACGTATAATATGCACAGTCTTATTTACATATGCATAGATAATTTTTATTTTACCCAAATTACTAGTAATTACCTTATTAGTTGATAGGCAACATCATTTTCCTACATGAAAGCGTATACCAAGGAACGCTCAAACTAAGGAGAGTGTTCACTTCTGCCTAGGAGGAGTGATAAGTGATCACTCAGCTGAGTGATAAGACAGCTATGTTCAAAAAAGCACACAGTTACTACCATGAGTAAGTCACACTGTAAGTCTACTATAATGAGCACATGAAAATAGGAAGTTGCCTGTAATTCTGGGAAATACCGTATAAATACAGTCCTCTGTGATCTTTTAAATGCACACTTCTCTCTCACCCTCTCCCTAGCCCAGTGATTCTCAACCTGTGGGTCACAAACCCTTTGTGGTCTGACCAACCCATTCACAGGAGTTGCTATAGTCTTCAGAAAATACAGATATTACATTTATGACTCATAACAGCAGTAAAATTACAGTTATAAAGTAGCAATGAAAATGACTTTATGGTTGGGGGTCAGCACAACATGAGAAACTGTATGTAGTAGGGTCCCAGCATTAGGAAGGTTTAGAACCACTGTTCTAGGCCAACACTTCTACTTGCAATGTATGGAAGACAGCAGCCTTTTACACTTGCATTTGGGGCTCTAAACCTGGAAGAAGTGGCACAACTTCAACTCTTTCTAGGATCAGCATCTTCCAGAGTTGTTACCTGAATTGAACTTAATATTTCTTTTCAGAATGTGAGTACTTAAACCTATCTGATTTCTTCAGTGTTGTTACTTTCTTTAGAAATAAGTTTGTCTATAATGGACTCTCTCTCTCTGTCTCTGTCTCTCCCTCTGTGTGTGTGTGTGTGTGTGTGTGTGTGTGTGTGTGTGTGTGTATGAATACATGTCTGAGAAGTTAACAGTTAATACCATATATTTTTCATTTATTTTCCTCTTGTCATTCTGGTGAATAAATTTCAAAATTACTTATTTGTTTCTTAAATCATTCATTTTCTTTTCCCTTCTCTTCCACTTTTATTGAGTAACAGTGTAAGCCTGTCAACTATTCGGGTAGACTGAGTTTCAAGCCCAAAGGACTATATTTTTTGCTGTTTGGGTTAACCATTTGTTTAATTTTCTTCCTGGTGCAGTGGTATAAACATTCTGTCTAAAACTATCTTAGGAGAAGAGAGAATTCATTCAGCTTCTCTACCAGGTTATAATCCATCGTCTGGGAAATCAGGCCAAGAACTCAAGGTAGGAACTTAAGTCAGAAAACACAAAGATGCTGTCCCTGACCCCATCACTGAAATCACTAACTTCCTTCCACAGCCCAGAGATGGTGTTGCCTGAAGTAAGCTAGCCCTTTGCATCAATTAATAATTAAGATAATTCCTCACATATGTGCTACCCTAATAAAGGCAATTGTTCAATTAAAACTTTTTTTTATTTGTTTTTTCGGGACGGGGTCTCTCTGAAGCTTTGGAGCCTACCCTGGTACTAGCTCTTGTGGCCCAGGCTGGCCTCAAACTCACAGAGATCCGCCTGCCTCTGCCTCCGGAATGCTGGGATTAAAGGTGTATGCCACCACCACCTGCCACTAAAACTTTTTTAAAGGTGATTCTAGGCTGTGCCAACTTGGCAGTTAATACTCAGAGTCTATGCTTCATAACTACAGTCTAATGAAACTGCAAGATGAGAGATACAAAGTCCTGGTCAAATGGATCAAAATGGTTCCAACTTGCTAGCTCTGGGTAGCAGAAAGCCGAAGCACACTCACAGATGTACAGTGAGAGTAAGTGTTAGATGGCTTCATCTATTTTCTGGAATATCCTAACATCTTGTTTCTGCAGCAATTAAAGTCAACATATGGAAATACATTAAAAAACACAAAAAAGTTGCTGACATAAACTTTACAAACAAAGGATAGAGTGGCATTTTGGTAAATTTACTCTCTAGGGCTAACTTTAGAAAACATCCTGAAAAGCATCTTTTGGAAACAGTCCCCAAACAGCCACAATTGAGTTTAATTTTAAGGAAAATGACATATGTCTGCAATTCCTGTATCACACGTTTAGTTGTTACTACTGGCAATAAAGGTCTATGGGTTTTAACACAACTTGGTCATTTAGCATAGAGATGTGTGAAATTGGTAGTTTAACTGTCATGTCTAATGAGTAGATAATACTTTGTGAAATAACTTTCAATTAAATTGGTCTGCTTATTCCAGTCATTAAAATTAAGATAATGATCTTGAATAAGAGAGAGACCAAATCCTATCAGAGAGTAAGTTGAGAAACAGCCACAATGCTAATTCTTTGACAATAAATACCTTTGACCCTCAAGAATGTATATAATAAATGTACTGATAAAAGAATATAGTAGTTTTTTACATTCTTTGAAGCCCTTCCTTCACCTAATTTATGTTTTGGATCCTATACTATGCAACAGAAAAGCAGGGTATAACTGTGTCATACAAATTATAAGACTGTGCAGAAGGAAATAATAAACAAAAGTTGTTAAATGTCTCAGGATAGATTATTTTGCTTTAGGGACAAAATTATATTTTGTAATATTGTGAATTATCTTTTTTTAAAATTTCAAACTGCTGTATATTTTGTTGCAGTGAAAGCAACCATCTGCTATGCAAAGGACAATGACTATACATTCATTTACTTCTTGGTACTGAGTGTATGTTTATAATAGCTTTAGTATTGTTATCCCCTCAGTAATTTGATCTGAGATGAGAATTTAGATGTTATGGAGGAATGATAATATTTTTGACTGTTAATTCTAGAATGTGATTATGTCTTATTATTTATAATATTTTTCATTAAACTATGTATGCTGATATGTCTCCTTACACAGATTGAGAAATAATATGACTATAGGATGTTCAAAATTATTCAATGGTCTTTTACGTTTTTTTGTAAATTATTACTTTCTTCTATGACATTATTATTAAAACTTAGCTTCCAAAATTAAATAAGTACATATGGAATGAAGATGCTAACAACATCTTAGGAAACATCAGAGAACTTCATATTGGATGCATAAACAAAATTAAAAAAACAGATGTTTCTTTCTTCAAAAGCATACCTCTGAACTCTATTATTCTAAAAAAATTGTCTTTTACATTTCACATGAAAAGGAAAATATATTAATTTACACTCTTCCTCCCTTTTGCTGTGTAATACCACAGATATATCTATTTCTAGATTGTAAAGATAGGAGGAAGTTAGACAGTTCAAGAAACAAAATAAAACTAACACTAACCACAGCGTAACAATGACCCAAAAAGAGACAGACAAGAAGTAGACCCTGTTGTTACCACATTTTCAAAAACACACTTGGAGTTAGGAGACTCCATTAAATGACTGATAAAGAATAAATCAGGCAAAAAGGCGTGCTTGCAACAGTCAGCTCCAGTTACAATGTTTCATTGGGATCCTGTTAATGTTTATCTAATCTTAAAAGCATTCATTCTTTTCTTTCTGCTTCTCCTTTGGAAGGAATCTAGGGAAAATGAGATTTGGTACCTGCTATGGAACTCAGGAACTTCCAGGAACAATTGAGACTCTTCCTTGAGGGGAGGGACTTAATGATCACGGAGAATGACTGCTAATCTTTGCTGGGGGGAGCGGGGAGGAGTTGTAATTGTTTCAGTTTAATCTCTGCAGCTCTGCTGTGGACATAATCTCTGTCAACATTATCAGTGCTCTAAAATAGTGCACAGATTCTGACATATATGAAACATATACTAACCACACAGTGACGACTAGGACAACCTTCACTTTAGGTTTGGTTAATAGAGACCGACTAGCCCATTCTGTTGAGTTATAAAGCATTCAAATCATGCATCTCCTGAAAATAAGAAGTGTTTAGCTCTGCCCAGAGACACATTATCAGAAATGTGATGAGAGAAAATACCAACGTCCAAAACACTGTACATTTACGTTATATTATTTAGTGTCTATTCTCCATGAAATGATTTGTATTAGGAAATACTGGGGATGCCTGTTAATGACCACAAATATTAACCTGATGAGATTCACAGGACTCCTCTAACAGCATACAGGGGAAGCTAATTGTGAGGAGCTCGTGCGGTTCATTAATTCTCACAGTGTGTGCCACAATCTGAATACACACTACCTGTGAGGTTGGGCCTCTCTCTCACACTGGAAAACAAATCTTTTTATTTATTTTTCAATTTCTTTTCCTGTACTAAACATTTTTCTCTGTTCTCCTCCCTTCCTCCCCTCTCCCATGACCATTTTCCCGCGTGTTGTCTGTGACGTTATCTGAGGACTCTATAGGCATTGCAGACGGGCCGTATTTCTACTTCTCTTCTGAGCTACTTTCTCTTTAGGACCTTTCAGAGATGGCTGTATCATCTCACAAACTCCAGGAACAAATGGAGACACACGATTCTTCTATGTACACACAGTTCTGTCTCCCTTGAAGCTGTAACACACATCGCTTTTGAAATAAAATCATGGTATCAAGACTGATCTTTAGTGTATAACTTTTTAAAGAAAAATATACTGCTTTGTTTTTTACTTTCTTGTGTGTTTGTGTATCTGAACATTTGGAACTTTTTTTACTTCTATATCTGATTTTATTTTATTCATTTACATACTTTGTGTTTTGTGTTCAGTCATATGTCCTATGAAACTCGGCTCCTTTCTATATTTTTTATTTATTTTTACTTTGTTATCCTAAATGAAGCAATTTGAAAGTTGAACAGTCACAAGGCTTCAAATTAAAACAAAAAGAAAAAAGAGCCTTTGCTGCCCCTCTAGTCACCCACATGACAAAACAGGCAGTCAGGCAGAGCTGTTTGCTGACATGCCTCTAATGGACTGAGTCTGAACCGACTTTAGCCGGACTCTTGCCAAACGGCTTCCACAGACAGTCTGTGGGCGGTGACCTCATTGGAATCTCAGAGCAAAGTCTAAAGGATACACCCTAATAATTGCCAACAAACCCTTGCTTTGGTGAAAGACTGGTTGGTAGAACTTGGGAAGTGGCTGGAAACACGCTTGCTGGAGACTTTCATAGTATATAGTAGGTCTCTCTTAAAATCAACACTGTGTCTACACAGTCAAGCCCCTGCCTCCAGCACCAGCATTTTCCGTGATGTTTAAACAGCTTACCCTGCTTTGGTTTTTAATGCTTGTCCATCACCTCTACAATTGTTCAATTAATTAATTTTGTTTTCATATTGATCTTCCGCGGCTCCCTTAAGCAGCCTTTCTCTGGCACTACACCTCTAACACTCTACCTGGAAATTTCCTTACCATCTCCACTCTGAACATCACACCTTCACTCCATCCCACTTATTTTGTCCTGTGCCTTTAAGGGACAACATGATTTTACAACCCGTGAAGAGAAACCAAAAAGGAAAAAATAAAAGTGGCATTTAACATGTGACCTTACAGGCTCTGTTTAACTTGTACCTTACGAAACCTTGATATTCCTTTCGTTGACTAATTAGGACTCAGGCTTTGGCCTCTCTCCTGAATCCTTGTGCCAGTCATGGGATTCTTTGACTCCTTCTCCAGAGAGTGACCTCAATCTTGTTTTGGGCACTGTAGCTCCTGCCAGAACTGCATACCAGCTAGCTGAGTCAGCCACAGGTGGCTCCACACATGCCTGTTACGTTTGCTCTTTTACTTATTTTAGAGAATGAAAAAGAGTATTAGACAGTCTAAACCAGAATTTTGGTAATAGAGTTGAGATGGCAGTAAACCACCAAGGGCCCCAGTCTGATCGTGGTTCTGTCTCAGGTAGACATGGATACAGGACTGTTCTTAACATAGGCAAATCTTACTTTGACTCAGGTATTATTTTTATGCTGCTTAGAAAATTTGTCATACAAATATATTTCTTTATAATATATTTGTTGTGTAAATTAATACAATATATTTACTGAGTGGAATAGTGTCTCTTTCTCTTGGGTATTATAGAAAACTTTTTCTGGACTATCTGATCATTGCTCAGGAGAGAGGATTACACACTGCACAGTAAGGCAAGACTCCTGCCTGTTACATCAATTTATGGCTTTTTGGTCTAAGGCATCTCCACCAGCACAAGCTTTACCTGATGATAGTATTTTTTTTATTTAAATAACATTTTTTTCCATTTATTTTATGTAACAACCCAGTTTCTTTTCCCTCCTTTCTTTCCTCTGTTTCCTGCTCCACCCTACACAAACTCCTGTCTTTCTATCCACACCCCTCCCCTTCCACTCCTCCATCTCCATTTAGAAAAGGACAGACCTCCTATGGCTTGAACAAAGATTGACACATCAAGTTGAGGCAAGACTGAGCTTCTTCCCTTGCATAAAGTCTGGGCAAGGTAATCCAGCATGGGAAATACGTTCCCAAGAGCCAGCTCAGTGCCAGGGACATCTCTCTGTTAGGAGTCTTCCAAAGAGACTAAGCTATACAACTGTCACATACATGCAGAAGGCCTAGGTTGGTACCATGTAGGCTCCCTAACTGTTGATCAAGCAAGAGTCCATGAGCTCCCATGAGCTCAGGTCAGCTGTCCCTGTTCCCCTGTCATAGCATCCCCTGACTTCTCCTCTTCTTCAGCTAGATTCCCAGAACTCAGTTCAGTGCTTGGCTGTGGATCTCTGCATCTGCTTCCATCAGTTAACTGGCTAGAATATCTCTGATGGCAATTAGGGAAGACCCCAATTTGATTACAGTAGATGTCAGTCCACTATTGCTAGGAGTCATAGCTGGGATAATTCTTGTGGATTCCTGGGAGTTTCCCTGGTGCCAGGTTTCTCCCTAACCCTTAAATGCCCCCTCTTTTTCCTCCCCCTACCAACCTTCAGCACATAGTCCACCCAACCTGCTTCCTCAAGTTCCTATCCATCCACTCCCCACCCCTGCCCCTATTTACCTGGAAATTTCTTCTATCTTCCCTTGCCAGGGATAAGCATGCATCCCTCTTTGGACCCTCTGTTCATCTAGCCTCTTCGAGGACTGTGGATTGTAGGTTGGTTATCCTATACTTTACCCACAATAGCCACTTACGAGTGACTACACACAATACTTATCTTCATAGGTCTGTGTTACCGCACTCAGGATAATTTCTTTTTCTAGTTCTACCCTTTTGCCTACAAATTTTCTGATGTATTATTTCTAAGAGTTCATTAATACTCTATTTTGTAAATGTACCACATTTTCCTTATCCATTCTTCAGTTGAGGGACACCTAGGTTGTTTTCAGGTTCTTTCTACTATGGATAATGCTGTTATGAACAGAGTTGAGCAAGTGTCCTCGTGGTATGATTGAACATCCTTTGGGTATATACCTAAGATTGGCATAGCTGGGTCTTAAGGTAACTTGATTTCCGATTTTCTGAGAAATCACCATATTAGTGTCCAAAGTGGCTTTCAAAGTTTGCACTCCTACTATCAGTGGAGGAAGGTTCCACTTACTCCACATGCTCTTCAACATAAGCTAGCCTCAGTCATTTTGATCTTAGGCATTCTGACCGGTATAAGATGATATCTGAACCGTTCTGATTTACACTTCCCTGGTGAGTTGAAGTTGGTTGTATTTTACTCTTTGCTCTTTTGGGGAACCCTCCACCAAGTTCCCCCCAAAAAATTACACATGAAGACTTATTATTACTTATAAATGTCAAGCTTTAGCTTGGCTTGCTTCTTGACAGCTTTTCTTAACTTTAAATTATTCCACCTACCTTTTGCCTCTGGGTTTTTATTTTTCTCTATTGCTGTATATCTTTTCTCTCCTTCTTACTCCATGTCTGACTGTGTGTCTGGGTGACTGGGCCCTGGAGTCCTCCTCTCCTTTTCCCATTTCTTCTCCTTTCTCCTTTTTTTATTTTCTCTGTCTTCTATCCCCGCGTATCCTTTCTCCTGCCTCGTTATTGGCTGTTCATCTCTTTATTAGACCAATCAGGTGTTTTAGACAAGCAAAGTAACACAGCTTTACAGAGTTAAACAAATGCAGCATAAAGGAATGAAACACATCTTTACTTCTTTAAAACAAATGTTCCACAGCATAAACAAATGTAACAAATCCTAAAATAGTTTTCTACAACATTGAACTATTCTGGTAACCAGTGACAACTGTGTTTAGTTTAGTAATGCTTGCTTTGGACTTGTGTACTTGGATTCATTAAAAATCACTGGAATAGACTGATTTTGTTCCTTATCCACTGTTAATGTGAACTCTAGCCTGCCTCACAAAAAGTATGAGTTGTTCTGTTTCCTCTTCTGTTTTTGAAGTGGTCAGTATAAAATGAGATTTAATGAATAAAAAATTGGTAAATCATTTTTAACACCAACATTATCGAAGATCATTAGGAATTTTATGATATGTATATACATATATACATACATACATATACTCAATTGTATAAATACATACTTCACATTAAATAATAATTGAGAAAAAATATCAGGTTTTGATGATCATTTGATGGAAATTATGGTTAGCAATTTAATCCATCCAATACATTTGGTTTATTTTGTCATTATTTGTGTATGCATTCACATACACATGCACACACACATACACATGCACACACACACATATACACATGTGCACACACACTTGCACAGTTTTCAAGGACTAGGTATGCATCTCAGTGGTAGTGCTTGTTTTTCATGCACAAGATCCTGGGTACAACCCTAGTGTCTCAAACAAAATCATAATGAAAAATATTTTTATCTGTTGAAAGGCATAACGTTTTAATATTTCTGATTTTTTAAAATAATTTTAATTTATTTTTCTGGTATAATAATATATTATGTATTGTATCTTAAATGTTCCCTAAAAGCTCATATGAAGATAGTTTTGTTCCCATTGACAGCACCACTGAGAAAAAATGGGGACGATATCCTGCCTATTTAGGGAGACTACGTGACTTGTGGCAAATTTTTGAAAGTATATAAGGACATTAATCCCCTCCTTCTCCCTTTTGGTTCATGACAATATGCTGAACAGCTTTCCTCTGTCACATGCTTCCACCATGATCTGTCACACAAACCTACGAACAAGTGGGACAAGGCAACGTAAACCAAAACCAGACCCGGATGAATCTTCCCTTCTTTCTGTTGATTCAACCCAGATATTCTGTCACATCACACACACACACACTCAAGCACACATGTACATGCAGCCATGCACACACACAAACACCACCAAAACAAAAAGCTGAATATCATATGGTTTATGTATTTGCATATATGTGTATGTATTTGCGAGCACAGGTGCACAGATGGCAGAGGAACACGTTGCATGTCTACGTCAATCAAGATCAGCTTTAGGATGCACCTTGCCTGCTCCTTCCAGCATGTCCTCCAGAGCAGTAGTTGGTTTGAATTACAATCACAGCTCCTATGGAGCTGCTGAGTCATGCTCCTCCATCGGCTTCTCTAAGGCTGCCACTCCCTGAAACCTCAGCATCCCTTTCTGATATTTTAGTTCTGACTAATTAACAAGTCGTTTCCTAAAAGCTTTGTGATTTGAGGTGACTTAGGTATATTCTCATCATGCTGGTCTCTGCCTGCCCCTATTACATGGCTATCAAATGATACTGAAGTAGATTCTAACCCCAAGTGCAATCTTCCTTCCCTGTGTTTCATTATACTTCATATATCTGAGTATCAGTGAAGGACTAAGAGTCACGTGCTGTGATATTTTTCATAAAACAAAGAATCAGAATAAGTACTTCTCTCTCTCTCTCTCTACCCCCCCGTGTGTGTGTGTATGTTTGTATGTGTATTACAATGATTTATCCCACTCCTCCATTTACCAATGCATCTTTTTATATCTATAGCTCATGTTCCTTCAGCACAGTGACCCCTAAGCAACAGCAAAAGGCAGTTACTACAATTGCCATGATTATGGGGAAAGTTCCTAAAGCTTCGATTTACATCTCAGTGGAAAATGTATATCAAGCACAATGTATGTAGTCTAACTTTCTACTATTGGAGTCTTTATTCAAGCTAAACAAATTCTCATTCTGACACTAGATTACTAAAAGTGTTTCTTAACTTTATCCTACCAAATGAAAACGTATTTATGAGGATGCTGTTGTTATTGTGAGGTTAGATATCTCCATGTACAATCAGAAAGCATGGCATGCCTGTTCTCAAAATGCAGGACAGTAGTCACATCAAAACTAGTCTTTGCTAGGAAGTAATCAACTGTGTGTTTTAACTTAGTGTTCTAGATGGTAAATTCAACACATGTATTTAGGAATTTAATAACAAGTTCTATGCTCATATAAACACAGATTAAATTTTTGACTATTAATTAAGTCATTATTTCGCCTTAAGTTCTGGGGTGTACACCACTCTCGCTACCTCCTTTATTCTCCCGGTGAAAGCAGAAAAATAAATCTCTGCTAGAAGAATACACAGGGACTCCTCTCCTTCTCAGGGTTTTAGACAGACAATAGATTTAGCACAGTGGCAAACACAGACCAGTATTTTCAGGGGCTAAGAAGAGTCCCAGAGGAGTTTTAAAATTAAAATGCATTGAACTACTTAAGTCTGTCAACATTTCACTGGTCAAAGGGTGAGTTCAAAACATCTTACCCCATTTGCTAGATTTTTCTTCTGTATGGCTGAGCTTAGCCACCTAGCAACAGCACAAAGGACTCCACTGTGACATAGCTAAATGCATGCTGACTGATCAGGAAGAAAAGCCGTGTAGGAGGATCAGGACATAGCAGGATGCCCTGCAATCCCACAGCCGCCAGGGAGCCTGGCTAGGGAAACTGTGCAATTGAAATGGAGGAATGACTTTTGTCAGACATTCAGGTCTCTTAAGTGTCTTCACTGGGCTTTCTCTCTAGCGCTAGACACTAGAGTGCCTGTACACACACACGCACACACACACACACACACACACACACCACATCCCTGGAAGAAAAGATGTCATTATCAATCCAATACACCCATTAAAGCCTTCTTGTGTCGATGTGCAGAAAACTGACAAGAAGTGTGCTGATTATGGTGAAGCATTTCCTATGCAGTTGTCTGAGCATTTATGAAGGAGCTGCGCAAGCTCTGATTCTTATGCCATGGACAGCTATGTCTTCTTCTGTCTTTGAAAGCAAGTCATTTGACAGTAGACACCATCCCAGAAGTAACCCAGCAATTTACTTCTCAGAAGACAGAAATATCTACTTAGCAGTCAGGTCGTAGCAGAGACCCTGGAAAACATCTAGATCACAAATCCCTGTCAGCCATGACCAGTGAGTGGAATCTAGGCCATGCCCTTCCTAGGAGAATGCCTGCCTTGAAAGGCAATGGGTTCTGCAAGAAGGGCAGACACCCCAGTAGCCAAAATAATTCAACTTTCTGCTTGGAAGCTCACTGAGCCTTCATTGGAAACCTGAATACAATTTAGGAGCCTAGGCTAAGTCTGTTAAGGACCCTGTGAGACTCAAGAAAAGCAGAGCAAAAGAAAACTAGGTAGTTGCGCTTTTTTAAAATAATTAATTTTATTTATGTGCATAGATGTAAGGGTGTCAGATCCCCTGGAACTGGAGTTACCGACAGTGGTGAGTGCCATGTGAGTGTTGGGAACTGAACCTGGGTCCTCTGAAAGGGCAGCCAGTGCTCTTAACTGCTGAGCCATCTCTCCAGTCAGTTAATTGTGTTTTTATGATCATGGCTATTGGTAGATAAGATCAAATCAAACCTCAGCTCTGGAGCGAGGCATGGAGGAAACTTAGAGAGCTTTCTGAGAACAGGCTCTTGCTTTAACGTCAACAACGTTCTTAATAGGCCTTGATTGGCTGGCAGGGCCTGGTGTAGAAAATGTGTAATGCTCTCTGATAACAAGGAGAACACTAAGGGATAGACATATCCATCTGGGGGGACACATTAAAATTAGTTGATTCTGCTTTCACTGCAATTGTTTATATATCTATATCTATATAAATTAATATATTATATGTGTGTGTGTGTGTGTGTAAGGTGTAAACTTTTGAAAAATCACACTTGTAAGTGACAAAACCAGACAAAACAAAATTGTAGGAGGCTCCAAAGCTATAGAGAACCCTGTCTCGAAAAAGAGCAAAAACAAAAAGCAAGAAAAAAATGTATGGCACTAAAATGTGAACTCTCTCTTCTTTCCTAAAACAAATCTCTTTTGAGATCACCAACTATTCATTGTAGTTCAATAAGGGTCATGGTCCTTTACAGAGTTATACCCTTTCTCCTCCAGCAAATAGGACCTTAATAAATCTACTGTTTGGAATTTCTATATTTGCTCTAATAATATTAAAATTTCTCTATGTCAAGATTTGTATTTTCTACTTTTACAATGTTACAAAGTATTTTGGCATTCTATATTGAACATTTACATTTATTTTCAATGGAGCCCTATGACTTAATAGGACAATCAACAGTTGTGTTTCCATATCTCAATAACATGTTAGTTTTAATTCCCAAGATTGAGTTTCTTGAGTTAGTATACACTTTACCTTGACTTTTCAAATTGATGTTAGCACTTTTTTTTTCCAGACAATTCTGTTTTTCTTCCTACTGTGTATTCAGTTTCTTTTTTCTTATATTATTATTATTATTATTATTATTATTACTCTTTGCTTTTTGAGACAGGGGCTCTCTGTTTATCTTTAGTTGTAAAGGAACTGTCTCTGTAGCTCAGTTTGGCCCCGAACTTGTAGAGATCCAACTGTTTCTGTCTCCTGAGTGCTGGGATTAAAGGTGTGTGCCACCACGTCCTCCTATGTATTCAGTTTCTTAAGAATATTTCAAAATTGCATGCTCACAAGTTCTGTATACAATGGTTAGTGTGAATATATTTTGATTAATGGTTGTTTGCACTATACTGGTTTTTGTGTATGTTATTTCAATAGCACATAAAGCTAACAATTCAGTAGTTTCATTTATTAACTTTTTATTTCTGGTTGAACTTCTTTTAGACACAGAGTAATCATTTAGATATTTTTGTTGAGAATAATTATTGTCTAGTTATTATATCATTTTTGTTGTTTTGAGAGAGCAATATATTTTTTTCTTGGCTGGTAATTTTATACTTTTAAATTCTGTTCTAGGGGTCTTTCGCCACACTGCAGTACTAATTGTTCAGGAGCTGTCCGTGATGATAGATTCTTACGGCTGCTAATTGCTTTTATGTTTTGTTTGAAAAAGATATACTTAAAATTTTACAAAATCTTTTATTACTTCTTTAGGAATTTTTGTTTTCCTCTTTATATCTATAAAAATATTTTAAAATCATTCTTTTTATGATATCAGAAATGATTATAAGCAATTCTTGTATATAAATTTAAAAAGTAATTCATCATTGACTAACCATTTGTCCTAATACTAATTAATGGACAGTTCAACCTATTCATTCTCATTAGCTTGAAATTTTACTTTTTGTGCTAGTTTCATGTAGTTATGCCACCTATATAAGTAGATTACTTGTTCTGGTAATTATTTGTCTATTCCTTTAGAGCTTGACAGTATTTATTATATTATAATATTCTGACTTTGGAGGTTTTCCTAATTCTCAATTATGGCTTTTAGCTTTATGTTTATATTTCCAGGTGAGCATTTAAATCCTTTTGTTTTAAAATTTGAGTGCAAGCACAGCGTGCTAATTGGACTGATTAGCCAGAGAAATTAGTTGATTTTCTTTAGCTCACCATCATAGGGAACTGAACACTGAGAGTATTAGAGAGTGGATTGCACTCATTTCCCCCACCTATTTTTGACGTCATCTTTGAAGTTCCTCTCTTTCCACTTTCCAACTTTGTTTGGTTAACTATGCTGTTATTTATCTTGAATATAGTAACAATGTTGTTCCTGTTTCTGAAGAGACTGACAGTTTTCTTGTTCAACTGTTGCTATTGTTTTTGAAAGCCTTACCAGTCTTTTATATTTATCTTGTGTATAGCTACCATGCCAAGCTCTTTCCTCATTTTAATTATTTTGTCTAGACTGTTCATATCTGCAAAATATTTGTGGCTTTTCTTTTTGTCAATATGGTTAGCATCTATGTCCTTCTAGCTTTCCTCTTTAGCTAAAATCTCTTGAGAAAATATATTAATCCAAATGCCTGGCAGATATTCCTTCATTATGGTTTTGCAGAAAAGTTTTCATCAAAAATATTAGTCTTAAATTTGAAAGATAAAATTGTATGCATTTATTGTACAGCACGTAATATTTTTATGTATGTCTACATTGTGGGATGACTAAATCCAGCTATTTAACATGTAGTTACCAAACATGAGTATCACATTTATGAGGATAACACTGTCATTACCTTTCAGTAATGCAATATATTTTTAACTGTAGTTAAAATATGCATGATGTTTTCAAAATTTTTGAGGTTAAAATACAATTAAATTAAGAGAGAAGAATACCTTTGACTTAAATTCTACTGTGTCAATAAATATAATAAACTTATATTCCTATTTGGGCTTTTCTTGCTTAATTTTTATTTCTCTATGGTCTCTAAACTTACTTAAAAATGTCTAAATATTGGCTTCTTCACACTGATCTTGCAAAGTGCAATGGTTTTCATTTGCATTTCTTTCATGTAGCTATGGTTATATGCTTTGGTCTTTAAGCACTTGTGCACTGAGTTTCGGAAAATAATAAGAGGCAATGGTCTTACATTTTTTTTGACTTATTCTGTACAACTCCTTGTAAAGAAGTACAGTTTGTTGTTCTGGAGATAATTACGGCAATAGTATATAAACAATTCAAAAACTGTGTATCTGCCTGCACTTAGAGCCACCATGTAGATACAACAATCTCCAGACTGTTCTTAACTCATAAAGTGGCATACAAGCCTGCAGAAAGGAAAGTGCACAGTGTTAAAGAGCAGCAAGCCACCGGAAGAAAATAATCTTAGCGACTCTAGACATTTGATGAAAATCTGAACTCATGGACCTTGTATTTCTAGAATCAGAAGTCACAGAATCAAACTCCAAAGAGGCAATGTACCTACCATACACTTAAAACCATATAAGCATAGAGTCTGCCTCAAAGACCCAGGTGTGAATAATAATGATATTTGGGTTTTGTTTCAGGAAAAAAATGTGTGTGTGTGTGTGTGTGTGTGTGTGTGTGTGTGTGTATAATGTGCATCTGAATCCTACATCCACTGTAAAAGCATCAAGCACTTTTAATATCTGAGACATTTCTCCAATCCTGTCACTGTCTCAGCATTTTAATTCCCATATTAGATATGTTTTCAGCTCTCCAGTGGACTTATATTACGTTCATATCTTAACTTCACAGGCATATCAAAACATGAAGTGCTGCTTATATGTAATTATTCACAGTACACTCTTGATTATTATTTTTATTATTTTAAAAAGAAAAGGTGGCTGCTTAATTATTCTTGTGACTCTTAGCCAATTTGTTCATCGCTCTTGAACTTTCCTTGGATGAGCTCTTTCCTATATCTGGCCCAATAGATGATCTTCGACAACTGCCCCTCTCCATTGCACTCTACTGAGTATGTATCTTAGCTTATGTAATTGCTTTGCTCTAGGCAGGCACTTTATTTCCAATATTTATAAGTTATTACAAAGCTGCAATAAATAGCCCATTGGGCAATGTTATTTTCATTTACCAATAGTAAAACTCTAGGAATCAAATGGTTTCATTTAAATGTAAATGAATGTGTAGCATTTTTAATATTATTTTTTTAGTTATCATGGAAAACAATGGATTTCAATCTGATAATAACATGCAAAGTTGAGGAATGCCCAAATAACTGGCTTAAAAAAAACTCAAAACAACTTGGTGTATCTATAACAGTGCTAGAAAACATCATATTGAGTGCGGTAACCCAGCCCAGAAAGACAAATATCATATGTACTCATTCACTATGGCTTTTAGACATAGATCGAAGAAAAACCAGCCTACAGTCCACAACCTCAGAGAACCTCAGACAACCAAGAGAACCCTGAGAGAGACATACATGGTTCTAGTCTACATGGACAGTAGAAAAAGACAAGATCTCCTGAGTAAATTGTGAGTTTGGGGACCATGGAAAAGGGTAGATGGGGAGGGGAGAGGAAGGAAAGAGCGAAGAAGAATATATAGCTCAATAAAAGAATTTTTTTTTTAAAAAATGTGCCTTTTTATTTCAATACAATTCTGATCCCTTAGAGATTGGACATAAGCATGGTTTGATTTTACACTGTATGGTACAGTATTATTTTAACAACCCATTTGAGTGTCAAATGAAGAAATCCAGATGTTAAAGCAAAAAGCACTATGAATCTATATAAAGGAGTACGAAAGCAAAGCTGTCTGTGTGGCCAGCAGTACTGAGCTTCTCCTGTTGTTTAAAGAATGTGTTTATCTGACGCTGGCTATCTCTTTCTAAATTTGGATGCTGAATATTCCAATGTCTTAGGAGCTACGTACCTGAGATACACTGTTTGGCATCTTTATTACATTTTAGTAAAGGAGGTTTGTTTGTTAGCTGGCTGATTTTTTTTAAAACACAAATCACTTCTGCTACTCAGTATTCAGGAGTTTTTCAATGTTTTGCTAGACGTGTAAGAATAAACAAATGGAAATAAATGGTAAGTTTACACCACAATTCTAAAAAGAAAGAAAGAAAGAAAGAAAGAAAGAAAGAAAGAAAGAAAGAAAGAAAGAAAGAAAGAAAGAAAGAAAGAAAGAAAGAAGGGGGGCGCTTTGAATCTGGATTGAGTAACAAAGACCCGGTTTTCTCATGGAAGCTGGCATCTTTAGAGCTACTGAAGGCCTGAAGAGTGAGAACAAAAACCTGGAGGAAAATATGCCCCTCTCTTCTTGAGAGGGCCATCTTCACCAGCTATTGCTATCAGAGCTCTTGGCTCTCTGGCCAAGACCTGCATATGCACCAACAACTCCTGGTCCCAAGGCTTTCAATCTTGCTACAAAAGTCCTGCGACTGCATCTCTAAATGCTAGCTCTGCGCATTCGCAATCTGCTTTCTCTGTGGGAACTTTATCTTCCACCTCTCCAGCTTCCTGTGACTCCTTCTCTCTTTATCACCTTTGCTCCTGATTATTTTCTCATCTTTCTCAAACAGTCATAATATTTTTGCATTTAAATCCATAGTCACTTGAGAACTGATCCTTTTTATTTCTTTTCTTAACTTTATTTTTCCAAAGTTCTAGTAACAATTCAGTGGATTCAAAGTATTTCATTTCCTTTCAGTTGACTCTTAGCATTTTGTTGTCTGTTTTTATACATAGACTTTGAGTGTCTTGGTGTTGTACTTGCTTAGGTTTAAATAATCCCAAATGTTTACAAGAATTTATTCTCTTTGGAATTAGAATTCTTTGCTTTTATTTTATTTTTCTCACCCCACCTTTGTAAGAAAATAAGGGTAAAAACAGCAAAGGGAAAGTGTTAATTAAACTGAATTTTTAAAAACAGTGGCTTTGTGGAAATGAAATTTGTGTTCTCATTGTGGCAAGGATCAGACAGTTGAGGAAGAACGATATTCCTCGTTTAAGAGCACCCTCTTCTGTCATTGTAAGAAAGTCGTAATTTCTAATCACATAATAAACACACCATGTGCTTCTCAGGATGTTGTTTCTTCTGGCTTAGTAATTCGCTAGTAGTTCATTTGTGGTTAACGATTGACTTATGAGGACATAACAAATTTGTATCTCAGTACATTTAAGAACATACTTTAGCATAATGATATTATCTGTGAAAATTCAGAGAGTTCATTTTCATAAATGCAATTCACTCATTCGTTCATTGCTTCATTTATTCTTTGGTTAGCACATTATTCAAATAGCTGTTGTCATATCATATACGTGTTGTGTGCTTAAAATGGAAAGATAATGAAAATTATGATCTTTATTATCCATTGGAAAATGCAATCTACCCTCATAACTTCAAACATCGCAAATTTTAAAGATGATAAAATAGGAGCTACTATATTCTCTTCTATTATTAGAAGTCTAGGTGTGTGTGTGTGTGTGTGCTTGTGCACGTGCGCATATTAAAAAGTGTAGAGATCAGAAGACAACCTTACGTCATGGATGGTGTGGATTATCACTTCTTCCTGGTATTGGACTTGTGTCATAGGGACTACATAGAACACTTTCTTGCTCTTCCACCTCCCTAGCAATTTTGTGTAAATTGTAAGAAGACATTTTAATGCAGGGTTGTCTAGGAATGATAGTTAAAATGTCCAAAGGCTATTTTCCCCTCCACCATTAATGGCATTTTATTTTATTTAAAAAACACATAAATAGGCCAAACAATAACTTCTAGAATTTTATTAAAGTATTCTATTTAGTCAAGTAAGTAATTGCTTTGATCATGCTATCATGAGTTTTTGCTGTTATGACAAAGCAATGAAATTATAAAATTGTGTGAATTGATTTGTTGTGTGTGTATAGAGATTTTTGAGTTCTGCCTTCTATATCTGGTTCTTATAGTGTTGGATACATAAGAACATTTGCCTGTTTTAGTACTTTAGAGTGTTAATTTTAATTTCACAATATGTATTCATTAAAATATATTTATATTATAATTTGGCTATTTGCTTTCACACAAACACACACACACACATATGTAAGATTATACCAATTGTCTCCATTTCTATTTGTCCAGTTGTTTCCCCTGAATTTTTTACTTTTCTTCTTGACATATTTCTTATTTAAAAATAAATTAGATTAAATTATATATATATTATATATGTATATATACAAAGTATGTATGTATCATTGTTTACAGACATAAGACTGTATTATGTACATACCTCCCAATGTTTTATAGTCTGTGTTTAGTTGACTGTAATTTTTATATATACATACACACACACACACACATATATATATATAATGATCGATATACTTGAAAGTATTTTTTGTGTTTTAATTGACTATAACTTATATATATAACACAATATATATATTTATATATATAAACACAATATATATATATATATATGTTGATAGTTTAGAATATATTCTTTCTGCTTAGTTTCTCCTAAAGCAATTTCATTAGATACTGACTCCTAAATCTTTTCTTTACCCTCTTTTCTCCTATACCCACCTGTTCACTTGATCACAGCCTCTGCTGCCTGGGATGCACTGATGCCCTTAGTGTTCTCAAGTAACTTGCTATTAGAGACTTTACCTTCAGTAGATTATGCACAATCTACTTATTAGGCACAAAGCATGTAGAGACCACACTATTATAATATTATATAACTATATTATAATGTCAAAAAAAGAGGTAACAGTGATTCTGAGCAATTGCTCATAATCATTCTTATTAAAGTTTTTCTTTGAAAATGGTATTTGATTTACAAACAGTATATAAAGATATGGATCTCTTGGCAGTAGTATAATTACACTTTGCTCCAACTATTTCCTTCCTGAAATTCCATCTGCCTTTCTGTTCTCTGCCATATCTTGTCCCCCACCTTTGAGCTTTGCATTTGAGAGAAATAAATTTAGTTCTTCTCCATCTGGATTTCAATTGCTAAAGTTTAAGTACTTGAGGAGGTTGCCAAGAATGCAAAGCTTTTTGCTTGCTCAGCTGAGACTATCTAAAGCCAGGGAGCTTTCCAGCTCAACAGGGTTGAAGAGGACAAGACTACAAATGGCCTTACTGTAAACATTTGACATCAAATAGCATCATCCACTTAGCTGATGTCTAATAAACATCATATGGCAGACCAGTTTCTTTGAGAGACCTTAGAGATTAATAACATACATCCAATCTCTGAATCAAATAACAGTTTATGATACATTTCTACACTAAATAATATGAGGAAAAGTATAAACCTGAGATGTGAAATCAATTACGTAATGGACTTGAGACTCTTTAAGAAACTCACTTGAAATTCAGTTTCATCAATGTTAATCTCTCTCTCTCTCTCTCTCTCTCTCTCTCTCTCTCTCTCTCACACACACACACACACACACACACACACACACAGAGTAGGTGGGAGGGCGAATGTGTGCACAGCTTCTGAGTGGGCTCACACATTCTGCTGCATGCCCGTGGAGGCCAGAGGACTACTTCAGAGAGTCAATTCTTTTCTTTCACCATGTGGCTCCCAGGGTTCAGGTTCAAACTCAGGTTCTCAGTCCTAGGCTGCAAAGTACTTTTACTGTCTGAGCTATCTATTGCTTGGAGTATTATATTGTTTTTTATTTGTTTGTTTGTATGTTTTTACAGCGTGTATTGTTTTGCTCTTTGACAATTTCATACATGTATAATGTTTATCCTGATAATTATGATCACCTCACTAATTTCCCTCTTATTTTGTTATCCCACAACACACACACACACACACACACACACACACACACACACACACACACCCTTTCCACCTTTATGACTTTTGTTGTTGTTATTTAGAAACCCAATGAGTTTAATCAGGATCATCCGTGTTATCATGGCTTTGAAACTCTCCTCTGGAGCCTGGTGGGAACACTAATGGGCACCCAACTAAAGTCAGTGCCTACACTGTCTCTAGAATCTCAGTAGCTAATAGCTGCAAAATGAAGGGTATGGCCTCCTAACCGCCTCTGGAGAGAGAAACAAACTACCTAATCTAAGATATGCGTGCCAACTCAAAATGATTTAAGAATTTAAATAGATAATAATGAATATTTTTAGGTATTTTTATGTTTCATTATAATTTGAATATCAACCTTCAAAAGATTTTGCAGTTCTCTTCTAGATAAAAAAGCCATAAACAAAAATATAATGCAATATGCATCATTTCACTTCGAGTTTATGAAACTTTTTTTCACAATTCCCTACAGTCTGAGAAAAAAATCAAGAATCTTTGATATGCAATATGAGTAATTCCCAGAAGAACTCACAAGGCCTGTTGTTGTTTATTTTTGCTCTAAGTATGCAAATAGACTCCTATCTGTACTTTTAATCTTCTCACAAACATCTATTGAGAAGTCAGAAGATAGACTTATTTATGAACTAATTCTATCCTTTATTTTTATGCAACACAAATATGGGATTTGAAATAAAAAAGAAAGAATGGAATTGCAGAAACTAGCTATATACGAAACTGGAGAACTGTATCAGAAAAACATCTTTTGAGCCAAGTGTGGTGGCTCACAGCAATAACTCTGGCCCTTGTAAGGCTGAGGCAGCAGAGTACATCAAGTTCAAGATGTACTTGGTCTACAGAATGAGACTCAAAAACACAAAAATCTTTTAAAACCATATAAACATAAAAGTGGTAATAATACATAGTTCTGAAATGGTGCATCCCACATACTAGAAAATGTCAAAAATATGTACAACTGCATCAAACATCTAATGTTTCTTGAAATATAGTTACTTTGTTTTATCTTACACACACAGAAATTTGTATATTAGTTCCATAATTCACAATTTTACCTGGCTAATCACATTGGTTTATGATTCAAGCCTTATTTACCAATAAGTAAACTATCTGACTGAAACGCAAAAAACAATGAAACAACAATTAAGAACTTACCTACACATGGGACCAGTGTTCTCTACCACACAAGTGCCACCATTTCTGCAATAATATACTGGACACTCTGAAAAAGAAGCATCACGAAGGAGACAGTTGATAAGAAACATTTTATAGGTAAGGGGTGTGTGTTTGTACTAGCTATTTCATTAAATCTCATCTGAGGATAACTGGCTTCTCGGTTACTACAAGCAAGGAATTCTCCCTAGGCACACCACTTGCTCCTGATTTGGCCAGTGGTTCCTGATGGTCTAGATGCTTTTTGCCCTTTATGTACCTGAATGACATTCTAAAAGAGAAGATATTTAACCCTAGATTAGGCACAATCTATTTATTTCTTAGATATCTTCAGGGCTTATTTTTTGAAATACTAGATGTTTGTGTTTCCTGAAATAATTTTGTGTGTGTGCCACAGAAGCCACTGAACGATGGCGAATTAGCATGCATGGGTGGTCATGCACTCCTGTGCATATGTATGACCTGCCTTTTGGTCTGTGACAGATACTGACATAGTTCATTTGGTCCCAATTACCCAGGCACTACTATTTCATTGAAAGTGCCACTCCCTAGTTCCCTTTAGAATGGACATTTATTTTCAAAGACCGTCTACTTACAGGTTAAATATTTCAAAAACAATTAAGCCATATATTTTCACATACTTTCTACTGCATAAGCACTTTGTGCCTTTAGCTCTCTGTGGTGGACATATTGACCCCACATCTCCATGATGCACCAAGACTGGCCAGTGTTTCTGATTCCCAAAGTTCCCATCTTTCTTTAGCACAGTCATTTTTTTTTCAGGATTCTATACTACCCTGCTTGGGCTATTGTAGCTATAATATTTGATGGAAACCTTTAATACAATGATACAGTGTTTTTCCTGGCCACCTATGAAATGTCTGACTTTGACCTCGGCCCTGAGAATATGATCAGTAACAGTACTGGCAACTTGACACTCTTGGTGAGGTTTTTGTTACTGGAACCAGCTATCTGAATTGGAATTTCAGATCAACTAAGCAGCTGTGTAATATTGGGGGAGGTTGTTAACTTCTCTGTGTGTTTGCTCTTTAATAAACAAGAGTTAAAACAGAACCCTTCTCAGGTTGTGTTGAGGGTATTTGGGAACACCTCATGATGAGTTCATAAAGATGTGCAGGTATGGAGCCTACTGTCACTAATATTCTAAGCTTAAGGAGGAGACAAAAGAGTAGTGAGGCATCAAAACACTGTAGAAAACAGCTTCTAATTCTTCGCGACTAACAGGTCTAAAAACCTCCCGACCAAAAAAAGCCCAGGACCAGATGGTTTAAATGCAGAATTCTACCAGAACTTCCAGGAAGAGCTAATACCTATACTCCTTAATGTATTTCACAATATAGAAACAGAAGAATCATTGCCAAACTCTTTTTATGAAGTTACAGTTACCCTGATACCAAAACCACACAAAGACACAACCAAGAAAGAGAATTACTGACCAATCTCACTCAGGAACATCGACGCTAAAATACTCAATAAAATACTGGCAAACCGAATCCAAGAATACATTAGAAAAATTATCCATTATGATCAAGTGGACTTCATCCCAGAGATGCAGGGCTGGTTCAACATACGCAAATCTATCAATGTAATCCATCATATAAATAAACTGAAAGAAAAAAACCATATGATCATTTCATTGGATGCTGAAAAAGCATTTGACAAAATTCAACACCCCTTTATGATAAAGGTGTTGGAGAGATTGGGTATATGAGGATCATACCTAAATATAATAAAAACAATATATAGTAAGCCGACAGCTAACATCAAATTGAACGGAGAGAAACTCAAAGCCATTCCACTAAAATCAGGAACATGACAAGGCTGTCCACTCTCTCCATACCTCTTCAATATAGTGCTTGAAGTTCTAGCAATAGCAATAAGACAACATAAGAGGATCAAGGGGATTCGAATTGGAAAGAATGAAGTTAAACTTTTGTTATTTGCAGACGATATGATAGTGTATATAAGCGACCCCAAAAACTCTACCAAAGAACTTCTACAATTGATAAACACCTTTAGTAATGTGGCAGGATACAAGATCAACTCCAAAAAATCGGTTGCCCTACTATACACAAAGGATAAAGAAGCAGAGAGGGAAATCAGAGAAACATCACCTTTCATGATAGCCACAAATAGCATAAAATATCTTGGGGTTACTCGAACCAAGGAAGTGAAAGAC
Organism: Myodes glareolus; assembly: GCF_982192425.1. Lineage (NCBI taxonomy): Eukaryota > Metazoa > Chordata > Mammalia > Rodentia > Cricetidae > Myodes > Myodes glareolus. The sequence goes on from NC_142039.1 coordinate 11,237,481, forward strand.
ATATTTGACAAGAACTTTAAGTCCTTGAAGAAAGAAATTGAGGAGGATACCAGAAAATGGAAAGACCTCCCCTGCTCTTGGATTGGGAGAATCAACATAGTAAAAATGGCAATTCTACCAAAAGCAATCTATAGATTCAACGCAATTCCCATCAAAATTCCATCAAACTTCTTCACAGACCTTGAGAGAACAATAATCAGGTTTATATGGAAGAACAAAAAACCCAGGATAGCCAAAACAATCTTATACAATAAAGGAACTTCTGTAGGCATTACCATCCCTGACTTCAAACTCTATTACAGAGCAACAGTATTGAAAACAGCTTGGTATTGGCATAACAACAGAGAAGTCGACCTATGGAATCGAATAGAAGACCCGGGTATTAACCCACAAACGTATGAACACCTGATATTTGACAAGGGAGCTAAAGGTATACAATGGAAGAAGGAAAGCATCTTTAACAAATGGTGCTGGCATAACTGGATGTCAACCTGTAGAAGAATGAAAATAGATCCATATCTATCACCATGCACAAAACTCAGGTCCAAATGGATTAAAGACATCAACATTAATCCGACCACTTTGAACCTGATAGAAGAGAAAGTGGGAAGTAGTCTACAAGATATAGGCACAGGAGACCACTTCCTAAGCAGAACCCCAGGAGCACAGACAATAAGAGAAGCAATGAATAAATGGGACCTGCTGAAACTGAGAAGCTTCTGTAAAGCAAAGGACACTGTCAGTAAGACCAAAAGGCTACCTTCCGACTGGGAGAAGATCTTCACAAACCCCTCATCAGACAAAGGCCTGATCTCCAAAATATACAAAGAACTCAAGAAACTAGACACTAAAACTCTAATTAACCCAATTAAAAAATGGGGTACTGAACTTAACAGAGAATTCACAACAGATGAACTCTGAATGACCAAAAGTCACTTAAGGTCATGCTCAACCTCCTTAGCGTTCAGGGAAATGCAAATCAAAATAACTTTGAGATATCATCTTACACCTGTCAGAATAGCCAAACTCAAAAACACCAATGATAGCCTATGCTGGAGAGGATGTGGAATGAGGGGAACACTCATCCATTGTTGGTGGGAATGCAAACTTGTGCAGCCACTGTGGAAATCAGTGTGGCGGTTTCTCAGGAAACTGGGAGTCAACCTCCCTCAGGACCCAGCAATTCCACTCTTGGGAATATACCCAAGAGATGCCCTATCATACTACAAAAGCATTTGTTCACCTATGTTCATAGCAGCACTATTTGTAATAGCCAGAACCTGGAAACAACCTAGGTGCCTCACAATAGAAGAATGGTTAATAAAGGTGTGGAACATATACACATTAGAGTTCTACTCAGTGGTAAAAAACAATGACATCTTGAATTTTGCATGCAAATGGATGGAAATAGAAAACGCTTTACTGAGTGAGATAAGCCAGACCCAAAAAGAGGAATATGGTATGTATTCACTCATATGTGGATTCTAACCATAATTAAAGGTCTTTGAGCCTATTATTCGTGATCCTAGAGAAGCTAAATAAGAAGATGAACCTGATGAAAATCATGTAGCTATCTGCCTGGAGATTGGAAATAGAGAAGAGTCCCAGGTAACCTCGGGTGCATGGGGGGGTGAGAGGGTTGTTGGAAGGGGAGAGGGTTAGAGAGAAGGGAGTAGGGGAGGAATGGGGAAAGCTAGGTGGACTGGGATGGGGGAGGGAGGAAAGATGGATTTGGGATCAGGGAAGAATATATTTCAACTAAAGGAGTCATTTTAGGGTTTACAGGAGACTTGATTATAAATGGGATCCCAGGTCCAAGGAGAGATCCCCAGATTGTTCTCTGGACAGAAGAGAGGGTGCCTGAAACGGCCTAGGCCCATAACCATACTGATGAATATTTTGCTTATCACCATAGAACCTTCATCTGGCGATGGATGGAGATAGAGACAGAGACCCACATCGGAACACTCGACTTAACTCCCTAGGTCCAAACGAGAAGCAGAAGGAAAGAGAAAGTGAGCAAAGAAGGCAAGATCAGAGAGAACCTTCATCCGACGATGGATGGCGATATAGATACTCCCACATTGGAGCACCGGACTGAGCCCCCCAAGGTCCAAATGAGGAGCAGAAGGAGGAAGAAAATGAAAAAGGAAATAAGGACTGTGAGGGATGCGATCACCCACTGATACAAGGGGACGGATCTAATGAGAGTTTACCAAGGTCAGTTGAACTGGGACTGAACGAGGACGCAATCCAACCAGATTCTCTGAATGTGGCCGGATTCTCTGAATGTGGCTGGCCCGGAGTCTTTCAGAAAAGTCATTGACAATGGTACTGGGACTTGTTTCTTCTGCATATACTGGATTTTGCGGATCCAGTCCGTCTGGACACTCACCTTCCTGGACCTGGAGGGAGGGGGGAGGAACTTGAACTTCCCACTGGGCAGGAAACCCTGAATGCTCTTAGGGATGGAGAGGGAGGAGGAGAGGGAGTGGGGGGAGTGGGAGGGTGTAGGGAGGAGGGGCGGAAATGGAAACTTTTATAATTTAATAAAATTACAAAAAAAAGAAAAAGAAAAAAACAAAAAAAAAAACAAAACACTGTAGAAGAAAATGTAGCATCTTAGATGGGCACTAATAATTGATAGGAAAAACAAGGATGGGACCTTAGGTAAATCAGGGCATACTCTGTACATTACACTTGGCACCCACTTATGTTGACAATCACGTGCTTGTGTGAAGGTAAGCATAGAGGCTGCTAGGCTTGCAAAATGGATTTGACGTGTTTCAATAATGGGGGTTGGGGAGTTCACCATGGTTGAATTTGTGGTAATTTAAGAGTCAGAAATACAGGAGTCTATATTCAAAGCATATAGACTCATGGAAGCTAGGACTTTAAGAAGGAGTCTGGGAGCCTTCATGCTTAGAAAGAGAACACACTGGCTGAAGTCTGTCCAGCAAAGAGGAAAATCAAGAAAGAAACTGACCCCCTTAATAGTCCTTGTGAAGAAATGGTTGCCGCCTAAAGGAATAGGCTAGGGCTGAAACAGAGGGGTGAGAGCTGTACACACTTATTAGCAATTAAGATTCTGAAGTTGAAATAGTTTCATGATTATTTAGAAGAGTAGAGAATCATGTTTCCGGTTCTGACTGGGCCACTGGCACGCTGGTGGCTTCATTCACATAGTCAAATGACTGATGGGGAAGGGAAATTGAACAATGATTCTGTGTTGGGTTGGTTAAGGGACATGCAAAGAGATACACTCCATGATTCTCCATGGCACTGAAATCTGCAATTCTGGGCCATATGAAATAAGGCTTAGACTCACGAATTTGAATGTGGAGCTTTCTTTATGGCCATTGGTATTTGTGCCAAAAAAAGGCATGCCATTAGGAGTTAAACGTAAACCTAAGTTTAACGTAGAGAGAGAGTGTATGTTAGGGAAAGAGAGAAAACTAACTTTTCTTGGGAGGAGAAAAGATTATTTATGAAGAAAATAAAGAAATAGAAATTTTATGGGGACACTGAGGATTAAAGTAGATCACTGGGGGCCAATTGGTTTGAGGAAGATAGTCCAGATAGTCATTGAACATGCCAAAAGCATTAGGAAAGAAGGCAGAAGAGTGGGGAAAGGGGTGTCTGAAAATACCATGGGTTTAATATCTAGTGTCAAGTGTCATTTTGGATTTCCAAAGCATTCAACAATTTGCTTTCCCAGTAGTGCCTTTTCCATCTTGGCTCCCCTCGCCTAGTTTCATTTAACTATCTAGAGGCTGCAGAATTGACACAGAAAGTGAAAAGTCATCTTTCCTTCTGTGATATGCCTCCTTGAACTGAATAGATGCAAAATTTCCTCAAAAAACAAAGAAACAGATCCTCCGGTAAAGGAGCCCAGCAATTGGCAGGGCACAAAGAGACACAAATATGTCCTACTTTTTTCTCCTAAGTACAATTTTAGTCTCTTAAGTAATGATTTTGTTCTAGTGCAAAAAGTGAAACCAAATAAACAAACAAAACCAAAACATCTTCAAAGTGTGATGCTGTCAGGCATCACAGTCCACAGGGCAACCATTGCCCACCTCCTTCTGGAGTCAAGCATGTTCACTACGATCACCTCAAATAAAGCCGCCTTGCTGCTTGTCAGCATGATGCGATGGGAACCTGGTCTATGTTTCTTTATGGTTGTCAATGGACTAATGGGGAGAGAACAAGGACACTGAGTAGAGCATAAGGTTGGGTGTTTTTCCACAGGTATCATCTTCTGTGGCTTCTTTGTTGTTGAACTCTGCTTGAAATAATATCTCTAACTGGCCTTGAACTCACCAAACGAGGCACTCACTTGTCTGCCTCCCCAGGACTTAGATTAGAAGGTACCAGCATGGCAGGCTTTCAATTTTTATTTCATTTATTTATTTTTGTGTGGTTTCTGGGGGTCAATCTCTTCTGTTTGGGCTTTCAAAACAAGTACTTTATAGATTGAACTCTCTTTCTGGCTTCAAAGCTGGTGTTTTTTTCAGTGTGTATTTTTTTTTCTGTGAAGGCGTTATAAATTCATAGCAGATCATTAAATTGAAATACAGACTATTTTCATTTTTAATCTTCTCAAACCAATTTTGAGCACTAAATGAAATGGTGAAGGGGATTGATATGGTTTGTTAGGAATGAAGAAGATCATTATTTCCAGTACATAATAGAAGAATCCATAGGAGTATATTACAATGCTCACAAGGCCACTTGTTCTTTGGCTACAGTGACCTCTCACTGGCCTAACCCTCTGGCCTTGGTGATTATGATCCTGTGTCTGGAGACCAACACAACTCACTGATATAACAATTGTGGGAGAGTTTAGATTTAATCCCATTCTGGTGTATTACTTTGGAAAGGCATGCACGGAAGCACAGATATACTCTTAAATATGTAACTAGGACCCTATTTTTTTCTCTGAATTAAATAGATGCTTGAATGTGTCATCTGCTGCACTAAATTTTTCTGGAAAGATGGATAACTACAAAAACTCTTATTTTAGCTCTGTGTTACCTAGGATCAGGCATTTATGACCTGTGTGCGTTTGGGATTTTAAGTGCATATTTTTCATCTAAAATATTTATCATTTATCTGTCTATCATCTATCTATCTATCTGTCTGTCTGTCTGTCTGTCTATCTATCTATCTATATCTATCTATCTATCTATCTATCTATCTATCTATCTATCTATCTACCTATCATCTGTCTATTGAGATATTTGATATAAACATACAGATAGATATATGAGAGTTGGAAAGAGGAAAGTATAATTTTATCATTTCTACACTAGTGAGTTGTATATGTAAGTCATTAAATAATTGTTCTCACTCATCTCTGTATTGACTGGAGGAGTTTTGTGAATGGCCAGGAAACTAAACATTTCCATCACTCTACGTCTTCAGCTTTTGCTCATCCCTTCTCCCATTGTTATAAGCCCCATCTCCTGTAAGGACACTTTGTGTTTTAACAAAAAAAACTTGCCTGAAGATCAGAGTGCAGAGCTAAACCACTGAGGCCAGGGAGTGGTGGCTCACACCTTTAATCCCAGTACTAGGGAGGTGGAGACAGGAGAGAAATAGCTGGGCAGAGAGAGGAATATAAGGTGGAAGGAGACAGTACCTCATTGCAGTCTGGGGTTTGGTGGAGACAGTTGCAGTCTGAGTTTTGGTGGAGACAGATGGAGTTTGGAGTGGCATTCTAAGGACATGCTCACCCCTTCTTCAGGCTGAGCATTGGTAGAGGTAAAAAAACCTCTCTAGTGGCTGGCCTCTCTGCTTCTCTGATCTTCAACATTAATCCCTATATCTGATCCTGGGATTTTTATTATTAAGACCAACTAAAATTTGTGCTCCAATCACCAGCATTTGAAGACCTGCTGTGAGACAAGTACAGTCTAAACAGTTTGAAATATGTTGTTTTCTTAGCCCTCAGAACATTGTGTGGAAATGGAAGCTCCAAGGGATTAACCAAATTTATTTGAGTTGTTAGCAAAGAAACATATACACTCTAAACAACTCTTTTACATCCAACTCAAAGTGCTTCTTGCTTAAAAATGTCAAATATTTTCTTATTTAGTTCACTTTCAATATGTGGTGTCTATACACTGTAAAGATAAGAAACAAATGTACAATATCCACATATGGTTTAAAGAGATGTGTGAATCCTAAAACTTATGTAGCAAGTCAAGACCTCAGTGATGGATAGTCTTTCATAAAGATACAAGGTGTGTGTGTGTGTGTGTGTGTGTGTGTGTGTGTAGTACAGGTGCTTGTTTTTGTGTATATGACTTTGAAGAAGCCACATACTCAGGAGATACCATACATATTGATTTTAAGATGAGCTATTTCACAGAGGCCTAAGTCTCACCATAATTAGCTAAAGTATTTGGTGAGCTAGTCCCAGAGAAATGTCTGTCTATGTTTTCCAGCTCTAAAATTATGAGCATGCACTAACATGCCTGGATGGATCGATTGATCTATCTATCTATCTATCTATCTATCTATCTATCTATCTATCTATCTATCTGTCTATCTATCATCTATCTATTTATTCATTTTTGTCTTGATTTTTGAGACAGGGTTTCTCTATGTTACCATCCTAGCTGTCCTGGAACTTGCTCTGTAGACCAGGCTGGTCTCAAACTCACAGAGATTCTCCTGCCTCTGCCTCTCGAGTGATGGGATTAAAGGAATATACCACCACTGCCTGGCTGCTTGGATTTATTTTAACAGTGGTTCTGTGGATCTGAACTCAGGATCTCACACTTTCATATAACATCGTACTTGTCTCTGGAGCCTCATTTTTCTATATTTTGAAGCCCCACTGCAAGGGTCATAGGAGGGATTATTATGTCTCAGAGTCTTAAAGTAGCTCCAGGATCCTTGCTGGGAATTTTTAGTGCTTTGGTTTTGTTTAAAACCGTCTGAAACTTTGTGAAGCTATGTTATTATCATACATTATATATGATATTATATTTTTGATGTATTATCCTACAATTTTATATTTTCATGCCATTTTCTAATTCTCTATGCAATGGAATATCACCATAATTATAGTATTACTTTATCATAAATTTTCCAAACTGCTACCACTGTACATAATTAGAAATATTATTTCCAGTCTAATTTCAGTTGGAGGAAACTTGATAATTTTTTTCTGTTGCATAAGCAATCAAAACCTGAAAAAGTTATGGCCTCCTAATGCGACTCAGGGACTGACAAAATTCATTGAAGTATTCTCACTGTGCCTGAGTCTGATGTTCTTAATGACTAACTTAAACCCTGAGGTGTGCAAAGACAGACGCTCACCGTCTGCTGTGAGGCCACTATGGGGAGTACTGGCCACTACAAGGATAGATCTCTAAAAACCCATCTAAGGCTGACCTTAAGAGAAGTGCCAATTGAAAAAGCAGAGGTGTGTGGCATACACTGGCAAATGTGCATTGTGGATCTGTTTTAAAGGCATTCTTTAAAACACAAGTGTTGAACACATGTCCTTGTGGTATGATTAAACATCCTTTGGGTATATACCCCAAAGTGGCATTTCTGAGTCTTGAGAAAGGTTGTTTCCGAATTTTCTGAGAAACCACCATACTGATATCCAAAGAGCTGTATCAGCTTACACTCCACCAGCAATGCAGGAGTGTTCCCTTTACTCTACATCCTCAAAAGCATAAGTTGTCATCAGTGTTTTTGATCTTGGCCATTCTTACAGGTGTAAGATGGAATCTCAGAGTTGTTTTGATTGGCATTTCTCTGATAGCTAAGGATGTTGAGCATTTCCTTAAGTGTCTTTCAGCCATTTTAGATTCCTCTGTTAAGAGTTCTCTGTTTAGGTCTATACTCCATATTTTATTGGATTATTTGTTCTTTTGATGACCAATTTCTTGAGCTCTTTGTATATTTTGGAGATCAGTCCTCTGTCTGATGTGGGGTTGGTGTAGATCTTTTTCCATTCTGTAGGCTGCCATTTTGTCTTGTTGGCCATGTCCTTTGCTTTATAGAAGCTTTCCAGTTTCAGGTGGTCCCATTTATTAATTGTTTCTTCAGTGTCTATTCTACTGGGGTTATATTTGGGAAGATAGCAACATTGTTTGTTATAGTCAGAACATAAAAACAACCAAAATACCCCTTGACTGAAGAATGGATAAGGAAAATGTGATACATTTACACAATGGGGTACTACACAGCAGGAAAAAAAAATGACATCTTGAAATTTGCAGACGAATGGATGGAGCTAGAAAACTTCTTATTCAGTGAGGTAACCCAGACCCAGAAAGACAAATATCATATGTATTCACTTGTAAGTGGTTTTTAAACATAAAGCAAAGAAAATCAGCCTACAAATCACAATTCCAGAGAACCTAGACCACAATGAGAACACTAAGAGAGACATATATGGATCTAATCTTCATGGAAAGTAGAAAAAGACAAGTTCCCCTGAGTAAATTGGGAGCATGGGGACCATGGGAGAGGGCTGAACGGAGGGGATAGGAAGGGAGCAAAGCAGAGAAAAATGTATAGCTCAATAAAATCAATAAAAAAGAAAAAACAAAATGGATAACTTAAAAAAAACCACAAGTGTTAACTTTATCATATTTAATAGAGGAACCCAAAGAACAAAAATGTAAATAGAGAGTACAAAATATGGATTTCATTTGTGACAAGGGCTTCACTAGCTGTTTGTGTCACTTTAACCCAGTAGCTATGTCAATGTGACCTGCACTTCATGAGTGGACTGTAAGTGACAGATACTTGACTGAAATCAATGGATGTCTATCACCCAGTTTGAGTGGCAAGTCTTCCATTTCTCTGACCTTATTTTTAATGGTACAGCATGTCAGTGCAGGCAATAAATCATAGCACAGTTTGATTTGTGCTCATAGAAGGATGTCTTAAAGAAAATCTTATCATCACAAGGACATAAGCAAACTGTTAAGAATCTCAAAGAACAGAACTGTATTATTACCATACTATTATTCTCTTTATTCATTTTTTATTACTAAGTCTAACTGTACCTCAGACTGGACTCTAAATCCCAATTTTCCTACACCAGCTCCTGAGTTATGAGTCCTGAACCTCTATATGTCTCTATCCCCAGCTTCCTTCTTACGCTCTTTCAACAGACTAATGGGCCTCCCCTTGGGGTCACTTATCTTTAGGATCTAAGATGCCTAGTAAAGGAAAAAAGAAAAAAAATGCTTTTGTAGATTATCTTTGTATATTTCATATATTGGTCTATATATTTGTATATGGGACCAGATCTGGTGATTTATTCATTTGGTATTATACTCATCAAAATCAGAAGTGGGTAAATGAGCCTTTTGTGAACTACTACTGGTTCATGCTTGTACCACATACTTCATAATTCCATGGGTACCTTTAAAGACATAAAATATATTCCTGCCTACAACTGATATAAAATATTTCCAACTTATTAAGAAATATGATCAAATATATCTTTTATTACTGATTTATATTATCATTTAATTTTGACAGAATTATATTGCCTCTAGTTCTCTATTACTTTACAAATACCCTACATGAAATAAAAATTTGATCACTCAGGAGAGAAGATAAGAATAGCCTATACCATGAGATTTTATATGTTATAGGAATTTTTAGAGAAGTTTTTATACACACAGGACAACTGTTGTACATTATCAGCTCTTATGCTGTATGAATGCTCCAAGATCATAAAAATGTTTCAGAAAAATAAAAAATGCTCAAAAGAAACCTAAAATTTAATTACTTATAAAAATATATTATTAAATTATGTGATACTCTCATCAAAAAGTAGGAAAATGCATGTAGTTTCATAAAGATAATGCAGTTGTATTCCTTCAGGCATAGAAATATCTGAATCATCTGCCTGTTTTCTAGTATTCATTATTTAGTGGACACTTTATGTAATAATAAAGAGTTCATTCCCTCATTTAAAAACTTAACAAACCTAGGATTTCAACAATCTTCATGCCTCCAAACCAATACCATAAATCCATGTCTATTATTATTTAGAAAATCCACTTTTAATATTTTATCACCTGCAGATTTAGTTAATAGTTTATATTGCAAAGGAAAGTTCAAAAGAAGATGGGGTACCTGAGCAGCTGGACTCATCGAGTTGGAAGTGTTCGCAGTGGGCTCTACCATCACAGCGCTGGTGAGATAGGACACAGATGCCTGAGGAGTTGCACATCAAAGCTCCACTGGGGCAGCTCCGATTGGCTGAACAGAAAACAGTGCCGACGGTTACGATGAGGAGTGGTAGCAAGTACATCTGCTTTTTAACGCGTTTCTAATAATGAAATGATTGCTGCCTTACCCTTTATTTTTCATATTTTATTTTATAAAACAGTTCCTTTATGTTTCTTTTTCTTTATTCTGGGCAGAGAAATATCTCAACAATTATAAAAGCTCTGGCTTCTCTTCCAGAGAACCCAGGTTTGATTCCCAGCTCCTTCATGGCAGTTCAAAGAGTCTGTAACTCCAGCTCTAGAGATCTGATACTCTCTTCTAGCCTCTGGAGACATGGCATGCAGGTGACACACAGATATACTTGCAGCCAAAGCACCCATGCACATAGAAAAGTAATTTTTAAAAAGTCTTTATTTTCTTACATGTGTAGAGTGAAACATAATTAAATTCTATCCATATTTCTGATCCACTTCCACCATATCCCATTTGACATATGCCCGTCCCATCTTCAAGTCTTTTTAAAAACCCACTAGCTCCAAAGCTACAGAGAAACCGTATCTCAAAACAAAAACTAAACAGAACAATAAAACCCCACTAAATCTGCCTTAGTGCTGCCCCTATGGGAGTGGGGCTTCTACTGGAGGGTGAGAATCCTCTCAGAGAGTAATTTTCCCTCTCCACAATGATCAACTACCAATAGCTTCTCAGTAATGGGAGGGTCCTAGTGATCATCTGCCCTATCTGTGCCACATTTTTGGCCGGCTTGATCTTGTGCTGGTATTGTACAGGTAATCACAGCTGCTGGGAGCCTGTGAGTACATCACACACGTCGTGAGAAAACTTTTCTTTTTAAATACAATTTAAATTAGCCTATAATTTTCAGCAAAGGTAGAAAACATTGATGAAAGAATTTCTCAAATATTGTCAGGGACTCGATTTTATGTCCCCCCACAACTGATGTTGAGGTCTTAATACATAACAGGACTGTGTTTCTAGTTAGAGACTTAAATAAAGGATATTACAGCTAAGTGAAGCCATCAGGGTAAGACCCTACTCAAATGCTATTAATGTCCTTATGAGAAGAAATGAGGAGGGAGGGAGGAGAGAAAGGGAAAGAGAGAAAGCAAGAGCAGGGATGGAGGATGGAGAGAGAGGTGGGGGTGGGGAGAAGAAAGATAAGATTAGGGTTTGCATGATCAGAGGTAAGGTCCTGTCTTCTGGATTCTTCCAGAAGTGATAAATACTAAAATCTCTTTGGATCTTCAATTTCCAAAAAAGATTTAGAAGCTGTGAGTGGTCACTATGTATATATATATATTCAACTATGTTTTGAAGCACGATTAGTAAAACTTATAGAAAGAAATTGAGGTTCAACCTGAAGGTCAGCAAAACAAAATAGTCAGCCACTGGCTCTTACTTTGACTCCCCTTTTTGTCTAAAATAAAAATAGGCTATAACTAATATAAGAAAACTATATACAGTAAGCCAACATGTATAGCCATGGAAAGAACATAATAATTGCAGCCTGCATTGAAAAGAGTAGGTGCTCAATAACTGCATGTGTCCATGTGCTGATTGTCCTGAAAGCGTAGCTCCAGCCCATTCCCACCTGGCTTACAGAGACTTCACTCCAGAATCAGTATCCATCACTGTATATCAGAACTAGGTCCCCAAGAGGCCTCCTCCATCATGGGAAGCCCCCTTCATCTCCACACCCCACACCCTTCAAGGAACAGCGTTGACAACCAGCCATCATCCCTTATAAGGATATCCTTCTGGGCCATGGGCTAAGACCTGATAGGGGAAGTGACTTCCATAGTAGATATTTGAGAGAGACATCCGTGACTGGATCCTTAGAGGGCCATGAGCTCCTCCAGGAAGTTCGGAGCCTTCACAGGTACCAGCTCCCCACTCACGGCCCCACCTCCCCGGAAAATAGCCTTGGCACACCGTAGAGTCAGGAAGCAGCCATTCCTCAGATCTTACAGGGCTGCTGCTCTTCCAGAGATCACATCATGCTGTCTAGGTACAGGTGGTGCATGGTTAATAAAAACTCGGGAGATAAATTGGGGTTCAGCCTGAAGATCAGAAAAAGCAAAGGAGCCAGCCATTGGCTCTTGCCTTGACCTTTATACGACATTGCGATCCTACCTACAGGAGTCTCAGAATGAGACTGTATCTGAGAGCTGTCTCCTCTTATTTTATAGTCCTCTCTACTTCTAGAACTAAAGGTGTTCACTGGGATTAAAGGCATGTACTTCCCATGGCAAGCTATGTAGCTACTGGAATTAGTGGTTTGTTTTACCATTACCTGGTTTTGTAAGGGTGACCAATGGGGCTGCTTTACTCTCAGATCTTCACACAAGCTTTATTTATTCAAATACAATTTAAATCCCACTACGTTTCAGTTTAGTAAAGCATAGTATGTAAAATTTATGTGGCTCTAATGGATTGGATTCAGCATAATAGAAGCAGAGGGCTTCCTTGTTGTGGTTTCTAAGGACAGGTTGGCCCAACCTTAGAGCATAAGGATGGGTTAGAGGTGCTATGCTCACAGAACCCTAAATTGTCATGAAAATCATGTGTTTATTGAACCTCATCAAAACACTCTGCTGTGTGAGAAGCAGAGATTCCTTCCTTTCTCAGAGAGCACATTTCCTGTGGGTGAGAGAGCAGGATTCTAAGAGACAGTCACTTTGAGAAACAACTAAAATGTCAGAAAAAGATCAGACACATCTTTCAAAACACTGACATTGAAATGGAATGTAGGATTCATGGATAGGGTTGTTTGTTTCTAGTGCGTAGCATAAATTTAAGTGTTGCAAGAATAAAGTCTCTGGGGTCTTTACAATTTTATGTAGGAATGCCAGCAGCAGTTGATATTTGAAGGTCTTGTACTCTAACAAAATCAAACTTCCTAGCTGTCAGACTGATTCCACGGATTTGTGCTGAGATCAATATTTAAAAATAATTCACATAAAGTGATACCATGCCAATGAAGTATAACTTTTTCATAAACTGAAATGGTATATATTTTATCAAGAATCATTTTTCTCTCAAAAACTAATAGGAAAAACAAATACAGTTAATCTATATGGTAAGAGGGTCTTGCTGCGAGGCCTAGGCTACCCTAGAAATTATGGTCCTGCTGCCTTAGCCTCTTAAATACTGGGATTATAGGGACATTCCACCTTGTTTAGCTTACATGACTTTAACTACACAGCAGGATAAAACAAAAGTAGGAATCTCTATTTCAGGAAGCCTTTGTGATTCCAGCATTTGTTCTGTCCGTCAGTATCTACTCGCCTCCCTCCAAAATAGGTCGTCTGCCGATATACTGTTTTCTGTGACTATAAAGTGACAAGGGAGCAGTTTCTCAGAGAAATGGCATGCACAAGAAAGCTACAAAAGTTAGTTTCAGTGAGACTGGCCAGAGACTGGGAGTATACAGAAGTTACCTGAAGCTGGAGTTCAAGAATACATTAAGTAAAGGTCTCAGGGAGAGGGAGAGGGGGTGGTGAGCAGATGACTGGGGGAAAATGACGAGTCTTCTATAGCATGGTGGGATAACTAGGGATGTCAATGATTATTGTAGAATAACTAATAGCAGAGTGTAAATATTATCAGTAATAATAAGGGCTATATATCCCAAGTGATAGATTTGCCAAATAACCTGAAATGATCTTTGCATGTTGTGTATATGTGTTGGTATGTTACACTATAACCCATAAATAGATACGGACACTATATAACAATTGATGTGTGTGTGTGTGTGTGTGTGTGTGTGTGTGTGTGTGTGTGTGTGTGTAAGGGTGGTGTTTGAATAAGCAAAGGTAATCATAATCATTCTGATAAACTCATGCTTCCTGTCCAGTGTGTTGAATTTATGTTGATCCTCCCCATTAGCCAAACTCAGCCATACACTGGGCTATAAGTTAAAGAAGTTTATTATGTCTGTATATATGACCCACCCCTGCTAGACAGAAACTTGAGAAGCAGACAGGTATAGAGGGAGTTGACATATTTCTCACTATTAGCTGATGTGTCCCATGAAAGCTAGTGACACTTTTTGTGATGTGAAATGAATAACTTTCCTAAGATTATCCCTCATCAATATTTTTTATAATTGGCTACTATGTATGTCAGTTATGATGTCAGTATTACTAGTACTTGGCAACGGCAGTGTGAATTACAGTATGAAATAGTTAGCTCTTATGATAGTCACCATTGATAAAGTCTACATTAAAATATTGATAACTAAATCCATTTTATAGATGTCTGGGAGGATGGTATGAAAGAATATGACTAAGTACATAATGCCCTCAAAATAAATTTTTATTCTTTCAGCATTAACTTATTTTAAAGTTTCACTGAACATTAAACTGTTAAGACATTTCATAAGGGTTCTTGTTAGATTTAATTCAAGGACAGAATGTGCATCTGTACTGTCAGAGTTAGATTTGAATATACACCAAATCTTGTAGTTTTCATTCTAAAGGATCATGTGTAACTTTGCTGTTAAAATTACTGAGCTCCCGGACACAACAGGAGAGTTGCATATATGAATTCACAGCAATTCAAACACATGCACAAGACCTGTGTAAACTCAAGCTGGACAAAATCATAGCATAGAGAGAGGGAATAAGCATGAATCCCACTACAACTGGCATTTGATAGTGTCTAAGAGAGGGAGAATTAGTTTTCTTTAATGGTACATCCCCTGGTGAGTCAGCCACACTCCAAGGAAAAGAACTCTGAGATTTCTTGAGAAATACACACCGCACTTTCTGGGCTGGGTGGGGGATGACAAAGAAGAGAACTCAAAGTTGTGTAGGTAGAGGAGAGGGTGGTTATGGGAGAAGTTGGTGGAAGATAGTCAACACGTTCAAAACAGACTGTATGAAATTCTCAAAGAATTAATAAGCTACTGTTAAAAAGAGAGATACTGAGTTCCTCTACTCTGCCCCCTCCTCTTTTCCTTCTACTAGCCCATCCTTCTGAACCCCAGAATCCCATAAACTAAGTGCACATTCTGAAGTACATATTTCTCCACTGAGCTACACTCTCAGGCCCTTAATTCTGTTCTTTTACAACAACTATACTTTCAAAAAAATCATTCTCATGAACCATTTATGTACTGTTTGTTTTTAAAATAGTATCCACCAAGTGAATGAGTTTATAGATGCAAAATGATTTATGTTACTTAGGATTACTTTGGTAAGAGAGAATGGCAATCTCTAAGATAACGATAGATTGGAATAAATATGCCCCTAGATGTTAAAGCACGCTGTTTGAAAAAGAGTATGGCAAAAGACAGATTGTTCTCATGAGACATTTAGAAACAAAATTTTCTATAAACTTTATAGCCTTATTTGGACTGATTTTGGAGCATTTGTACATTGCCTAAGTATTTATACTAGAGGTTATAGAAAAATCAATAATTTATGTCATTTCCTATATTCAATACATATCCTTTGCTTTATGAATTCTGATAAATAGTAACTACATATGTTTTTTGTTGTCTACTTCTATAAAGGTATTTGTGAATATTCATTAACTATTATGTGACAGCATATAAAAACCACAGAAACAGAAATAAGTATACTTATAAACACTGTCTGCATGTATTTATATATACAGATAAAGATACAGACACATTCACATATGCTCATTATTTATAAACATCTCTGCCTTTTAAAACAAGAAGAAAATACTTTATTTTCTGTTTTAATTAATTTGAAGTAAAATTTAGTTACCGTTGTATATTATATAATGATTTACGCCTTGGAACACTCTTTCCATCTCTCCCATGCGTGTTTAGTTATCCATCTCTACGTGTGGTTCAAGCCTTGAGAATTTTTGGCTCATGTGAACTATCCCTTAACTTATAGTAATTGATTGTCCATCTAAAGACTTTAGGTCCACTCAGTTAAAGGTTTGTTTTGTAAATTAAAATCTTAAAACATGTTTTAAGATATGCTTACATGGAAAGAATCCTGTTTTGTTTTTTTGAGACATTCTTTCTACACAGCGCAGTCTGACCATGGACTCCCCACCTCTTGTCGCTCCTTCATAAGGAAGCTTCCCGTTTTTAAGCATGGATTATGTTCTGGAGAGCTTTCTATGTCAATTCTGCCTTGGATGCATATTCCAGATGCTGATGTGGCAACTGCATTTTGTCATACACGCCTTTGTTGTTATTTTGGGCTGTAGTGTTACTATTTTCTTCCAAGATCAGTTATGCTCTCTCATCTAAAACAACTTCTCCCCTCTGCCCTTTACTGTAAGTGCTAAGTAGAGCATCTCATTTTTACTGGAAACTCAATAACAGATATTGGTGTGAACTGATATTGCAGCACCTTGGGAAGGACTGGTCAAGATGAAATACTGCTTAACTTTTTCAGAGCCAGCAATTCAGTCAATTGAGATACATATACTTCAAAACACCATTTTTTCAGGTCCAGCTTCACATTAAAATTTAACAGAAAATCTCAAAAATAAATTAGAAGAAGCACCGCAGATAATCCTTCATTGTTGATTGTACTTCCAGAAGGGGACATTATGTGATACAGCAATGAAATCTTTTCGAGTGCCATTTGACCTTTATTCCTGGATCACAAAAATTAACAATTTAATTTGGACAGATTGTGAGCTAATTATCTTTATTCTAGTACAAGGAGTTTCCCACTCTATTCTTTTTTGTAAAGTTTTAACAGAAGGGTTTGACTAAGGTGTTCCAAAAGATAACGTGTATGACTTTATTAATTAAATCAGATAAAAATGAATCTGTTTTTGTAGAACTAAATTACATTTTAAAAAGCTCTGAATGGCCTATACTGTCTTAGATGCATCTCTTTAGGATCCTTAAAACTCAGAGGAGCTGGAGAGAAAGAATTGTAGATCGATGTCACTTCTAATTGATTCTTTGGACTACTATGCAAGGTTTCTAGCAAAATGGTGCCATAGGTCATAGTTTCACATATACTAAACACTGCAGACATGGAACATTACATGGAACAGAAGAGAAGAAGCAACAAAGGTACTCACAGAAAAGATCAGTATGGACTCCAGCAAGGACCTGCATTAAAATAGGGACAGAAAATAGAGATAGTACTACAGAGTTGCAAACTGCTGGTTTCCATGTCCTAGGAGCAAGAAGAATAACTGACGTCCTACACCTGACAGCAGCCTGAAACAAGGTTTCCTCTTCCATTGTCACTCATAAAGCCATCCTAAACCAAAGCACACCGGTTATGAGAAAGCAATGCTCATGAGAAATTTAAAAGAGGGAGGTAAGAACACCAGAACTAGTTTTGGCACCGAGGACTGTTTTTCCTAATGTACATCAAATACAGAATTTAATTAATCCAGAGCTACATACCAGGGAGTAGACTGCTTTCCAGAACTATTGGGTTTATTTGTAGTTTGGTCTACTTCCCCCGGCTTTCTGCAGGGACACCACAACCTACGTTTTTGCTCATCATTCTCTTCTATTACTCTCCTTAGATTCTGTGGGTTAAAATTTATCTCGTTTGCATCTTGATTTTTTAAGGAAAGGTACTTGGAGAACAGAAGTTTGGAGATCACCTTGACTTCTTAACAGCATTGGATAAAGGTCCCATGTGAAAGACACTCTCCATAATGGAAGCACAAAGCAATACCACTATGAGGACAAGATGTTAAAAACAAAATAGTACTGTACCTTGTCAAAGTATCTCTGGTCTTTGAAACCTCGACAACTTCCTTCTTTACACTGGGTCATTTTGTGTTCACTTCTGTATATAAACACTAAGCGGACTGCTTCTTCTGGTTTTTAGCTTATATGGGGTCATCTGTGCAATGCAAAACTTCTTACATCTGCTAACCTATTTTACAGTCTAATTCTTGGAGATAGTTGGATCTTAAGAGGACAGAAGTGAGGGTTTTCTGTCCCTACTACCATGTCTTCACAGTAGTTTTTCAATATTTGCTTGTTAAAACAATTTTTAAGCTATCATGCAAAGTAATGGATACTTAGAATACTCTTTTAAATAATCTACGTTCATGTGTGCATGTGACTTTGTGCACTTGTGAACGCAGGTGACCATGGTGGCCAAAAGAGGGCATCTGGAATTAGAGGACATTGTGAGCTGTCCCAGGTGTGTGTCAGGAACCAAACTCAGGTTCTGTGTAAGAGTATCATACTCCTTTAACTGCTAGGCCATATCTCTAGTCCAAGGCCTGGGCTTCATTATGATATATATTTGTTATT
This sequence comes from Myodes glareolus, assembly GCF_982192425.1. Classification (NCBI taxonomy): domain Eukaryota; kingdom Metazoa; phylum Chordata; class Mammalia; order Rodentia; family Cricetidae; genus Myodes; species Myodes glareolus. The sequence continues at coordinate 11,255,953 of NC_142039.1, forward strand.
TATTGTTTCTTTCTCCCATCTTCCTCCTCTTGCCACACTCTTTGTTGTTAGGCCCTAAGACTAAACTTTCAGGGATCATTTCTATAGTTTGCTGTTAGGCCTCTTCAAGTCCACCCCAACAACACCCCTTCTGCTTTCATGTAACCAATGCTTGTTTTTATTTATTGCTTGTTTATGTATACTTCAAGTGTTCCTTCAGGTTTTATATCGCTCTATTTTTATTATTTTCTCAGCCATACTTGCAACATCAGTTATCATATGCAGATGCCAAGAATCCTTCTTTGTCTTCTGTGTATACATTTCCAAACACATTCTGAACACTTATTTCCATGTTTCACAAACACAGCATCTAAAATGAAGTCATGACCTTTCCAAAGAACCTCGTGTGTCCCCCATTTTCATTGCTGTCACCATGGTACATGAGCTGCCCTGCTGCCCAAATAGGGAACTTCAGCATTTCTGAATCCCTTTCTTTTCCTCCTCTCATAATAGCATCATAAATCATTCATAATCTTTATCACATACCACATTTTAATTCATCTCTGACTATTGAAACTGCGACATCTAACCAATCCCTCTTTCTCCAGCCTGGTCAATACTGATCTACATTTATCAAGCACTCTTACACAGTCCTGGCAAAGACCATAACACCACACTTAAAAATACCTCATGCTCTGTAACACAGTGTGTTTAGCCTGCCCTACCCAACAGTATTACATTCCTCTACTTATTGATCTTCTTCATCGGTATAGTTTGCATCTACATCCCGAGACAAGTGCATCCATCTGCATCAGTGATGCCTGTCTTAGTTAGGGTTACTACTGATGAAACATCATGATGAAAATTAACTTGGGAAGAAATGGTTTATGTCACTCACAGTTCCGCATAAGAGTTTGTCATAAAAAGCAGTGAAGACAGGAACTCAAACAGGGCTGAAACCTTGAGAAAGGAGCTGATGTACAACATGAAAGGGCACTGCTTATTGGCTTGTTCCTGATAATTTGCTTAGCCTACTTTGCTATAGAACCTAGGACCACCAGCCTAGGGATAGCACCACTCACAATGGACCAGGCCCTCCCCCATCAATTACTAATTAAGAAAGTGTCCTACAAGTTTGCCTACAGTCTGGTCTTAGGAATTTTTTAATTGAAGTTCTCTCTTCTCAGATTACTTTAGCTTCTGTTAAGTTGACATAAAACTAACCATCACAATGCCTAGCACAAGATATAGTGTCAATGAGGGTTCTATTGAAGGTATGTGAATAAATGTTTGAACTATAATTTAAATAATAACATTGTAACTGTATAGCAAAACCTAGAAATAAAGTGCAATGCCTTGAAATATTTGGTGAACTGTGTTCATTAACCACTCCTGTGCTTGTTGTTACAGCATTTTATCTTTCACTCCTAATGTGGATTTCCTTTGGGAACAGAACTTCATATAAGAAAATACCCAGACGCTACGTTTCCAATGAATACTTAAAATTATAATGACACAGCGGTCTTCTAAGCTTCTCTTTAACTAGTATTCTACCTTAAAGTCAAATGTCCGATGACATCAGATAGCTGTATTGAATATAATATTGTTTCTGTTAGTCAAATTATATTACAGCTCTAATGGAAACAGCAATAAACAATTTGGCAATGTTTATTTGAAATCTTCTCCCTTTGCCTACTTCACCAATAACACAGTGTTATTAAACCTGCCTTCTTTTTAATCACACAGAGAAAAACAAGGGAACAACAGGAAGCAGAATAACTAACCTTCAAGTCTAAGGCAGAAAAATGGTTTTACTAATGTGAGTCTAAAAACTTTATTCCCAGAGACTGTTTTCCACCTTTTTATTTATTTTACTTCCTTCCCAATAATCATATTTCTGGATTTCTAGTTGATTACTAAACCCCCTTGCTTCGTTCCTTGATTCCTTCATACGGTTCTATTCCAAAATGACTTTTCTTCATGTAAAAACTATGATCCACTATTATGTTTTAGGAATTTAAAAAATATAATGTAGAAATAATATAAAGAACCAAGCCAAAAAAATAAGTAGGATATTAGGGGCTTTTGAACCTTACCATAACTGGCTAATCACCTTTAACTGTAAGCAATTATTTCTTAACATTTTCCCCCTACATAAAGCAAAAATGGCAAATACTGAGAGCAGAGTATGGGGTTTATATACCCTAGCTCAAATTCTCCTAGTCCGGTAGGTTAGATGTTATTGACTTTGCTATATGAATGAGGAAATGGCATTGGCAGCACTAAAATATTTCCTCGGTATTCTGTATCCTTAATAGTTAGCATAATACACCCTTTTATATTGAAAATAATTTTTTCATACAATGTCTCTGATCATGGTTTCTTCTCGACCAACTCTTCCTAGATCTTCCCCACCTCCTCATCCATACAACTATATGATTTATTCTCTTTCTTTGTAGAAAACAAGCAGAGAAATCAGAATTATAAAAAAGAAATCACAAGAAACACACATGTATATGAACAACAAAAGCAAACAGCATGAAAACACAAAATATTAAACCATGATAATCAAATAAACAACCATCAAGACAAAGCAAAGCATTATGAGGTGAAAAAACCTACAAATCCCATTGAGTTCATGTTGTTTTAGTCATCTATTACTTGTCATTGAACATATCACTACATTTGGCTAACAGAGTCAGTGAGAATCTACTAAAGAAAGCTATTTTTTTCCTTTGCAAGCAGTAAGAGATAGCACAGATGTTAGGTATAGAGTATGCGTTCAGGGAGAGAGACAATCTCCCAGGAAAGGGGAAATATAATACACAGTTAGAAACGGGCAGACTGAAGCAGGAGGACAAAATGGGGAGGGTGAGAGATGTGGGGTAAGGAAGGGATACAGAATAGGACAGCTAACACTAAGGGCCATTGAGAAGTCATAGGAAAACACCAGGAACTCTTAATGATAAGAAACCTACTAATGTATTTTTTCAGGGCTAAACTAGTGTGTGTGTGTGTGTGTGTGTGTGTGTGTGTGTGTGTGTGTGTGTGTGCTATAATCAATTCTTTGTCTATAGGCCTTGATTTGGGCTAACTTTCTTAACATTTAAGACAAAATAAATTATAACTGCATTACTTTAATACATTTCCAAAATGTGTTAAAAAGATAACATAAATGAGCTAGAGTTAAATTGATGAGAAAATGAGAGGCTAACAGAAGTTAGTGTAACCACAAATGGAATCTTTCCAAAAACGAAAAGCAAGAGCCACATGGTTTGTTTAGCTATATAGGACACAAACATACTGTTATTGATGATATGGGATATTCTGGAGACCTTGACTTCATCTGTCAAACTCTATCATTTCTAAACAGAATTTCTTCCTGGAACACTGAGTTAGTGAAAACACTCACCACAGCTGGATTCATCTTCATTAAAGTGGCAGTCAGCCACTCCATCGCAAAGCAGGAGAGACGGGATACACTGGCTATCTGAGCATTGGAATTCCGTATTACTGCAGTGTTGAGGAGAGGGACTGGGAAAGCAATCTATTTCATCAGATCCATCTATACAATCTTCCCGTCCATCACACTTCTCTGAGGCAGGGACACACTGGGTTGTGTAAAAACAGGCAAACTGGTCTTCTTCACACAATGATGGCTGCGGTAAGGCCGGACCTGAAAAAGAGCAGGCGTGGAATGCTTTGTCTTTGTCTACGTCCAGGACTGAATCATCCCAGGGCATAACTAACTGTTGTATATTTATAAAAGAATTCAAGACTTAAATAAATTAACTTCTAATTATAAAATAGTAATTGTATAAAATATGTAAATGTGATAAAAAAAATATGCCTTAACTACTCTCAGAAGCTATAGTCTTTAAAGGGGGCATTCCTGGGGATGGTGAAAGGGCTCAGCAGATGTGTGAAGTAAATACTGCTGAGCCTGAGGGGCTGAGTTTGATCAGCGGAACCGAGGGACAAAAGGAAAGAAACATCTGTCAAGTTGTGTTTTGATCTTCGCATGTTCATTGGTGCATGATCACACATGTACTCAAGCACAGACACCCCCAAAATAAATAAAAGGTAATAAACCTAATTAAAGTGTGCTAATAGTGGGTGGAAAAATGGGCATGCAATGTGGAAGGGGGAAAACTTTGCCGTGCCTCACTCCTAGACATGGACCTATGCTGGACACCTTGAAGGGCTAATGCAACTTAGGGGCTCACCACAGCGTTGTCACAAGTCACCTGTCATACAGGAACTCAGCTGGACCCCAATCAAACCCGCTCACAATCAGTTTTCTTTTCTTTGTTTATCTGTGGGGAGAATTCCCTGGGAGATTTCTCCAATGAACTACCTCAGCAGGAATATGTCTCCTGAGTTAGCCTCCTGGGGACCCTGATCTAAAGCATAGCCAACTACCAACACATTTCTTGTTCAAAATTAAACCTCCTCTGAATTCCTTCTCAACTTCTCTACTGAGATATTTTTGATCCAGGAAGAACATGAAGTTTCATTTCTCGTGGGAGTCTAGGTATGCTCTGAGCTGGAGGCACTCCTCTGCTAGCTCAATATTTCTTTTAAGTCTCTTGTTTAATCCTAATGTAAATTCTGTGTTTTAGTACAGAATATCTCCTCCTTGATTTTGAGATAAATGAAATTTATCAGTGTTCAAATAAAATTAAGATTCCTGTAAGAAACACTTAGCTTACCTTTAGACCTGAGTGTAGTATTTTGTATACATATTTCAAGAAAATTTCACTATTAGGAAATGTTTCTAAAATTGAATTTTAATGAATTGATTATGGAATATAATTTATGGAATCATACAATATTTAAATTAGCATCTCTCATTTCATGTTGTAACAACTGCTCCATTTTTACACATTGAAAACCCTAAGTCCAAACTTGAATTCCAACTGCTTTTGAAAGAAGACAGTTTCATAAAACTGCACTGCACAGTTTCAACTACATGAATTTCAGGAAAAGGCAAGACCATGGAAACAGCGAGTTCTGGGAGTGCTAGAGGTGGGTGGATAAGAAGGAAAGGAGAGCCAGAACATTGGGGATTTCACAGCAGGGAAGCTTCTCTATATCATCTAATAATCATCCATTTGTCAAAATACACTGAATTTTCAACACCAAACAAGATCAATGCCAGGGTAAACCCTAATGTAAAGTATGAACTTTGGGTGATAATGAGATGTCAGTGTAGATTAATCTCATTGATGGTAGCAAATGTAGCACCTTTGTTAAAATGCTGATGATTGAGGAACTGGAACTTCTATGTTGAGGGTGTAGTAAATGTCTATGCTTTCTACTTGTTTTTGCTGTAATACTTCAACATCCACACAACATAATATATACATATGTCAGTATAAATGCCAACATCAGTGTTAAGCTTTACGTGTGTATTTGTATTCATTATTACCAATATGAAACCTATATTCACCCTGCTATTCATGTCTAATAATTCTCTCTTTAAAGCTCTATTTTCTGGATCTCTGCAAGTTCTCAGAAGATAGACATCCAGTCTTAGAAGCAGGTAAATATAGTGTATTCTGGTCTAGCTCATTGTTCCATGTCTCACTACGTCAAAAAATTTGCTTAGTCAGGTTAATTAAACTAATGGCATTGAGGTTCAAGGAAAGTGTAAGCAGAAGAGAAACCATGTCAGATCAATAATTAACTATAATGAGTTTCCTGGAAAATGCATCACATTAGAGAGCTATTTCACAAGAGAGAATGCCATGCTCTTCCAGTGATTTAACTGACATTAGGAAGATAGTATATTCTATGTTGACAGTGGTTTTTTTGTATCTCATGGAGTACAATTAAAAGAGGCAGGTTTAAAGAAAGCAATAGAGGGTGATACTCAGAAATGTTTGTGGGCATGTGTACATGTATGTGTGTGACAGAGTAAAAAGATAGAGAGACAGGGACAGCTATATGCACACACACACACACACACACACACACACACACACAAAGAGAGAGAGAGCACGCTGAGGAATGTTGATTTATTTTGACATGATACTACACATTATATGAATTAAGGGTATTTTCAAGCTATGATATGCCAAAGGTATCACATTGTCATAATGGCAGGCAAAGAGAAAAGAATTAACCCAACAAAACTCACAGCTTATAATCTATGATGTTTCTGAAAAGAAGGATCACAGATTTCTAGTGCTTTGAAATCAGTTATTATAATTATACAATAACCTTTTCTAGGTTGTAGTTGATTTATTGTTTGTATACTGGCGTTGATTCATGGATGTAGCAATGAGGTTATTTTCTTTTAATATGTCACTAACAAATATGTTTTGGCAGTGGAGATTAAAAGCAGAAAATGATAAGTATTATCTTGAAACTGTATAGAAGAGTCCATTCTTTTGACTCTTTTGCAAGCATATGACTATCACCTATCCTATGTGTCAACACCAAATGGACCCAAACCCTCTGTAGACTTCAGTTCTTTACTGTATGAGTTAACATTAAGAATAGGCACTCTGAATCAAAATAAAATCTTCTAAAACTATATAGTATCATCAGGAAACTGCAATTCCTTTCCTATATTAGCACCTGAATGCATCTTTGCTCATCAAAGCTTTGATTTTTATATGGGATTTGGAAAAACCAAGTTGGAGAGAGAAAATGTTTTCCTTTCCTTTGAGAAAATAGTGGCATCTCATTACCCAGATAGAGTTGAGGTCATGAGTTCAATATATATTTCTCTATTCAAAGCCTTAAATAGTAGATATGCATTGCCTAATGGACTGTTCACATTGACTGAATATGTTGTAACAATAACGAACAGAGAAGCTATATATATTCAAAAACCTCTATTACTCTATACTCCCCTTATATTTAAATTAAACAAAGTGTTAATTTGTTGTATAGATTCTGGGAACTGTTCTAGGACAATTTGGAATTTTCCATAAATAACTTTGACAAACAATGTCATTTGTGAGGTTTTTAATTTTTTTTATATATATGAGGTTATCTGACTACATGTATGTATATATACCATATGCATGTCTAGTGTTCATGGTGGGCAGAAGGGGCAGCAAGTTCTCTGGAAATGAGGATACTGACAGTTGTGAGCTGCTGTGTATGTGCTGGAAGTTGAACCTGGGTGCCTCTAAAAGAACAGTCTGTGATCTTAATCATTGAACCACATATAGGTAACTAGAACTAGAAAGACGGTTCAATGATTTGTTTTCTAAAAAGGTCTTAGACAGGAATAAAGAAAGAGGTTTAGTAACTGTCACTAACTCTAGCTTCTCTAGTTAGCAAACCTTCCTCTGATTTCCACCTTCCACTTCATTTTGTGCTTTGCAGGCTGTCTGAGTGCCCAGCATGGGGACTATCTCTTCGTCCTCCTGAGAATGCTGGGTTGTGTTCACTTATGTCTAGATAGCAGTAGAACATATTTTTCACAGAAAATTACTGCACAATGACACTCAGTGGGGCATTGTCATGAGTTCCATCGATGCTCTTTACAGACTCATGCTGCCCAAGGATAATCTGATGAGAGTTATCTATATAACAATTCTGCTTAGTGAAAGCAACATTGAATGATTTGAAAGGAAAATACACACAAGAAAATCTAGAACCAAAATTCAAAAATTAATCTATTTGTAAATATGACCATTCTTGGTGACTTAGTATGGATACTTATTGTAACATACCGGAAATCATTTATAAATTGGTTATTATATTGAGGGTATTATATCAACATTAAAAATATTGTATACAATTTTGTGAGGGATATAATGATTTTAAATATAATTCATAAAACCTCTTGACTTGAGATAACTTTGAATTTTTGAAATGTGTTAATATTTCTTCAAGATCCCTTTATAATGTATACAAATACTAACTTAATTTTTCAGAGTATTCATCTGTCTACCATTATTGATTAAGAGGATGCCAATGAAAACTTATTCCAGAGTAAGGGTAGTTATTGTACATTTTGTTCCATTGCCTAATTACTCAAACATCTTCTGACAATTAATAACTACAGGGGAATGTCATCAACTTTTCAGTGCTTTTCTATGTTTATCTAAGTACCCCTTTTAAGACCTATTATTTTGTTTTTTTTTCTTTTTCCTTACTCTGAATATGCTGATGAACAAATTCTCTAGGTTTTTATTTAATTCCTCTTGGTTACATTTCATTGTCTTATCATGACTCTTTAGATTCTCTGAAACTATTCATATAAACACACACACACATACACACACGTTTTCTAGTACTAATTATATTGTAAGTTCCAGAAACGCAAATCTGTCAATTTTTACTACCATAAAAACTCAAAGGATATTTTATACAACAAAAAGAAACCCAAGTCAAAAGAATAAGTAAGGATTATATGAGGTTGCAGTCTCAGAAGATTAGAGCATGGCTTTCTATACCCTTGACATCACTAGGCATATTCTCTAATTGTCTCTGTATTTACTCTTTCAAAACAAAAAAGTGCCAGTTGGAAGCATATGTTTGGCCAATCCTAAATTGGTAGTCATGTATGAGAGTCTCACCACTTAAACTAGCATATTGATTTCCACACTACTTTATTTTGGGCTATGCATCTTGTCTTCTTATTTTTGCAATCACTCTTGAAAATGATGTAACATTTACACCAAACGACAATGCGCATTGCCAACAGTAAACACACTGTATTCTAATGACAAATGGGAAGAGAAAACAACAGTAAAAGCTGTCAAATATATCAACTCATATAATATCCAGTAGAAAAAATTACTGAAAGTTTCCAGCCAACTATTAAATTAGTTTCTTACCCTTTAACACAAATACTTTGTTATCTATGTCTATAAGCATGATCCCTTCAAATTTGGCCTCTTGGTTTTTTTTTGTTGTTGTTGTTGTTTGGTTTTGGGCTTTTTTTCTTTCTTTTCTAGAGCTACTATCTCCATAACTTTAGTGCTGATGAATACCTGGCTAAGAACTCCCTGTCCTTTATCCCCTCTTGAGAAAATCCTTTGATTTCAAGGGCAAAGCCAAAGTTTGCTTCTTCAAGAAGTACCCTTAATCCTCTCCACAGGAAGTTCACTCTATTTTAGAATTCCTAGCTTTTAAGTTTATAATTCCTTTATGTGTTATTGTGCAATTTAACATAGTTTGTTGTTTGACAGTTTAGCTTTGCTGTATGAAAATATCCCCATTGCTATTATGCCATTTTGTTTGTTTTCAATATAGCTGTAACAAGTGATCTTTGGCTTTAAGACTGTTTGAGAATCATATAAAGTTTAAGTCAGTAGAAAGAATATGAATAAGGTAGGAATTGTAGTTGAAATTAAATTTATTTAAAACAATTTGAATGTATGAATCAATTTTATAGTTTTGCATCAGCTAGTGTCTCATAAATTGACCTCATTTTAAAATGAATGTTGAGGAATGAGCAAAATATTCAGAGAAAAAAATTGTCAATCCTAATTCACTTATTGGATTATAGAAGATTATTGGGCTTTAAAACTATTGCGGAGGGTCATAACGCTCTTGTTGACTGTTAGAACATGGTCTTTTTCTGATGTACTTTTCTCTTTTTTTTTTTATTTTTTTTTCTGATGTACTTTTCAAATGGATTCATTAGACTTGAAGATAAGAATGCAAGAACCAGAAACTTTGGTTAGAAGTGAGTCATGCAGGTTCAAGGGGCCAAACTTCCATCCTTTGTTCCACTGCCTTTGGGGAAGTCACCTGCCATGGCAAAGATTGCTTGCTCTTTCTTCCCTGCTGGGCATTAGACAGGAAGGAATTAGACAGAAAAGGGTAAGAAATTCAAATTACAACCATGAGAAAGCCACCCACCGTGTGAACTGTACTTTGTCACCTGGATTTGACAAAAATCTGAGCAGGCCAGAAGGTAAAACAGATCACAGAGAAATCTATCTGTCTTCCTCTTAAAAGATGAATGATTTAAAAACGACCAATGTTATTTGCCACATAAATATATAAACAACTTGAATTTTGGGATTACATCTGAGCTGGAATTCATCCTTGAACATTCCGTGTAGGTGTAGAGACAGGAAAGAAGAATGTGGCTTCCATTCAGGAATGGGAAAGAAGTTATTTTTTTTAACAGTTATAAAACCAAAATCAAAACAAATTAACAAACACCCCCACAAAATTTCCTAGCTTCCTGTTTTCTTGAATTGCTCTAAGTTCTCTCTTATTATTATCTTAGCAACTTGATAGTTACCAACAATTTATATTTAGCAAGTCAAGACAAAATAATATAACCCAGTCAAGATAAGAAATATAACCCAGGGTTAATATTTCTTTCCTTTGGTATCTGTTGTAGGTTTTAAAAGGTCTATTTTCTTTCTATTTAACGAAAATAAGTTGGAGAATAAAATGTCCATGGTAGTCACCGAAGAGAGCCTTCCGAGCTTTTGGAAGCCATCAGCAGAGCTTGATGTCTGCTGAGCTTAGGTCGTGGATAGGGCATCAGACAGCATGTTCTGGTGAGGATGTTAATCAGTGATTGACTACATATGTAGCATCACATAAGAGTTATTCTCTGGCTTAAAAATAGCATTTCTCATTTACCTATTGAAATGGCTAATGCAAATGTTTCAGAGCGGCAAAGTCTTAAGTCCTGAATGTTATCCTTTCATGGGTAAAAACACAAGCCCATTGGTCAGTTAATTGGTGCATTGAAGATTTGAACCCAGGGCTTGATTTTTAATGTGTACATTGATAGGATCTAGCAACACTGGGTTCTTAAGGTGGGTACACCGAAGCAGCACAGTCTGAGTGGTTTAAATAACATATATTGCATAGTATAGTGGCACATATTTGTAACCAGAACTCTTGAGAGGCCAAGGCAGAAAGATCATGAGTTCAAGGCCTGCTAAGGCTCCATTGTAAAACCCTGTCATAAACAAAATAAATAAATAAAAATCCACAGATCTTTATGTACCAATAGTTCCAGAGGTCATACATTTGAGCTCAAGTCCTTCTCAGAGGTAGGTTCCCTTTGAAGTCACCATGGAAGTAGCCAGTCCATTCTTTTTTTTTTATTACATTGTTGTTTTACTAAGTATCCAGGTAAATTATTGCTTGCAAATGGATTACTTTTAACCTCTACCTATTTCAGCATATAGAATTCCACGTGTCTATCTCCATGAGACTCTTCTAGTAAGCACACTGTCTACATTAGTTTAAAGGCTCTCCCATAATCCAGTTTGAGATCATCCAAAGTCTCACTTTAACTATGTATTCAAAACCTGATTTCTAAGTAAGATTATATTTTGTGGTTTTAAATGAACATAGATTTGGGGTACTTCAGTTTTATTCTAAATCTGCTGTAATAAAAACCATACAAAGCATACATAAAATAAACAAAATGAAAAAAAATCTAACCAAAAATGACTTGGGATAGGGAGGGTTTATTTACCTTACACTTTCAAGTCAAGATACATCATTGAGAAAAGTCAGAACTGGCCCTCAAGGCAGGCACCTGAAGGCAGGATCCGTGGAAGTCTACCACCCAAGGTAGGTGCTTTCTAGGGTGGGGAAGGGCTGGGTCTTCAAACTCAGGTGTGAAACATTAATTCTCAGTGGGCAACAGCCTCCACCTGAGATGAAGCTGGACTAGGCCAGGGGGAACCTGGTTATGCCATCCTTGGCAGGCATCACTAAGGGGTGTTGAACTCTCAGCAGGCCAGGGCACCAGGTGCTGTCTGCTTGGGGGCCCTTAGGACTAAGACAGGCTTTCTGGTGTGAGTGTGGGTGAACCAAATCTGAGAACCTGAGGACAGGAGAACTCGCCCAGCTCCTTGCTGCAAGCTGCACTGGGTGAGTTAGAAGAGGCAGTGCTGGAGAGCTCACCAGGTAGTGATGATGAAGGAAAGCTGGCGCTCTGGCCAGCCAGCTACCACCCAGACCCAGAACCAAGACTGTGAGCTAACTCATCCCAGCATCCACTTCATCTACAAACTACTGGAGCATGTAAAAAGTAGAGACCTGAGGATTAAAAGCTACAGGATCTCCATGAGAACAAGAAACAACAGGATATCCAAGAGGAGTCCCAGGGAGAGCTCATTATCCATAGTGTAGCAGAAACCACAGGTCTCTATCAGACCAATGAGCACTTACAAGAAAGAATGGAATGAATAAATGTGCCACACTACAGCTTTCACAGTGAGATCTCTTTCTTCTCTTCTCTTCTTCCTGCTTCTTCATTTTGTTTGGTTTGGCTTTTGGCTTTTCTCTTATTTTTATTTTTGTGGGGGTGGTTTGCAAGGCAGAGGGCAGATGTGAGGGGATGGGGAGAAAAGTGGGATCCATGATGCAAAATCCACAAAGAATCAATTTAAAAAACAATTTTAAAAAAGAAAATCTATTCTATGAAAATAAATTTCTTCCTTTGTTGATTCAGAATTTGTAGCATTTGTTACAAGGTCAGCTGAAAATTGTCCAAGATAATGCCATGTCTTACTGATGCTTGGATTGCGCCAACTGAGGGAATAAGAACAGAGCAAGTCGTGTATGCATAGAACAGTTTTGTTTCCCCTTTGGAGGACTGAGAGATGAATCAGTACTGGAAGAAATAATGGAAATATCTATAACCCACTTCACATAGCAAGCGCTAATTTACAGGGTCCCTTATTATAAGGTAAGAATATTTGTAAAATATATGTATATATATATACATATATACATATATACATATATATATATATATAATCAGTGGAAAACTGTCGCACTCTCAGGATTTCTAATCAATAAAACATAGTAAAATGTGTATTTTGGAGAGGAATTTATTAAAAATCATCAGTTATTAAGTTTTACATGAAACATTTATCCATATTCAGCAAAACTGGTAAATAGTTTTCATTGTTTGCCTCTTCTGTCTCCCTTCCCGTACTTCTTCCTAGCCTCTCTCCCACTGTCTTGTCTACCCTTTTTGTTACTTTCTTGACATGTACTCATTCTGCAGCCTAAGATGCTCTAAAATTAAAAATTTTTTTCCTGTCTTAACCTCCATGGTACTAAATGCCAGAGACATGCACTGTTGGCCTTGGTAGGAAAGAAGTTTTATTTTCTTCATACCAACTGCTGCTGAGTTGTCTTAGCAAATATTTCTCAGGAATTAAAATTCTCTTTCTGAAATTCTAAAAATTCTGAGTTTTTGGTTGCTTCCTGGAAATTCAGCACAACTGGAGGAATGTTACTGGTGCAAAGCAAGCTTGAGGTGATCTGTTGCTATGGGGCATTGATATTTCTGCCATGCAACGATAGAAGAATCAGATGACTGAAAAATAAAAAATCAATCTTCTACAAGGCTTATGCCTAATGCTTCACTGAGTAGTAAACAGCTGAGGTTTAATCAGACTTCATATTTCTCAAAAGTTCCAAAAACCTGTGTTATTATTGTCTGAAGTAACAAAGAGAAAACATGACTCAAAGTAAGAAAAGTAAACAAATTTATGCTATAGCGTCTTATATTAATTCCAATAAATAATTTTGAGAAAATATTAAAACAACGATTTAGAGCTTGGGGTATAGCCTAAAGAAGAGAAAACTTGCCTAGTATATACAAGGCCCAGAGCGTAATCCTCAGCACCATGTATACATACCCACCAACCCACCCACCCCCACAGCAGCACAGACACAGCAACACACACACACATATACGCACAAAGATCTTTTAAGCATATAACTTCATTTCATATATGATGTGGGATTCCCCTATGCATTCTGTGAATGTGTTTTAATACCATTGGTCAATGAAGAAGCTGCTTCAGCCTGTAGCAGCGCAGAATATAGCCAGGCTGGAAGAGATATAGAAAGTAGGCAGAGTCAGATAGATGCCATTTAACTGCTAAAATAGGAGGACAAGCTGGAACCTTACTGGTAGGCAATAGCCTCATGATACACAGATTAATAGTAATGGGTTAATTAAAGTTGTAAGAGCTAGCTAGAAATATGCCTAAGTCATTGGCCAAACAGTGCTGTAATTATTATAGTTTCTGTGTGATTATTTGGTCTGGGGGACTGGGAAGGCAAAGAGGAGTCTCTGCTGGCACATACAGATTTCTTCACAACTAGAAATAAACTTGTTTCAAGTAAACATTTAATAATATAGCAAAAATATCAAGAAAAAAAATAATATTCACATTTCCTTTTCTCTGAGTCGTGTATTGTTTTGTGTACTCCTTCAGACAGCACAGATGGTATCTGTAGATTATTAATATGGTTTTATAGTTTCTTTGTCATTTTCTATATTTATTAAAAAGAAACACAGCCTTCTATTGATATTAGTTGTGTCCTTCACATTCACCAACATATAATGAATATTTTTTGTCATGGTATTTTTCAATGGAAAATTCACCTAAATTTTTATCTCTAAAATTTTCATCACAGTACTAAAATCACACAGAAATACGTTTCTATCATCACTAAAAAACATTTCTTTAAGGATTTCAAAATATCCTTACACTGTTTATTATGTATAGCATTACACTGTATATTACAATTATTTTTTTCTTCCCAGATCTTCAAATTATGCTAATTCAGATTTACTTGGTGATTCTAAAGACTCCCTGGCACGTTTTAATGAAATTTGACAACTGTACCTTCAGAATCACTAGTTCAATTTATTCCTAGAAAGCTTCTGACTAATCAGCAATGAATACCTCTGCTAGGAGTTTCTGGAGAGGCACACACAATTGATAAGATGACAGAAAAGATGTCCAAGTATTAGTTGTTTATAAGCCTCTCAACAGGAAGTCTACTATATAATATGTCTAGAAAGAATTATCAGTCCATCAGGGTCAATCATTTATTCCTTATTTATTTTATTGCAACCATTTATTCCTTATTTTATTACTAGAGGTATCATACATTCACTGCTGTTAATTCTAATAAATGATTTTTTATTTAGGGGATATTATATGATAATTGCTATTATTTCTGAATAGTAGCAATGTTCAGGCTAAATCTACTTTTTTCATTAAGCTTAAGATATGAGTGATATCCTTTGATTCCTGAAGATACAAAAATCAGTGTAACACACACACATGTACACATTCATATATACACACACATGTATGCACACATAGATACATAGAGTCATATATCTTCCAGTCATTCTTAGTTCCTACTGTTTATCCATACATATGTAGGTTTGCTTGAGAACATGATTATGGAACAGCTGCTAGGAGATGTTAAGAAAAAAAAATGACCAGGACTGTGGTTTTACTCTAGTATGGCAAGAGAGTTATCTTTAGAAAAAATGGTAAGGATAAAGGTTTATTTAGGAATGAAAATAAGAAAAGTTGAAAGAATTTTTCTGTTTCCTACACAAATGCTATAAAAACATCTGCAGATTGCAAAAAGCTAGAGAGACAAAGGGGATTGACTCGAAGACTGCTTCAGAGAGCAGGGTCAGAGAACAGGGAGCTACATGTGCTTGGCTCCCTGTAGTACCTAGCTGAGGTAGTAGGAAATCATTTTCTGTGCTTCTAATCTGCATGCCCAGGAACAGTTTTTGAAAATCAGATAGCTATATATCCTCAGTTTTGAAGAAAGATAAAGCCATTGTGACAGACCATGGAACTGAACCACAATTTGAATTTCTTTTTTAAGTTTTATTATTTTTTTATTTTATTATTTTTAAATAATTTTTTATTGATTTTTTTGAGCTATACATTTTTCTCTGCTCCCCTCTATTCCTCTCCCCATCCATCCAACCCTCTCCCATGGTCCCCATGCTCTCAATTTACTCAGGAGATCTTGTCTTTTTCTACTTCCCATGTAAATTTGATCTATGTATGTTTCTCTTAGGGTCCTCTAGGTTCTCTGGGATTGTGAATTATAGGCTGGTTTTCTTTGCTTTATGTCTAAAAGTCACTTATGAGTAAGTACATATATTTGTCTTTCTGGGTCTAGGTTACCTCACTCAATATGATGTTTTCTATTTCCATCCATTTGCCTGCAAATTTCAAGATGTCATTATTTTTTCTGCTGTGTAATACTCCATTGCGTAAATGTGTCATATTTTCCTTACCTATTCTTTGGTCGAGGGGCATTTAGATTGTTTCCATGTTCTTGCTATGATGCACAATTTTTGCTAAGAACATAGTTGAGCACTTGTCCTTTTGGTACAATTGAGCATCCTCTAGGTATATACCCCAGAAGTGGTACTGCTGGTTCTTAAGGAAGGTTTTTCCCTTAATTTTCTGAGCAATCACCACACTGATATACAATGGGGCTTGTAACAGCTTGCATTCCCACCAGCATTGCAGGATTTTTCCATTTACCCCACAACCTCTCCAGCATAAGTTGTCATCAGTGGTTTTGATCTTGGCCATTCCTGCAGGTGTAAGATGGAACCTCAGAGTTGTTTTGATTTGCATTTCTCTGATGACTAAGGATATTGAGCATCTCCTTAAGTATCTTTCAGCCATTTTAGATTTCTCTGTTGAGAGTTTTCTGTTTAGGTCTGTACTCCATTTTTTTATTGGACTATTTATTCTTTTGATGACAAATTTCTTGAGATCTTTGTATATTTTAGAGATCAGTCCTCTGTCTGATGTGGAGTTGGTAAAGAAAGATCGCTTCCCATTCAGTAGGCTGCCATTTTGTTTTCTTGACCATGTCCCTAGCTTTACAAAAGCTTTTCAGTTTCAGGAGGTCCATTTATTAATTGTTTCTCTCAGTGTCTGTGCTACTGGGGTTATATTTAGGAAGTAGTCTCCTGTGCCCATGCATTCAAAGTGTACTTCCCACTTTCTCTTCTATGAGGTTCAGTGTGGTTAGCTTTATGTTGAGATTTTTGATCCATTTGGACTTGAGTTTTGTGCATGGTGATAGATATGGATCTATTTTCATTCTTCTACATGTTGATATTCAGTATGCCAGCATCATTTGTTAACTATGTTTTCAACAGTGCGAATTCTCTTGTCAAAATATACTAATATGTATATACTAATAAAATATAACCAAGGAAATTAAACAGCATTAATGGAAGTGATTACAACTGAGGGACTTGGTGGTTTCCTTAAATTGTTTTATTTGGGAAGAATAATAAATAGCTGTATTAGAGTTAGTATTTGGAGTAAAATTCAAAAAATTTAAAACCACAAGGTTTTTCTTTTTTTAATGTATATGTGATACATGTATGTATATGTATCCATATTTGTATGTGAGCATGTAGGGTCACATAGGTGCCATTACATTTGGAGACCAGTGTTTCATCTCAAAAGTCATCCTCCATTGCTCTTCTACCTTATACAATGCAGTAGAACTTCTGCTTCCTCAGTGACAGAGATCAAACCCTGAGATCACAAAGATGGCTAGTTTTGCTAGCCAGCTTTGCTCTGGGGATTCCTGCCTCTGCTCCCTAGACTAGAACTGCAGGTGGATTACCATGCCCATCTTGCAATTGCATGGGTTGTAGGGAGCTGAACTCCAGTCTCCTTGATTGCGCAGCAAGCATTTAACCACCAAGGCAACTTCCCCGTCACAGAACACATTTTAAAATAACATTATTCCAGTTATTAGTAATTGATTATTTACCAGAGAACAAATATCCCCACTTAACTTGAGATATTCAGGTGTCAGTTATAGGGGCTCCTGACAACGTTTGTGCTTTCCTGCTGAAGTACAGAGACTATTCTAGGTTTTTTGACACAAAGAAAATAAGGAAGCAGCCTGGGGAAGGGAAAGGCTGACAAAGTGAGGAGAATGGATGAAATGGATGTGGAGAAAGTGCAGGATGGCAGTACCAGATGTACCTTTGCCTTGGCCAGTTACGATAAGTTTGGAATAGAAAAGTAGACAGTGAAGCCGTAGTGATGGAAGGATGCTCCCTTGGCCTTTCTGAAGCTGCTTTAGTGCAGTGCTAATTTGCTGCCCAAAGTCATAAAAATTTCATTACAAAGTTCATGGGCAGAGAGATTATCTCTTGACATGTACATTTATATATTCAACACCTAGGAGTAGAACTTCATTCAGAAGTAAATGCAAGTCCCCTGAATTTCCCAATTAATGTATATTTAGATACAAAATTAATATTTATTCCTATTTTCTGAAGGGATCACTTACCTCCAGAAGCACATTCAGGGGTAAAAGTGATATCATCAAGAGCAATAAAGATGTCTTCCTTTCCACCTAAGTCAGCTTCAAACACCACCTTGAATGGACTGTTACTAGAGAGAGGTACATGTGCATAGGTCCATCCAGTGTCTTTGTTTTGCATCATGGACCACATCAAGATGTTTAGTCCTGATTCCTCGATGATATACACCTAAAACAATAACCAGAAAAAATAACTTTTTTATGGTTGGATGTTAAAGGTAGATTTAATCATTATCAATTAAATTGATTTGGATTATTTAAGTCATTTAGTAATCAGAATAATATATACAAAATCTTTACTATCATAATAGAAAATCTCCCTGGAGCAATTATATCAATATTCATCACTAAAGATTAAAGCAAAAATACTGACCCATGTAATGAAGAAAACATAACATTGATTTATTATAATATTACGGTTAAGGTTTTTGACAGATCAACTCCACAATATTTAATAATATGAAGAAAATTTAGTGACATCTATGAAGAGGCACACAAGTCTGAGCATTTGTGCTTAGACTACAGAAGAATGGGCTGCTTTAGTGACAATCATGCATCCAGGTTACATGGGTAAACTGCATAGCTTTCCCTGGATTCCAATGCTGCATCTCACAGAGGCTCCATATCCCTGCAGCACAGCAGGACAGTCTCTGTGTTGACTTGGATTCCAGGAGTGGACACTGCAGGATGTCAGGAACACTTTGCTTGTTTCATTAAGTATTGAACTCATTAAAAGTAGTGTCGGCAAAGCATAAGTAAGAAGAAAGTGTGATTTGTCTTAGACCCAGCAGCTCTCAGTGATTCTGTGTTTAATCACCACAGACAGGTCAAAGTAGAAAACTGAGATTCAGTTCCATCCTTAGAAGTGCATGGTTTAACGGAGTTTTAAGCTTAAAAAAATACTCCAATCTTATTTGATAAAAAGAAAATATTCAGAATAGTAAATATGTAGATTTCTCTTGAAACTAAGAACTTAATAGAGGTTAACATAAGCTAATAAAATACAAAAATAGCAACAATATGGTCAATATTAATAAAAGTTTAACCCATTCGAATATTTTATATTCAATGAACCTTAATTAGTGTATAGGTATACAGTAAGACTATTAACTTCTATCTTGAACACTGGAGTTGCAGAAACAAAAATTTAATAATTAAAAATGCACAAAACACAGGACTATGCTGTTGGGTGTAATATAAAAGGGGCTTGGAAATCACCCTCATCTCCTTACAAACAAGAAAGGCGTCTAAACATAGCAAAAATGAGCAACTTTTCACAGATCCCAGAGATACAGAGAAAACAACTTCTAAAGTGAAAAAAAAAAAGGACAGAAAATGGGGTGGGAGGAGGCAGAAGAAAAGCTGAACACCAACGTATGGCCACAGAGTACAAGGACAAAACAAAACCTGAGAAACGACTGTAAATGACACATCCCAGAACACAGTCTCATGCAAAAAAAAAAAAAAAAAAATAGACTGACCCCTATACCAAAGACAAAATTACCTGTTTGAAAGCCTGACGTCCATCTGTCCTGGGATCCACAGTGGAAGGCAAAAAGTCACTCCCAAATGTTGTCCATTGACCAAAACACAGTAAGTGGTAGAAATGTGCGTACACTGCACATACCATGGACACACAAAACACTCACACACATGAACACACACACACGCATGCACAGGTGTCTGCCTAAATAAGCATAAAATAATAAGAACAAACACTGAATTTAAAGTCAGAGGATTACAGAATTTTCTGTTACTGACATTGCAAACAAACAAATGGGGTTTCTATGTAATAACAGGAGAAGACACCGGAACAAAAGCCCTTATTTGAGCAGAAATTTCTCTGGAAAAATAAGGATAGCATGTAACCATAGCAAATATTAAATAGACTAACTGCTGGTCATAGAATCTTATACTAAAGGGCTATGCATCCGCTTGTTTCTATTTTCTTGTTTAACAAGCTGTCAACAACAACAAGACATTTATGTAACACAAGACAAAAGACAACATAGCGTAAATAAGAGGACCAAACTATGAATTAGACTTCTAGATGGGAAAGAAGCTGATAGGAAACTTCCTATTTTAGCTCAAGGATTTTAGCAGCATCAGAAGCAAGAAAAGATGTACACTATGAGAACTCCAATACAAGCCAAAAGAGACTGATACAAATAAATAGTATAACAGGAAAGAATAATGTCCGTGATGGACTTGATAGACTTAACACAGAAAAGGTAAGAATGAAGGAACATATAAAAATGTCAACAGAAACTTCAAAACTTGAAGTAGAACTATCCACAAACAAACAGACAATAAGAGCAGAACAGGATACTGGAGTCTGTGGACTGACTAGGAGATCTTCTCTAATGATAGACATCAGAGCAACGATCTGGGATGACCTGAGAGCATCCAAGAGGACAGAGAGTAGCACAGGTGTGTATTATCTACACCTAAACGTTTAAACTCCAGAGATGCAAAAAAAGAGACAAAGAGAAAAAACTTGAAAAAGTACTACTGGGAAAAATATTCCTCAATTATAGATGAGGAAGTATGAGAAAACATGAGACTTCTTCTCAGAGACTTGCTTATTCAAGTCAAAAGTGTGCTGTAACATAGAATACGAAGTAGTTTTAAATGCTAAAAGGAAAAAAAATCATCACTATTTAAAATTCTTTATCAAGTCAAGTTAATATCAAAGGATAATAAACCCTTCTTCAGATAGGTAAAACATTGAGAAAAAAATTCATAGACCTAATTTGCAAATAAAGTTAGGAGGATTTTTTTTTCAGACACAGGGGAAATAAGACAGGCCTAAATACCAGATTTATATAAAGTAAGACTGTTATAGAAGAAACAGATTTAAAACCTGAATTGTTTTGTTGATGTTGCTCCTCTTATGTTATTCATGCAGATAATTTGATGTAAAAAAATAAGAATATTATTCTCTTTTTAGTGTTTGGGTATGAGAAATCAATGATTGTAAATGATTGTAACAAAGGAAATTTAGGGTAAGTTGAGAGTATTCTATTCTAGTGTACTTGGATTCCCCAGGAAACTGTGCAGTATTATTTGAAGGTGACCTTGGATTTATTTTCCATGCACATTGACACCTCATGAGAAAACTAGGGTTAGTTTGAAAACCAGCCATTGATAGACAAGGAGACCAGAAAATTTCAATCTAACAAAATAGCATAATGAAAATATAATGGCGAGGGTGGGGTGGGAGGCAAGCAGCAATTATGACAGCTATTTATTCACGTATCAATGCCTACTTTAAAGGCAAATAAAGCAACTGAAAGAAGGTATTTTCAGAGTCAACCAAAAGTTAAGATCTGAGTGTGTGCTTCTTTGAAGGAACTCTGTTAAATATCATGGCATTAACTAGATGAAAATCAGTGAAATGAACAGTACACCAGAGATGACTCTAACTATAAGAAATGTGGAGACGCTGTACTAATGTTGGGCAAATCAGACTTTGGAGAAAGAAAACTTAACAGGGATAATAAAGTCCTTCCTGTAGACTAGAGGCTTTATCCTTCCTATAAACAAACCTGTTGAAGCCCCAAGGTGATGTTATTCAAATGTGCCACCTTCAGAAAGTGATCAGATCTCAAGGACTACCCTCCTCAATTTGATTAGTACCAGAATGATGGAAGACTGAGGGAGATTTCTGGGAGCTGTTCTCATGTAAGGACAGACAAGAAATATTTTTTCTATTTACAAATTACTCTTTCTAAAGCCTTTTGCAATTGTGGCCCTAGTGAATCGAGATGGAATTATAAAAGTTTCCTAAATTACATACACATCCTCAAAAAAAAAACCTAAAAAACAAAAAAACAAAAAACAGTGTTATCAAATACTTGAGACAAAAGTGAATATATCTAAAGGAGAAAGGAAATGAATCTATTATAGCTGAAGACTTCAACCTTTCTTTACCAGTGATTGACAGATCAGAGGGAACAAAGCAGTCAAGACATGTTTGAAGTGAAGAACATCAATCAACTGGGTCCATTTACATTTATACAATGCTTCAATCAGCAACAGAGGAAGATATATTCTTCTCAAGCTTACACATAAAAATCACTGAAATTGATGGCATTCTGGAAAAAAAAACCCACATGGTAGCCAAGTTAAATGAGTGAAAGTGATCTGGCTCTCAGACCGCAGTAGAATTAAACTAGAAGATCATAATGGAGAGATAACACTTAGAGCAAAGAAGTTTTACAAGAAACTAAATGTTGTTTCGAAATAACTCAAAATTCAGCCTTTGGTGTTTACATGATAAAGTATAGAAATGTGTGGGGTGTGGGGGCAGGGGTGTATTTTATAATTACAGAATATTAAGGATAAGTATAAGGATCTGGGGCTGGAGAGATAGCTCAGAGGTTAAGAGCACTGGCTGCTCTTCCAGAGGTCCTGAGTTCAATTCCCAGCAACCACATGGTGGCTCAAAACCATCTGTAATGAGATCTGGTGCCCTCTTCTGGCCTGCAAGTTTACATGGAAGCAGAACACTGTATATGTAATAAATAAATCTTAAAAGAAAAAGAATGATAAGTATAAGGATCTGTGTGTTTATTTGGTACTGAGCAGCTGCAGAACTTGGCATAACAGAAACTTGTCTATCTCTAGATGTAATGAATGGGCCAATTCCTTGAAAAACAAACAAATCAAAACTCACAAAGAGAAAAATCAGCAATAAAAATATGATTTTGCCTGTTAAAGAGTGTGACTAGATTGATAACGTTCCAAATAATACACAAACCCAAACTAATATTAGAAATGAAACTATACATTAATATCTCCCATGATCATTAAGAAGAAAAATACTTCAAAGCTATTAACAAATCAAATCTACCAATATATTAAGAATAATTTAATGTCATGAACAAAGAAATTGATTACAAGCATATTATGTCAGTAAAAAATCAGTAATCATTCAATATAGTACATCAAATCAGTAGGCTATAAACAAAATGTCTTATATTTACACATGTAAACACATGTATGGGATGGAAAATGCTGACTCTCAGGAGTCCTGAAGAATCAGAAACAGCTACTAATACACACAATTCCTAGTAAGGGCTTTCTAGGAATTTCATAGCACAAATAAAACACACAAATAGAACTGAGGCACTTTTGAATAATCACAGGTGTAAGAAACAATCACTACTATCAGCAACAATCAAAGAGGGGCAGGCTTTTCTAGCAGAATTATGGAAGCACTCAAGAAAATAATGCCTCAGGTACAAGATAATAATGAATCAAGGGTTTGCAAGCATGCTATTTTAGCAACTTGTCTGAGGAGCAGATGAGGATAACATTTGTATCTGGAAAGACTGGGCAGGTAAATCCTGTGAAAGTGCTTGAGCTCAGGGATTTCCAAGTTGAGCTATGGGATCACATAAATGAGGCAATGCTTCCTGAGACTACTACAAACAACTTTTACCGCCTCCAACGAATAATAAAAAAGAGTATATCAGAAACATAAGACCACCAAAGTCATAGCTTCTCTTTGACAATAGAGTAACATAGAATTGGAGGTCATTCAGAGTGTACAGTCACTGCCAGAAGAAAGGTACTTATTGGTTTGTCTCACAAACTGGAACATATGTGCTATTATTATTGAAACAAGGTCCACCTACATACAGAGATGTATCCAAATACTTTTGGGAAACAAAGAATTATAACTAATTCCTTGCATCTACATTCGGTGTCAATTAAATTTAGTAAGTTCAAACACGCACACACACACACTCAGACACAAGAGATTTTTTTCATGGGTTATGAAGACTAGCACAAGCGTTCAGATAAAACCTTCAGTATTAAATCGATTATCAGTAGGGGCAAGATTAAATGCAACTGCAGAATGAACTAAGTGAATCAAAAATTCTCCCGAGGATAAAGACGAAGCCATGAGGAATCCAAGAGAACTTAGGAACTGTAGCACTGGAATGTGAATGGCTTAGTCATCAGAAGGACAGCTTGAACACAGGAAAGAATGGTGGGGTTTCAGATAGAGGAAAGCCCAGGTGAGGATATAAGTAAGTTAACGACAGAAGCCTCAGATGAAACCACATCTGTCCACACATTGATTTTCAGTCTTTGGCCAGAAATGTGAGAAAATGCATTGCTAATGTTTATGTTGTCTAGTTTGTAGTTTTGTGCTATGGTCCCTAGCATATCAAATTAGAAAACAGCTTAACATTGTAGATTGCATAGAATTAATAGGTTGGTGAGAAAAAAATAGCTGAGAAATATTTTTAATTAATATTAACATGCTATAAATGTCAGGTATTTTTATTAATATGGTTACCAAAAATATGTGTCTTCTTTAGGAAGTTCATTTAATAATCCAGTCAATTATAAGAAACTACAGAGCCTAATTAGTAAAATCTTGCCAAAGGTATTCTTTTAGTGATGGATGGCTATATTCAAATATAAAATGGATTGTTAATCATAACAGATGAAAATTATCAACCAGTTTAATAAAAAAATCCACTTCACACAAAACAATGACAATTACAACTTTAAAACTTTTGGAATAAGGAAGAATAACTGAAATTCAGTGAATATCATAAACTCCAAATAAAGGCAATAAATGACAAAATAAAAGGCAAATAGAAGTCCAAGAAAATGCCATTATCATAAAGAAAGAAGAGGGGCAATAACTATCCACAGTCATTGTCTTGAGTCTTATATCATACTAACATAGCACTGACATGTAAGAGCTAAGACTGACAAATGCATAAACAAAAACAAACAACAGCAACAAAAACAGATACTCAGTATAGGTAAGGAATTTGACACACCTTTCTAATTAGACTAAACAGGATACTAAGATGAAAGAGAAGATGAAATGATTCAATTTATTTCTCTTTTTATCACTCAACTATGTATATACCCATATTAGCAATGAACTAGGTGTAATAATTCCTTCAAGCATTTTAAAGAAAATGTGTATGTATGTATAGATTCAACAAATGACAAAAGGGGCCTGGGAAATAAACAGAAGTAAGACAAAGGGTTCAATCAATGGTATGGAAATAATTACGGTTATGTGTTAAAAAAATTCTTGAGATTCTAATCTATCTTCATTTCTATGCAAGAGTAAAAACTAAGTAATTAGCTAAACCCACAACTCCAAATTGTAGAATAATAAATGAGAACATTTTACTCTTCTATGATGGGAAAGGGCTTGGTAAGTAAGGTACCAAATCCAGATTCTATACAGAATTTGAAAAAACGATAGAGTTCACCAACTAAAAATGTAAAAGAAAACTTTCTTTAGTTTCCAATATGTTAAATAGTCCTTTGAAGAAGTCTTCCTCAGCCTGGGACCCAGACTTCTAAGCAAAGCTGATTTGGTTATTTCTCAAGGTGACTTTGTACCTAGTCCATTTATAGTCAGGTGTGAGAAATACTTTCTTTTGCAAATTCCCACTTCTATGTCTTCACAATGTGACTTGATTTTCATTTCCAGAAGGAATGCTTTTCAACTGGAGGTGGTTTTTCTCTCTTTATTGCACTATGAAGGGGAAGTCTATGCAGAAGGTCAAATTAGATTAGCTCTCTCCTCTTGAGTTTAACCTCTGCACTTGTGCACTGCCATTCTGTCTTGTGTAATTTATAATTTAATAGTGGATTACAGCAATGTTTTTCTCTAAGGCTTTTTTTCTATTATCTGCAAGTGGAGATATACATACTATTTCAGCATCTTTTTCTCTATTTCATGTGTCAAAGTATCTCTCTGTTGTCAAATCCTATACACCAAATTTTGCCAGACTGTTAACATGGACCCATATTCTTGCCATGTGATAGGTGACAGGTGTGTGTAGATACACTGAGAAATCATTGAGTACTACATGCCATTAGCAGAGGAAGAATACTAGGCGCTTTCATAGGACCTATAACCTGCTCAGTCACAGGTTCTTGGTCCCGATACTGTTCTAGCTATGAGTTCTATACTGTGGAGTTGATATTTGTACCATTATTAGACCAGTGTGCATACCTTGTCAATCAGATCTTTATTGTATCAAGTTGGATACTCATCTGACCAAAAAAAAAAAAAACCTTCTAAAGTTCATGGACCATTGTAGAAGATGAAGTGGAAAGACTGTAAGAGGCAGAGGTGGTGGATGACTACAAAAGCAAAACAAAGCAAAACACAACAAAGTAGTACTTCAGGAGCACAGCAGAGCAGTTGTACATATGAGTTTACAAGGACTGTGACAACATCCACAAGACCTAAACAAGTTCAATTCAGACAATAATCTCAATGTGGAGGGGTAGCCTGGGATTGACGTCCCACCCCTAGCTGAGGAGCTATTGATAATGATAACTGCTGGAGAGGGAGAGTTAGGTTGTTTTTAAGGTAAAATCCCTGGTGGGTCAAATATGTACCAATGGATGGTCACACATCCAAGAGAATATTGGCGACAATAATTGGACTTCATGAATTAAAAAAAAAAGAATGACAACACAATGTTGGTGGATATTGAGTGGGGGGAATAGATTTGGGAGGAAATGGAAGAGGAGTTAGATAATCAAAATACATGCATGGGATTCTCAAAACATTAATACCAATGAAATCATCTTTGCTCATTTTAACTATGGCTACAGCAATATTATTTGCATTACAGTATAAAAATATCTGCAGCATAGCAATAGTTGCATTGATAATGGCAGCCATATCATTTTTACTTTTATTTCTGCTTAAATTAGTGAGAATTGACCAATTTTGTTGATCAATATATTCTGGCTTTCTTGCAGGTCTTTTTAGGGTACAGATATCTGTTATGCATTTTCAGCCATTCCAATGTATAACACACTATAGGGCCATTTATATGTGTCATTGTTTCCTCTCTTAAATACTCACTAGTATTTTTCCCTTAAGTGGCTCTGATGAGAAGTGCCATACTGCTTGTGAATGTATGGCAAGGATGAAAGAAAACTGCTAGGTCTGGGAAGTCAATTAAAACCTACTTAAAAAAAATCTCTAAAAGGAGCAACAACTTTCATCATAACACAAGATTCACTTTCAACCTAAATAGTAATAATAAAAGTAATTTAAAATGTGGATATTTAAGCTGACCTAGATCTATCTTATATGAATTGTTGTCTATTTAATTTTGAATACATATTCTTTATAAATACAAGTAGAAGTTTTAGTGTTTTGTTTTTTTGTTTTGTTTTGTTTGACACCTCCATTGTCCTCCACTTCTCTATCCACTTGCCTGAAACTTCCTGCAGCAGTCGCGAGAGCTATGAAATACAGTTGACTCTTTGCATCTATACAAACCTAGAGGGAACATCCAGGGCCCGCAGAGCAGCTCATATGCAGTCACTTGTTAATTACAGCCTTACAGTACTAAATTCTAACCTAATGCCTGATTAATATGTGAATATAAATCCAAGATGTATTTTTTTCCATTACTAAGAGGATTTAATCATTGTATTTTATTGGGTCATTATTCATATTATCACCTTATATATAGCTGGTGAAGAGAATTGTGAATTGTGAATTTGAAACTCTTCTTGTCTCAGAGTATTATCTGCTCATGGCTGGTGTCTCTGGTTCACAGTCATCTGGGTTTTTAGACACAAGATGTATTGGAATGGGTCTCATCTTTCTTTGTTATTTGCTATTTTGAGTTTTATGAGTCTGGGGTATCATAAAGAGTAGAGTTCTGCTTGAACTGACAGTGGAAGCCTTTAAAGGTCTCGGTTTTGTGTAGGCAGTGATCAATATTGTAATGGTCTGTCCTGTCCATTTAAGAGACAAGCCCTGCCTATTCCCTCCCCCATCCACCACTGAGGCAGGCAGATCCTCCTTCCTGCTTCCAGCTGAGTTTCTTCCCTTTCAATTTCTCTCCCAAACTGGTAGCTACTGCTGTGGCTTCCCCCTCCCCTGCTCTTCCCCTATCTCACCTTTTCCCTTACCCCTCCATAACCCACTAAATAAATACTCACTTCCTCTGCATGGTGTGCCTACCTGTCTCTGTGGGTCTCCTACTTATCATGCAGCTCCCTGCCTAGGACCCTCTGGCCCTCATGTCCGGCGGGCTACTTAGGGGCTTCCTGACTGGGACCTGAATGCCTTTGTAGCCCCCATGGTCTCATGACCCGCTGCCCCCTGCCTACTGCCACTCGGGGACCTGCAGCATTTTATTTTAAACCATCACAAATATGACATACCTTAGGAAGTTACCGAAGGCAGATCTCAGTTTGACAAAGACGCCCCGTGGCTCTTGTCCTTTAACTGTTTATCCAACAGATAATTATATGAAGTCCTGAACAAGTGAACTAAGTATGTTGTTTCATAGGAAACTCGGCAGAACAAACATATTCAACATACCTTTCACTGCTTTCTATACATGAAGAGTTCGTAGACACATACAACTATTTGACTTACCATTAGATTTCTATGATATCTATGATTTAAGGCAAATTTATATTAAAAGGAATAACATGTCATACATGTTACGCCCAGATCCACGAAGTCCCCCAAAAATCAACAAGGAGATAAGTCCTGTATATAAAAGCAAACAGCCATTGTTTTATACAAGTTTGCAAACTTGGTGTCTCCATGTATCCAACATATTTGAATAATTGGAGAGCAACGAGCTCAGTTAGAGTTGGGTTTTTATAGTAGTAAAGGTGGGGATGAGGGGTTTCTAAGAATCAGGACCCCTGATTGACTGACATTTGTCTAAGGGTGTCCTGGTGAGTATGTTGGCAGGTGATCCTATCTACAAGGGTTGGAACTTTAGGTGTTTCCTTTGAATGGTTTATCCTTGGGTGATGAGCATTTAACAATCATCATAACAACAATTTCCATGGGTTTTTGAATGAGAATATTTACATGCTAGTAAATTTGAATTCTATAGGCTTTAATAGAAATTGTTTAGATCTATGAATTCAACTTTAAAATAAAAGCTATTTCAGAATGGCAAGCTAATTATTCTGAAATATGAACATTAGACCTCTAAGACACCATTCAGATTTATCAAATCATGTCATCACAGAGAAAGTTTGAAGAAGTAGTTCATTTCACTTTTTCTCCATGAACAGCCATAAATGAATATTACACAAAATTTTATGAAAGCTAAATTTTATTTCATTTTTTATTAACTTTTTCATATAATACATTTTCATCATATTGCTCCATCCAACTCATCCAAGATCCTCTGGTGATCTCTAAACACCTACTTTCGTGTTCTTTCTTTCTCTCAAAAAATGAAGAATCAAAAAAAAAAACCAATAAGACAAAAACATGACAAAACAAAACAACATGAAGTATCTATAGATTCCATGAAATGTTACAAAGGGTATATATTTGGAAACATATGTGTTTCTTTTGATTTTATTAAGAAGAATTTGGAGAAATCAGGATGTTTACTTTTTTAACTGACATTACATTTAAAATATAAACAAATTCATGGCTAGGCTTCTGGGCTACTAAAGTTCAATATTTTCAGAGAAAAGTAATTTGTTTTCCTTTAGGGTTCTTAGGCTATCTGGATCAAAAGAAGACCACTATCATTTTATCGAGAGATTAATTTCATATGTGGTCATGTAGCTGAAAGTCAAAAAGAAGTTAACACGATTACGTTCTTCTATATTAACAGCCAGGAAATAGGCAATATTCAGTGAAATGGATACTGGTGGTATTTTTCTATAATTTCTTGCCTTTGTATCAAATCATGCTGATGACTTTGTAAACATTTTAATGTTCTTATTATACATTTACTTGAAAATGGTATTGTAGTATCCCTAGTCCTTCAAAGTATTTGTTTTTCTCATGCATCCTTCTACTTAAAAGGCTAGGATAGTCAGAGTAGTTTGACTTTTACTCCATAATTTAGCATGAATATCATGTTTAATTTTACCTGAACTTATCAACTGCATAAATTTATATTCATTGCTTTATATGATGAGTCATGTTATTGTAGTGATACAATTTAGGCATGCTTTATTTGGAAATAATCTCAAAATGCTGATGAAGAAATGTCCCATTTGCTATTTGTAGGTATTGTTTTTCCAGAGCACATTGAGGTTTCTTGTTAAATGGATCCATGCAATCTTTTGCCACGACTTCTAGTGAATGTTAATGGTTCTCCCCATTCATCTGTTGAATTCTATCCCTGGAAAATGTTATTAGGAAGTAGGGATCAACATCACCACATGAAAATGGATACTCTCAGATTTTAGTGTTGACCAAGACCCTTCCAGTATCTAACTACTCCTAGAGTTACTGGCTCAATTAAAGAAGGATCCAGAAAATTAGACAAACAATTCTGTCTCTGTCACTCTTTCTCTCTTTTTCTATGTGTGTATGTTTATGTGAATGTGTGCGCACATATAGCATAGTAGTTTATTTTTTACCCAAGTCTCTCTTCTCATGTATGAGAGATGCTCTCAAAGATATCAAATAACCCCAAGCCTATCACACCTTGCAGCTTCAGAACTAGAAGAAACCTCACAAGCCAAATCAAATAAAAAAGACCAGAAATACTAAACAAAAGTCACTGTATCATCAACCTCATCAAGACAGTCCAGAGCAGAAGGCAGCTCCCCCTCCCCACCACCATTACTGCCTATCATGTTGACTGCCAATTCCTCCCCAATACTCTTTCTAGAATTACTTGAAGACTGCCCAGAGTACAAAAGTATTTTTCCATTCTGCTGTCCTCTAATTAGAAAATCCATGAATGATCCCACAGCAAGAATCACAAATCATGACTGAGACCAACATTTGTAATTTAGAGGATACTTACAGATACATAGCTAAAGGCTAGGTTCTATATATTTGGGTACCCCAAGCAGATGACTAACCACCTACTCACAAAAGCATGGTTAGGCACTTGTTCTGAATGGAGAAGGATGCAGAATCATGCTAGTAAGTAAGTATGATCTGCTTGCTTTCCTGAATAACAAATCATTACAAAATAGAAAGACTAATAATGCAGAGTGTTTAGGAAGTTAGACTCCATGGAATATTTTTACAACCATAACTCAGTGTCCTGAATTATTATATATTGTATGTAGAAACTGAAAAAAATCACAAAGTGTTAAGGTATTGAACTGAGTCACATGTCCTTTAAATGTTAGAATGGACTTTCATTTCTATTGGTTTTCATCTGAAAAGAGATTCTCTCATAGAGTTGGGATAAATATTTCATTTCTTTGCATGCTTGAGAGACTCTGTTAGTCAGTGATTAGAACTAATATGGCTTTTGTTCTTTTGTTTTCTTTTTCAGGCTTCTTGGATAGACCACAGGTTGATAAGTAATGGATGCTAGAGTTTTGACGTAAGATTTTTTGCTAATCATGTAATCTAGGAGAAGGAAAAGTTGCTAAGCATCTTTGGGTCTGAATTTCTTTATTTTAAAGTTTGAAAGATATACCTCCTACACTAGGTAAATGTTTGAAATAAAATTAATAATATATATAATGTGTAAAAAATACCTCATGAAAGACAGGAAACATAACAGCTGTCACCATTTCCCAGAGACAGTGTTTGAGTTAAAAGCAATAAAACCAGTCATGTTGGTCTAAATGATTAATTGCTAGGTCATAACCCTGGGAGTTCCAACACACACTTTTAATTAAACGTAGAGCTCAAAATTGGTTCATCCTCGTTTAAAAAACTCATTAATCTTTGATAAAGCTAAAAGTATAAATATTGTCACCTTTCTTAAGGACTGATACTTTATAATTGGAGCAGATCTAAATTTAAAATTTCAAGGTAGCTTTACTTTTTCTGCTTGAGGTAGAGATTTCTCTATCATTATCTCTTGTATCACATTTCTTCATTGTCTTTAGGCAAGTTCTTATTTGTAAAGTACATGTACAATCTACTCAGACTCCTTTATCTCCAGGTACTCTTTAAATAGCAGATACCATAATTGAGTTCAGGTGGCAGTCATCAATGAGTTTAATCTTGACTCAGATAAAGATGAATTACACAGTACTGTATGCCAAAGTCCCACCGCCCCAGGTAGAAATGAGAAATTAATGGTGCCACCATCGGCAGCGTGACTAGCAAAGGGGGTGGTGGCTGAAATTTACATGATGAATTTTTCCACAGACACAGATCTACCTCCTTCCATACCTTTAAAATCCCCATAATCTGGGGATCTACCATGTAGAACCAGAACCGAACGGTACACATGCCAAGGCTTGCCGGGAAGAGCTGAGAGGTAATGATTCTTGCAATAGACCCTTGTTTGGAGACAGAAGAGTTGATGTACAGGAAATGCCGACCACTACCTAGAACAGATTGAGAAAAAGTTTTGTTTTTCAGTGCAGCAATTTATTTTGCTGAATAATACCGAATATGTTTAAACCATGTACAAATAACATCATTACCTTAAATGCTCTCCCTTCCTCTGCCTCCCTCCACCTTACTAGTTAAATAGAATTTATCTCTTACAAGTCATTTCAAAATAGCAATTAATTCTTCTGAAGAAAAATGTGTTGCTACGGTCATGTGATATGCTGGGTTTATTTTACACAGGACTCAACTATGTTGACTCTGAAGGTATGATACTTTCCTCCAATTCATTCAAACCTGTATGTTATGCATCGTAGTCGGGTACAGCGTGTGCACCTTGTTTTCAATTGTTCTTACTTCTACACTAGCCAGAGTAGTAAGATGTGGCTAAAGTTTAAGCAGAATGTGATTCTGAGAATAATTACATAATTTGTTTGTTGGTGTATTGTGTATTTATGGCGGGGGTTGTTTGCCTGTGTAGACATATGTGAAAGATACAGGTTAATAATATGTGTGTGTTTCTGTCACTCTCCACCTTACACTTTGACAAAAGGCTTCTCACTAGACCTGGAGTTTTTCCATTAGGATAATCTGTCTGGACAGCAAGAACTAGGGATCCTCATGTCCCCATGACCAATAGGTTGCAGATATATCTTAGCTAGCCTGGTTTTAAGTGACTGCTGGGAATATTAACTCAGGTCCTTGTGCTTGCACAACAATGACTTTACTCACTGAGTCCCCAGCTCCATTTTATTCTTTCCACTGTGCTACAAATAGCATCTGTGCTCCTCAGATGCATTTGTTTGTCAAAGGCATTTGAATTCAATATAATTGGATTTGTTTTCTGATTGACATCATTGTCAAAACCTATCAAGCTGCTTTACTTTTTCTTGCTTTTCCGAGGGAGCAGATAAGTTACATGGATAGTTACAAATAAGTCTAATGAATTATTTTCTACTTAATATGCTTTTTTCTTTGTGGCTTATCAGTGTTCAAGGATCAGCAGCAATTTTCTCCCTTCACTTCTTACAGTGGAACTTTGTGCTTTCTTTTGTTGTTTCAAGTATCTTAGTCAGAGTGTTTTCCATTTTATCTAACCTTTCAAAAACTATCTTCTATTTTTACTTATTTTCTTTTGCACATTACATTAACAACTACTCGTTTGACACTTTAATTTTCTTCTTCCTTTGGTATCAAACAGCCTTTATCTTAAATTAATTTTATTGCTTTTTTCCTTCGAATGTTCCAAATTTTCTTATGTGTTTTAGTATATTCAATGAAATATACAGATTTTGATGCTCTGTTCTCTTTTGAATTAAAATATGTTAAGATTGCTATAGAAACTTCCCTGAACCATGAGCTATTTAGAAGCTGTTTTTGAATCTGTGTATTGCTGAAAGTGTTAAAATTATATGCTGTGTTCTTGCATTATAAGGAGAAATGTGGAAAAATTGGGAAAGAATTAAAAGACATCAGTTTCAATCACTGGCAGAAATGAGGTGTGGTTGTTCTCAAGTTAGGCAGACATGTAAAGAAAGTAAAGAATACTTCTGATTTTATGTGAAATATCTGTTCTCCCAAGGAGAAGTTGTAAGAAGAATGCTGTGGATGGCTTCCTTTTCTTTAGATTTGTTATGTTCATAGTTCATGACATGTGTTCATCATGTGATTTTTCTGTGTTATTTTAGACTGCAGGCACTCTGCTGCTCTTGGATGAAGTCTTCTATAGAAATAATCAGGCCCAGATGGTTGATTATGTTGTTATGGTCAACCATGTCCTTCCTACTATTCTGCTGGCTGGGTACTTCCATTGATAAGCAAGTTTAATTGTCCAGGAGTCACAAAGTTCTTCTTAAATCTCTATCAGGATTCACTGGACAAATTATGATTTTTTTGGTATTGAATATTTTTGTATTCTGGGAGGAACAACCTATTTATTACCATGTATGTTCCTCTTCATCCTTAATAATATTCCTTGCTTGTGAGTCTTTGTCTGTACTCCCAAGTCCTTCTGATGCATGTCCTTCCTTTACTTTTGATCTTTCTGTCTTTATATTTAGTATGGATTCTGCACAGATAGTATTATGTCTTTTTTTCCACACTGACAATGCCTTTCTTTTAATTGATGAATTTGTACTATTAATATTTATTGATATAGTATATTATTGATAGAGTTGGTTCAATATGTATAATAATTTTTAACATTTTTGTACTCATTATTCTTTGTTTCTTTCCCCCCTCCATTCACTTTCTCTATTCTGTAGCTTTAATTAAGAATTTTATATGATTCAAATTTTCATCCCTCTGTATGCTAGTCACATACCTTGCAAAAGACACCTTTGCTAGTGGATGACCTTGAACTTAAAAATACATTACAACTAACTACCTACATATCTACCTACATATCACTTTATGGGTCCCAAAGGTAAGCACTGTCCAACAGCACACACCTTTTAAATCAACCCAAATTTCTCATATTGTTGAAAATTTATCTTTGCCTGTGTCAGCTTAGTTTTAGTGAAAAGGTTTCTTCTAAGGTCAGAGCCACCTGAGAGAAGAATATTCATGAATGTTTCTGTGACTCTTCCCCTCCCCTTGGAGGAAAGCTGAGGAACTCCTATTCTTCTAAGAAAAACCTGGTGGGATTTCAGAGTAGATGTTTCCCTAAGACTGCTCCTCTCCGAGTTTCATCTCCTGCAGGTTTCCATACTGAGTCCTCAGCTACTGGACAATCACGGCTTAGGAGACCTACCCAGTTCCCACAGAAATTCTTACCCAGGGCTTTCTGTCAGCATTTGTGACCCTGTGCCCATTTGCTTGCCTCTCACAGAAGCAGTGCCTGTTCCTGTGACCTTGCCTCTCTAGTGGATTCATGAAAAATGAAGACTTTTCAGCTGCACAGCCAGCTTATTATTAAATGGACAGGCAGTTTGCCTTAAATCATGGACATGCTGGGGAAGAACTGAAAATAACTTGTATCTATCTTTAAAATTTCCTAACTGACAATCTCTTATGATGCTCTTTGAAGACTTTTTTTTAATCCATCAAGAAAAAAAAATCTATCAAGGAAGGGTGGCACACACCTGTTGTTTCAGCCTTGGGAGTTTGAAACAGGAGGATTATATCAATTTTGAGGCCAATCTTGGCCTCAGAGTGAGATTGTTTCTCAAAAACTAAGACCCACTAAATCCAGTGAGTCAGAAGGAAGAACAGAAAGACAAGGGCACAATAAACAGATGTGTATGGAGGAAAGGTGGCCGACAGTGTTCAGAAAGAGGTAGGAGATGACAGGGCAAGGGGGAGAGTAACCAGAAGGCATCATGTCAAAGTGTGAAATTATCAGGGAACAAATTTGGCAAGAACAAAAGCACATCCACCATCAACAAATAATAAAAATATAAAGCTACTACCTGAAAGAAAACAACACCAAAAAGCAAAACAAAGCAAAAAGGAAGAAAAAATAACTAAAGATATAACTCAAGAAACATCTTAAGGAAGACTCTTCAGGATAAAAAGAAGGAGTCAAGACAACTTGATAGTTGTCTTCCTTCCCAAAGACCCCGAGAAGGGCATCTCACATGCTGCTAGATTAGGAGAAATAAGTAGAGCATTTTGTTTAAGACACAAAAAAATATTTCTAGATTTGAAGTTATTTTGTTTCATCATTTGGAAGCAAAGGTATGTGGCTCCCATGGTCAAGATAAACCTTGATACCCCTTTAACTTCTGCAAAGGACAGTAGCTTTCTCTTTGAAAATATGCTTTAATTCTATGCTGTCTTTAAACAAATAAGAACACATAACCTGCCTCTCATCTTGTTGCCTTTTTCCTACATGAGGATTTTCAGTGCATCATAACCACATAGTCTTATCTTGGATGTTAAGAAATAATTAATATGTTTGAATAGTGCAATGTAGGATTTATAGTTTAGCTCTAAAAGCGTATAACATGCAAAATGTAAATGAATATACTTTAATCTCAAGCCTTTTCTGTCCTAAATTCTAACATGGCATTGAAAGCCAAATATTTAGAGCCAAAAGAAAAGCAGTAATTACATTCATTGATACAAATGTAATCAAGTTCAAAGGTAGGAACTGAAGTATGATTTAAAACACTGCATTTCACTATATTTATTTTTCACCCTATATTCAGAAGAGTTTGTGTGTGGAGTTTTCCAGTGGGTCGTGGACAACCTATGGCAGCTGTGAGTTACCAACTGCCAATAGTTTCTCTGCTGGTCTTGAGAACTCTGAAGCCCTTCTTGCATTCATGCCAAAATTTTAATTGGCTTCTTCTTGTTATGTCATACAAGTAACCACAGCGGTGGCAAGCTGTTTTGTACAGCAGTCATGTCAAGTTCAGAAGGCAGCATTGCAACAATTCTCTTCCATATTCTTGGTTCTTATAGTCTTCAAGACCCAGTCCTTAAAATTTCCTAAATCATGGATAATGTGAGGTTGCAATGGATGACCCATCCACAGCAGAGCACTGAGTTACACTGTACCATTTAGGACTCTCTACATTAACTACTACCTCTTGCAAAAAGAAGCTTTTCTGATGAAAGTTGAGATAGCAAATCAATAGATTTACACAAATACTTAGAATGCAACTTGGAAGCTCATAAAAGATGGGCTTTTAACAAGATTAATAGTACCAGGCATGAAATCTCCTCTGCAAATCAGGCTTCATATCTAATCAGAAAGTAGTTGATTATTTCAGTGACATTGCTATGCCGCTATTGTACCAATGGATACGTCCTGCCAAACATGTCAGTATTGTATCTCTCATCAGTCTAAATGAGCCTTTTCTGGTACTGTGTAAACTACTCAGTAGAGATAGCATTCCTGGTCAGTTTAAGTAGGAATTTTATATGCCATGACTATAAAACACAAAAATAATCAATGTCCTCACTAATGGGGTTTTTTCAACACACATACACTTAATTAGAGGAAATAGCAGATCATTAACATGTGAAAATATGGGGAGGTTGATGTGGGAGTCCCTTCTTTGTGGTGATTACCATTAATGAATAAAGAAACTTCTTTGGACCTATAGAAAGGCAGAACTTAGGTAGTCAGGGAAATCTTGGAAAAGCTTAGGTAGGCTGAATGCTGGAAAAAAGAATGGCACAGTCAGGGGAATGCTGTGAAACCGCTGCCAGAGTCAGCCATGCAAAACTTTGCCAGTAAGACACTGTTATATGGAGATACACAGATTAATGGAGATGGGTTAAATTAATATGTAATAGCTAGCCAGTAAGAAGCTAGAGCTAATGGGCCAAGCAGTGATTTAATTAATACAGTTTCTGTGTTATTGTGTTATTTTTTCAGGTCCAAACTAGCCGGGCAGCGCTGGGAACCAACAAGTGGCCTCCTCCAACAGATTGGCATACCAACAAGGGTAATTGCATCCACATAAAAACCTGAAAATGTTAAAAATTAATTCTACACACACACACACACACACAGACACACACACACACACACCAGAGTTAAGCATGGTTTGCAAGCAGCATCTTCTTGGGTGGGCTCTGTTTGCTAAAAGCAAGCAGAGGCATGGCTCCTTTAAGAAATACTTTCCTGACTCAAAAATAGCAGAAAACCTTTGCTGTTTTGAAAGGCTTGCTTTCTTGTTCATGCTAACAGCCCAACCTCTGACTCTTTCAGGCAGGAGGTTTGGCTACAAAGCATTTTAGTAGGGTTTGTGAGCAGACTTCTGAAGCTTGCTTAATGGCAACATGGACTGGTTGTGTGCCTGAGAATGGGACTTTGTGCATGGCTCTCAGAGGTGCGAGCTGCTCCACCGTGTGGACTGGGTGGGCAAGCAGGAAGTACCATA
Organism: Myodes glareolus; assembly: GCF_982192425.1. Taxonomy (NCBI): domain Eukaryota; kingdom Metazoa; phylum Chordata; class Mammalia; order Rodentia; family Cricetidae; genus Myodes; species Myodes glareolus. The sequence continues at coordinate 11,294,158 of NC_142039.1, forward strand.
TATACCATAGTAATGGCACAACTTAAGTTTTAAGAAGCGTTTAGCATTTTAAGAAGCCCCTGGACAGTAAAGAATTACAGATATACAATAAAGGTAAATCCAGATGAGTCATAGTGTTGGATAAATGTACATAGGCTTGGAAGAGAGAAGAAAAAGAGTATAGAGAGTCGTAAAATAAAGTTAATGCTTTTAAAAAAGAAAAAAGTCTTTAAAAAGACAGAGTACAGATAATCATAGATTAAAAGGAGTAAAGTAAAACAAGCCACATAAAAATGGAAAATTCACAGAGAATCTGGATTATGTATATTATTGTATTATCTTTAATTTTTTTGACTGTGAATGAGCTAAGTACAGAGAGACATTTCATTGTATAGGTTGCTAAGTTAAACCAGAATATATATTATAAAAGTATCATGACTTCCAAATTTGAGTCTAAGGAAATGTTGCTTTGAAAAAGAGGAAGAGAAACTGTGGATTGCTTTGAGACTGGTGTGGTTTGATGGAACAAGACCTTCCAAACGTTGCCGTGAACAACTCCTAAAATTACTATGTGCCGAGAACAACTCCTAAAATTACTATGTCCAACCATCAGCAGGAAGCAGTATGGAGAAAACTATGTCAATATTTTCAAATATTGTATATAAAAGTTTGTTTACATGTAAAAGGGGTATGATATAGTTATAAATATTTTGCATTGGTATGGGTCTTGAATTTTTGGTACAAACTTAAGGTCAATTTTGTCATATGTGTATGTATTTCTGATCTTGATTATCTTATATTATATTCTCATATAATGTAGAATATTCTTATATTCTTATTAGTTATAGCCTTCTTTTTATTTTAGACAAAAAAGGGGAAATGTGATATATTTTCAGTGTTTTAATAAATAAAGCTTGCCTGAAGATCAGAGTTCAAAACAGCCATACTAGACAGCCATACAGGCTAGCCAGTGGTGACATACACCTTTAATTCCAGTAGCCACACTAGTTATCCATACAGACCAGGCAGTGGGAGCAAAAACCTGTAATCCCAGCAGCCACTTTAGTTAGTTATACAGGTTCAGTGGTGACGGTGCACACCTTTAATCCTAACACTAGAGAGGAATATAAGATTGGAGGAGATAGACCTTACTCTCAGTTTCAGTCTGAGGATTAGTGGAGGCATTTTGGTCTGAAGCAGAGGTAACAGCTAGTGGTTGGCTTCTTTGCTTTTCTGATCCTCAGCTTGAACCCCAAGCGCTCTCTCTCTCTCTCTCTCTCTCTCTCTCTCTCTCTCTCTCTCTCTCTCTCTCTGTTTTTATTATTCATACCACAATGCTTTACACTACATATGCTGTCTGAAATAGAGCCGTCCTTCATCTATCAAGCTTTATCTACTCTCACTTTCAAACATTTGCCAGCATTCAGCTGCTTACCGAACACTAAATATTAAAATCTAGCAAACCCTTAGTGAGAGGTCAGAATAGACTCCCTATATAGTGAAGAATTTGATACAGAAGAAAACATGAAGCCCTAAATTCTCAAGTGCCAGGGCAATTTAATGGGGAATCATTAAACCACTTCACTTCTGTACTTACATAAAGCTGTGTGGAATGATCAATAGCAACCAAGGAGGCAGTAATTGCAGAAGCAAAATTCTTTGGTTATTTGATTTCAAGGTGCCTAACAGCTTCCTATCTTCCATCTTAAATTCTCTTTACTATTCATATATCAGATCTCAGGAATCTCAGTGTGTCTTATAAAATCTGTCATAGTTTAATTAAGTGTGACCAGGGTGCAATATTCTGAAAGATGATTTTTATCAAATATTTCTCAATTTTACTCTCCCTGTTGATCCTAAATATTTTTGCACACTTTAAGTTTAGGACTTTACCTTTGCTTTATGATTTAAAGTTCCTAAGATTCTTAGTATAAATATTCTTAAATTTAACAACTATTTAGTTACCATTGGGAATACAGACAACTTTTCCAGTAGTATTCAACATTGATTTTAACAATTATTTAAAAAATTGACCACATTTTTGAAAATTAGTGTTTACTTAATATCCCATGTACATAATATGCATTCAACAGTGAAGTGTGCTTTGCTCAAATGACAATGATAATTTCCTATTGTAAGGGAAACAATATATTAGATACTTCACACTTCATGGCCATTCTTATATGAGCAGGAAATAGTTCAAATTGTCTTTTAGATGTGAGAGGCTATCATTTTATATTTGAAAATGTTTCATTGAATTATTGTGTTAAATGGCAATAAATTTGACATTTCTCTTTTAAAAAGACAGTTAATATTCACAAAGGAATCTCTATTTTTATAAGACCTCTGACTTAAGTAAAAGAAAACTCATTTTTTCCTGGTTAAATCATAAGAAATAATTTCCCATATTAAATGATCTGAATTCACTCCTTGGTTTAATTAAAGGCAATTTTCCTCTTTTTTTCTTCTGCTTATAATAAAAGGCTTTCAGGTTTTTTGAAAGCAGTCTGTAATGTCTCTTCATGAAAACAGTGAATTCTCCCTGCTTCAGGGTAAGATGTCTTGCCCAACATTCTGAGTAATTTCTGCCTGTTCCTTACTCTGAAATAGAAGGGTGCATAATGACTATCAATTGAAATGCCCTCAATCTCTTTATGTACTTACACTCTCCTCCTGGACTTCTGAGCTACTGGCAATTTGTGTCTACAATATTTCAAGAGTGCAAAATGTAAACGCATTTGGAGTACAAAAGTTTCATCCAAGTTGTCAAACTGGAAATCTTAAAGCATCTTGTAAGTCAAGTGAAATTGATAAAGATAGGAAAGAATGGCTGTTACTATCTTATTTCCATTTGTTTTTTGAGCAATACAATAACTATATTTGGGATTTTGTTATTTCTGTTTTTTCCTAAAGTGTACCTTTAGTCATTATTCTTTTTTGAGAATGATTATTGAGATATAGTACACTTTCAACAGAATTTTCTTCAAATGCTATTAACTTATACCATATTTAATTCTATAAAATTTTTATTATGGTATTTTTGATCAGTTATGAAAGCAAAGTTTCCCATAGAGGCATATTATCATCTTGTTTCTAAACTTATTAATTTAGTATGTGAAAAAGATAGCTCAGTCACATGAAGATGATAAACAGATGATGTTAGTTGACACTTCCAACAAGTTTCAGCAGAATCAGGTTTCTGAATTTCTAGTTCTCATATTGAAGGGTTCAAGGACCCATTTATGTGCTGCTTATTTATCAAAACGGCTTGGGAACAATGCATCAACCTAATAGCATTTGTGCAACTTGATCTCATTGTTCAACTGTAAATATAAAGTTTTCTTTTTGTAGTCACACAACAAGAAAACACTAGTAAAATGGATGAGAAACCATTTCTTTTTCTTTACTATTATTATTATTAATTTCATTTTATATTCCAACCACAGTTCTCCCTCCCTTCCTTCCTCCCACCTGCCCTCTCACAATTTTTCCAACCTACCTCTCATCTATTTCTGCCAGTGGGTAAGGGCTCCTTTGGGGAATCAAAAAAGTCTGGCACATTAAGTTGGTGCAGGACCAACCTCCTTCTCCCCACCTGCATTAAGGCTAGCATGGCATCCCACTATGGGAAATGGGCACCAACAAGGGAGCTCATGCATCAGGGATGCATATATGTTGGTCTCAGCCAGGGCCCCTTGTGTAAATCTAACTTTTAAAAGAGCACACACTTTGAGGAAGATGAACCACTTACCATTGACACTCAGGCCACAGATCTGATTTAAACCCTGACTTTAAAGTTCCTTTGGTGTTTGATCCTGAACAGCCCTATTTGAATTCTCTAAGACTCAGAAGCAATAAGAGGTAATTACCATAGGTACTTTTCTCTCATGAGGTTGTAGAAAAAAATAAATGTTATACTACCGACAAAGTGCTTAGAACACAGTTGCAAATTAAAGTTATTCTCCTGGGAAATTTAGAGAAGAGTTATAAAGTGACTCTAGCAGTGTGAGTAAGTTCATAAACCATGCATTACTGATTAGAAAGCTTCTATGAGCATGTGGTGTGCCTTTCATTTTTACTACAGAAATCAATAAGATCTAATAAGCAAAGTACTGGACACATACTTAGAATCCTACAATTAGGGTAACACTAGGTGATTTTTAGAATGCGCACAGGCCTATGCAGACTGGGTTTAAACCAGGTATTCATATTTACAACTCTGTAACCTTGGGACACTCTCCCCATCCCAAATTTGTTGCATACTAAGTACGTCTCAGCGAGTGGTAATACTAAGAATGCACAGGGCTTAGGAAGGATTAGTGTGAGTATGAAACAATATATTGATAAAAATAGAGGAACAGTGAATCTTGGTGAAGAGCATAGGTGTAGGGGGTGTTGGGAGGAGTGGAGGTAGGGGAGACTGAGGTCTGGATGTTTGTGTGAGGGAAGAATAAATCAATTGAAAAAAAGGACAGGCCTCAATATCTTATCACAAGGAACTATAATGTATGTACAGATCTTCATCTTGCAGACTTATTTAAGGGAAAACCTCTAGCGAAGTCCAATCCTGACAGTTCGGAACATAACACTTCACTAAATATTAAGCTATATGACTATCTCAGGATCTGTGACTAGATGTACAGACTGCTTCTTTAAATGTGGTTCTCAGAGTTAGAATCAACCAGAACCTTCTGTGTTGTGATTGGTTGGGTTAGTAACCCTTTCTACAAATTCACTTCCTCCCTTTTAAACCCTCAGGAGTTCCATGAAGACTAAAACAAGAGATCTTTATTAAACCAGAGTGTGCAGTGAGTAGTACTCTGAACAGTGAGTGCAGAGGCATGTCAGTTTTTTTGCATGACCTTGTTTGACAGATGCAACAATCCTCTCTACAATTATTATAACATTTGCTCATTTATTTATTTGTGTGTGTGTGTGTGTGTGTGTGTGTGTTTGTGTATGCAGGCTTGTGTATTCACGTAGGGATCCATGTACTACAGCTTGCATATGGTGATCAGAGGATGAGTTTTAGGAGTCAGTTCAACCACCCAACCATAAGAGGGCTAGGACTGAAGTCAGATTATCATGCTTGGCAGCCAGCACCTTTGTGTGCTGAGTCACCCTGCTAACTCAATAATTCTTGTTTTAGTTGTTTATTATTCTTTAAGAAGAAAAAAAACAATATTCACTTAAAAATTTTTTTCCTTTTAATTTTTTTCTTCATGAAAACATACCACTATTAATATTCATTTAAAAATTAACCATTGAATTAATAGACATTTAAATATTAGAAGCAAATTGATTTTATAATTTCACATTAAATGCTGTCAAATAATAAAATAAAGATAAAAATACTTAGTATCCAACAAACATACTCTCCTTTATTATATATTTTATTATAATATCCTTAATAAGTCTCTTTTCCTAATTTTAATATGCTTCAATGAAATAAAAGGAAGGAAATCAGAGGATAGGACATTAATGAAGTACAAACAGAAGAAAAAGAGGAAAAATACTGTAGTGACTTACTGAGGGACAACTGTCTTTTACCAAGTATCGATTTGTCACTTGTGTTGGTTTAATAAACAGCTGATTGGCCAGTAGACAGGCAGAAAGTATAGGTGGGGTGACCAGAACAAAGAAATTCTGGAAAAAGTCAAGGCTCTGTCTACAGTTGTCACCCAGACCCAGGATGTTTCTTTTCTTTATTGTTGTGATTTCAGATCCTACATACCAGTGATACTATCCAAGAAGTTACTTTCTATGTCTGCTTCATGTCCTGTAGGTTAGTCCATATTTGCAAATGAGACATTCTTTTAAATGCTAAACGACATTTCATTTATTTACCACATCTACATATATATTTTCCCCCCTGAAATGGACTGTTTATCCTTTAAAACACTATGCTAGTTTTTAAAGTATCAGTGCTTGGTATTGATTTTGTATGGTCCAGTACATAGATGTTGCGATAGTTATACATTCTATAAATATATTGCATGTAAATAATGCATACTATCTGTCTCAGTCTTGGATCAACTTTTATTCTTGGCATAGTTATTTTATTTCCTTTTGAAAATATATTGTGTTGATCATGTGTGACCTCAACCATATACTTGTCTCTATTCCAGAATATAATTATGTTAATCTCATTCATTCCTAGACATTATTTCAATTTTCTGTACACCAGTTTTTTGATCTTTAACCTACTAGAAGAGGCAACTTTTCTGTGTTGTTATGTAAATTGAAAACAGTGCTTACTTGAAGATATAGCTAGGATGAGGCTGTTTCTTAGTAAATTCCTTGGAACTTTCTTGTTATTTGTATGAGTCTGTTAGGGAAGTCACAGTTAAATATCATTGACTGAATGACTCTAACATCAGAAATGTATGTTCTCACAATACTGAGCACAAGAAGATCAAAATCAAAGCATAATACCCAGTTTCTACTGAATTTTTTTTATTGGATTAGTGATGCCTAACTCTGTCACATGACTTGTCTTCTGTGAGAGCCCAATGCTGCTGTCTTTCCTCACAAAGACCCCACTCCTATTGAAATAAGATCCCATTATTTTCACTTGATTTAACGGGAATTACCTTTTCCAAATTTCTCTCTCTCTAAATATAGTCAGAATAGAGTTTGGAGACCTAAAAACACACAAGCAAAATATTTGGGAAAGTAGCACAGTTCAGTCTTTAATGTAAAATTTCAATATGATTTTTGCATATCTATGTACGTTTCTAAGAAGTTTCCTAGGGCTTAGGTTTCTACTGTGTCTGCTTCATCTCATCTGACCACTCTATCACCTCCTAACTCTCCCTTTCCTCTTTCTCTTCTATCTACATCACCTCCTTTGCTTCCCTGTACTCTGTTTTTACCTCTTTCTCTTCCTCTTCATGAACCCTTACATTTGTTTCCAGAATTTTGAGTTCAGTAGTAGAAAATTCTAAAACTGTATAACAATATAGACATCTGTTTTGTGTACATACATGTGTAGATATGTATGCATGTGTATTGAGCAGAATGAACTGAGTCAGAATGATATGGTACTGAGCAGAATGACATGCATGTTAAGTAGAATGTTTATTGAGCAGGAATGATATAGTACTGAGCAGAATGACATGTGTATTGAACGTGAAGAACTGAGTCAGAATGACATGATGTATAAATAGTTAGCTCTTATCCACCAAATTACCTGTTTATGTCGGCCAACATCCTAAGTAAATGAGTGTTTTAGTCTTCCTGTTCCTTTTTAGAGAACAAAGGTGAAAGCCTACAATTAATTAAAGCATAGTGACCTTGGCTAGCAATTTAAATGAAGCCAGGTACAGAGCAAGAAATAGCATCATGATACCCTGGAGAGGGCTTATGTTAAGCTTTATATTCTGCTCTTACTGTTTAGTCTTTGTTAATTCATGATACATACATTTAGAAATAATTTATTATCCATGTTCTTCATCTCTGGTATAAGAATGAAAGCATTTATCTTTATCACAGGAATTACAGTTATGTGAATAATCTGCATGATACTCCAAAATATCAAATTAAATTATATCTATTGAATGTTTTATAATTTAAATTATTGCTATAAGCCAGACATGATATTATATGACTATAATCCCAATGCTTTAGAGGTGATTGTCATACTTAGCTATGTAGTGAGTTTTAAGCTTATCTTGGATACATGGAACTCATTCTCAAAACAAGCATTGATGGCTACCTAATAACCTAATCAGTACTAAGATTAATCGGTGATAGTCATGATGTTAAGTGTTCATAACAGAACTGAAAAACAATAAGCACCCTTTACATCTAAAGACCATTCATAGTATTTAGTAGAACTATGGATTTATGGTTTTATAAATTAATAAAAAGACGGTATGGCAACAAAAAAGATATATTAAGTAACACATGGCTTATACATATAGTTATCAAGAGTGATAAATGATAGCACAAATGTATAAATTACAGAATTTATGATTCTCTACCACTAGAAATTACAGTCCAGTTGTGGTGACAATCAATTTTATCATTAAAATGAAACTATAAAGAAAAGAAATGGATAGAAAAAAGCCCTGGGTGTTATTTCTACATTAATTCCAGTCATGCAAATAACACTCTTGCAATTAAGCTGAATATATATTGAGACTAAATGCTATTCTTCTGTAGACAAGACAGTAAACTGGTTCTCATAGTTCCTCTTTACAATTAAGAAATGTCAGTAAAATGGTTCATGAATAAGCTTGTGATTAATGTTAAAACAGTCTTCCTTATGTTTCTAAGCCAATAGGTGAAAGGAGCTATAAATATAAATTTAATTAACAGCAACACTGTAAAGCTTACAGAAAAGTTGTAGGACCTTTGAATATGTTGGTCTTTAAAAACAGACTTTGCATTTACCAGAGGGTTAAAATTAATTAATGGTCTTATTATTTATTTCCCAGCCCATTGTCTCAGAGATACAAAGACAAATTTACTGAGCTATATTCTGTATCAAGAGAATACAATCAGATTGTATTGAAAAGAACACTCTGAAAATATACTGTCTCAAATACTGATTAGCCACTTACATAATCAAGGACCCTATCAGAAAGATTAATTTTTTTCATCTGTGGATAACAGAGTTACAGATAAATTGAACAAATAACCATACTTAAAAATTCTCCCATGTACTCAAATGAATATACACTCACCATGGAAGTTCAATAAAGGAAAAACAACTAATCCCACTAATAGCCGTTATTTAGTTCGTTAAAAGGCATCATTAGTCACTCACATGGGAATTCTTGAACTCTAATGTGACCTTTCTAATATCTATTGACAAGATCTTCATTTTTTATAGTTGAGTTTACTGTAGTTTTGTACTATACATAATAATAGATCACAAGAAATGAACCACAGCTTTTCAGTTCCTTCTCGTGATAAAGGAAGATATCTGAGGTGTATTTGAGGGTGGGTCTAAAGAGCTCAGCAATTTCTATGTCTAGGTTATTGTCTGGATCACAGCAGCACAAATGTACATCAGACTGTTTCTCACATCATCTCAAGGAAAAGTAATATATATCCAGTCTCAGAAATTACTATCTGATTCAGGATACTGCCATCAGAACTATGTTATTAAAATACATAAGCAGATCTGTACCATATTTTTAAATGAGCAAATATTTTGAAATCATATTAATATAAAATTAGTTTTAGTCTTTGTTTTATTGTCATTGCTTTGTTGTTGTTGTTGTTGTTTTCCTTTGAGACGAGGTCTCATTGTATAGCCCAGGCTATTCTGGAACTCTCTAAGTAGATCAAGAAGGCCTGAGCTCATGGAGATCCTTCAGCCTCTGCCTCACAAGTACTGGGATTACTAATCCGTGCAACCATAGCCAACATAAAATAATCTGAAAGCCTAATACTTTAAGAGTGATGGAAAGAGCTATAAATGGTGGCTTACATACTATACGTTAGTTATGTTTCAGATTGCTATAATAAGAATACCGGATAAAAACAACTTTTAAAATAGCTCACTTTAGTTCAAGGCTTAAGGGAGAACAAAATCAATCATGGCCAGAAAATGGTGGTGGCTGGGCACCTTACATTAGGAAGCAGAGAGATGACTGGTGATGCTCAGCTCACTTTTTTCAGTCTGGTATCCACAATCCATTGGATGGTATTGCCCACGTTCAGGGTGGGTCTTTCTTACTCAAGTTACATTTATAGAAACACTTTGAAATGATTGTATGATGATTATAAACCCAAGTCAATTGCCAAGGAAGTAACTACCCATACCTCTGGAAATAGAGCAGGAAAGGTGCCTAGAGTTTAAGACCTGTTTGAGCTACCTAGCAAGTTCTATGATATAGTCTGGAGCTCAGTGCTCAGAACCAAGAAAGAAATCCTGATAAAACAATAAAAAGGTGGTATGTAAAAACACAAGCTTATCAAAGTTTATAGGTCTTATCAATGTACTAGGATTAAAGGAAAAGCTGTTTATTCTGCATACTCATACTAAAAAAAATTCAAGTAGTGTATTTCTTATTGATATAATATTTATACAATGAAAATTGAGGAACTGAAGTATTCGAAGTTAGAAGCATGAACTCAGCCACTTGGTTCACTTGCTCCTCTCCTCACAGTCTTTTTTTCCAACAGGATTTTCTTGGTGACCTATTTCACCAGTCATTGTGCACTGAGATCCTACTTTGATATGCAGGCATGCACCATCCACTGTTCTTCCAAATCCTACTATCTATGACATTTTTCCTTGTTTCAATCAACTTGTAAAAAGCCATATGTTTTATTAACCATGTCTATTGCCTTTTCCCTCCTTCTAAAATGTAAGCTCCACTATGGAAGGTTTTCTTATTTAAACACTGATGTATCAACAGGAGCTGGAGATGTTCCTGATATTTAATACATGAATAAATGAATACTATAAAGGACTTAAATGATATGGAATTGGTATTTACTTATTTCTCATTTTGGCTATAAACTGTACTAAATTATATATGTCCTTATGTACTCTTTTTATATAACTCTTCAGCCAGAATGCTTTCAAAATTGATTTAAGAAAATCCCTGTGCAGAGACCCACATCAGGTCACTAAACTGAATTCCCAAAGTCCAGTTGAAGAGTGGACGAGTGAGGTTATAAGCAAGGAGGTCAAGACCATGAAGGATTCACCCACTGAGACAATGTGCCTGAGCTAATGGAAGCCTACCAACTCCAACTGGACTGGGAATGAATGATCCTGGGATGAAACTAGTCCCTCTGAATGTGGTTGACAGTTGGGGCAGACTGTGTGGCCAATGACAATGGCAGTGGGATTTGTCTCTACTGCATGTACTGGCTTTTTGTGATCATATTCTCTTTGGATGTGTACCTTGCTCAACCTAGATGTAGTGGGAAGGGCCTTTGACTTTCCACAGGTCAGGGTGCCTTGCCCTCTCTTAAGATTGGAGCGGGTGGGAGGAGGGTGTAGGGTGGAAGGGTAGGGGGCAGAGGGGAGGAAGTAGGAATTTGGATTGGTATTTTTTTAAAGTAATAATAAAGAAAATCCCTGTGGGTATTAGCAAGCATGTTCTGTCTTTAAATTTCAAATAATTCACTCTGTTTCCTTGCAAGATTTTATTATTTTCTTATTAAGTTTAAACTTTTATTCTACCTGAAATGTATGTCTACTTATTATATCATACATGGTTGAAATTCATATCCTTCTGGCTACATGACCAGATATGCCACTGTATTAAAGAACACACTCCATCTCTATTGAACTAAACTATACACATTTGGTGATATACTGAATATATTAAATCCCAACTGATCTTAGGTTATTGATTCACTACCCTGTTTAACCGATGATCTAGTGTACATTAATTTGTTATTTTTATAATGGAAGCAAATCTTAGGTTAAAAAGAAGAAGACATAGAACTTAGTCAAGTGCTAAGAATATTCAAAATAAAGATTAATTTTAAAACAAAGCATGGAAAAACATGATTAATAAGGCATATGGCTGTCACACATTGATAGAGACAAGGAAAGAAGACATACTCTAAGTAAATGCTATGAATATTTAATCTGCTCAGAATCTGTATAAATAAAACAATGCGTTCTTTTTTTCTGATCATATACTGTCTAAGCCAATCTTCCATATACTTCCTTTGAAACGTTATTTAATTATCATTTTATCTTGTGGTTTGCTACTGTTCCTTGCTTCAATTGTTTCAGAGGGCTACTGCATTCGAGTTCTCCAGTAAAACAGACCTGAAAGCTCTACCTGTGCATTTAAACATGCATGCCTAAATAAGGAAAAGGTGATAGACAGACACAGAGACAGTGACAGAGACGTAGAGACAAAGATTAAACAGAGATTTTATAAGGGATTGGCTTAAGAAATCAGGAGGGTAGTGAGTCTGTAATTCTCAGAAGGGGCTACCAGCATGGAGTACAGAAAAACTTATGGCATAGATGAAGTTCAAAGCCAATCCAATGAGTATTCTTTTCCTTCCTAAAGGAGCTGTTTTCTTCTGTTCTAGACAGGCTGCCAACAGGCACAAGACAATATTATGGCAGGCAATCTCATTCACTCAGAATTCAACAATTTAAATGTCAACCTAAGCCTTTAACAATGCTCATTTTGACAAAGAAAATGAACTACATCAAATATTTCAGGCTTCTTCATAACCCTAAAAAAGATAAATTTTATAGGAAAAAAACTGTATATATATACATAAAACAGCAGCTATAGAAATGGAGACCATGAATTTAAGAAAGAGCAAGAATGTGAGTTACTTGGGAGGAGTAGGGGGAACAAAGAGTGGGAAAAGTTGTAGTTTTAAATTATAAATTATAATAAAAGATTCTAAGTATTTTGCAGGAAGAATCAGTAGTTTTTAATAACCAACAAGTCATACTGTGCTATATTTAGAACATAGAACCAATGTCTGTTTAAGTGGGTGGTGCAGTCATTGAGGGACTGATGACTGACCATAACTTGACCTTTCTTAGGTTTCTTCTTTCTGTATTTATTTATTTATTATTTTTTGTTTTTACATCCCAACCACAGTTTACTGCTGTGGGATAATGCTCTTGTACCCTGTACAAATTTATCATTTCGTATTGGTTTAATAAAATGATGGTTGGCCAGTAGTCAGGCAGAAAGTATAGATTGGGTGACCAAACAAAGAGAATTCTGGGAAGAGGAAAGGCTCAGTCTGTAGTCACCAACCAGATGCAGAGGAATCAAGACGAGAATGCCACACTGAGAAAAGGTACCAAGCCACATAGCTAACATAGGCAAGAATTATGGGCTAATTTAAGTTGTAAGAACTAGTTAATAATAAGCCTGAGATAATAGGCCAAACAGTTTATAATTGTTATAATTCTTTGTGTATTTCTTTGGGAACAAATGGCTGTGGGACCGGACAGGACAGAAACTTTTATCTATGGTTTCCCCTCTCTCCTCTTCTCCCAGTCCCTCCCCTCTTGGTGTAGTTTTATCACTTTACATCCCCTAATTTTGTTGAGAAATGTGACTCTGTCAGGAATTAATTGGATGTCCTTTGACTGAAGAATAGATAAAGAAAATGTAGTACATTTATACAACGGAGTGTTATTCAGCTGTTAGAAATTGACTTCATGAAATATGAAGGCAAATGGATAGAACCAAAAAATATCATTCTGAGCAAGGCAACCCAGACCCAGAAAGGGAAACATAATATATACTCACTTATAAGTGGGTATTAGCTGTTAAATAAAGAAAACCACACTATAATCCACAGAAAGGCAAAGTAACAAGGAAAGCTCTAGGGATTACAGATGGAACTCCCTGGGAAGAAGAAATAGAATAAATTTTGCAGGTGGACTAAGGATGCATAGAGATGGGAACAGGAGGGATCTAGTAGAGGAAGGAGGGATGGAGGGAGAGATGACTAGAATTTTTGGAGGGGCATTTGAGGAGTGACACCAAGTACAGTAGAAACTTCCTGGAATCTATGAGGATGATCCTAGCAAGGACACCTAGTAATGAGAGATCTGGAGTCTAAACTGATTATCTTCTGTAACAAGACAAATCTTCCAGTGATGGGACTGAGAGACTAACCCAGTCACATAAATCTTCAACCTACAACCTGTCCTGCCTTTAAGACATGGTGGGGCAATAGTGACTCAGAACTTGTGAAAGTGGCCAGCCGATGACTGGTCTAACTTTAGGCCCACACCAAGAGAGGGGAGTCCGTGCCTAACACTTCCTTGTTAGGAACTGAAAGCTGAATGACCCAGAGACAGACCTATAGTAGAACAGAACAAAACTGTCCAAAAAAGAAAAGTCGGTGAACTCATTCCTAATGATATTCTGCTATACTCACATATTGGTGCCTTGCCCAGTCATTACCAGAGAGGTTTCATCCAATAAAGCAGATGAATAGACCCACGGCTAAATATTAGGTGAAGACAAAACATTAGGGAACCCACAGAAGAGGGAGAGGAAGGATTGTAGTCACCAGAGGGGTGGAGAACACCAGGAGAACACAGCCCACAGAACAATTCAGCAGGGCTCCTAGAAGCTCACAGAGAGTGGAACTACAGAGAGCCTACGTGCACATATGCTAGATCCTCTGCATATATGTTGTGGTTGTCATCTTGACATTTTCGTGGGACTCCTAACAGAGAGAGCGTGGGTGTCTCTGACTCTTTTGTCTTCTTTAAGGATCCTTTTTCAACTGCTGTGTTGCGTTTCCCAGACTTGATATGAGGGTTTGTGGTTTTGGTTGATATTTTAGAAGGCCGGCTCTTTTTTGAAGAAAAACAGGGGGGCAGTGGACCTGGGAGAGAGGGGAGGTGAGGAGGAATTGGGAGAAGTGGAGGAAGGGAAGTCTGCAGTCAGGATATAGTGTGTGAGAAAAGAATAAGTAAAAAGAAAAAACAATGTTTAAAAAGGTGATGTTCTTTCTTTCTTTCTTTCTTTTTTTCCTTCTTTCTTTTCTTCCTTTTTAATAAAAAAGGAGTCATGAGCTTCCCTGTGACAGTGGTAGCCGAGTCTGTTTAAGATTTCGGTAAAATAGAAGGGACAGTTCTTTTACTTATCTTTTCAAGTTCTGCTTTACAGGAAAATTCACACCATTTGCTAGGCTTCCTCATAGCTGCTAAATTTACCTGGTGTGTGATCAGATTCGGGGTTCAAGGCTTCAGTAGGAATTGTGCTGCCGATGGCCCAATCCAAGTCGTCTTCAGGATCTTGGGTGAGACCGCAAATTACAGTCCAGTCTCCAGATGTGGTTTCAAAATTGCAGCTTCCTGCTGTGGTTATGTAATATCCTAGTGAAACAAGACAGCCATATAAGCTTCACAAAATGTCGACAACCTTTCATGCCCCCCACTATTTTTCTGATGATTCAATTCATTTTATAATAGTTTTGTTTTTAACTTTGAAACATTTAGGCATGCATGATGTGTGTGTGTGTGCGTGTGTTTGTGTGTGTGTGTGTATAAGAGAGAGACAGAGACAGAGAGACAGAGAGAGACAGACACACACACACACACAGAGAGAGAGAGAGAGAGAGAGAGAGAGGAGTGTGTGTATGCATGGGGTATACTTATGCCATGGAGTGTGTGTCAATGTCAGAGGACAGGGCCAGGTTTTGGTGCTTGCCCACCCTCTTGTTTGAGACAGCATCTTTTTCTCTTTGCAGCTCCCTAAGTGGTACACAGACAAAATGAATTCTTATGTTATTTAACCAGTGTGCATCAACTGAGATAGCTATCAGCACTTCCTTTCTTTTAAAAGGATGGTTTCTGTTATCCCTTAAATTTCTTCTTGTCCCTATCCTTTTCTCAATAAAACACCAATCTTAGCTCATTAAAGCTTAATCAGCAAAAAGCTCTTTGATAAATGGATGCCAAAGACAGAACACACTGAACTAATGCTTTCTTACACCTTACTGAGTTCTTAAGAGAATTTCCATAAACAAATATTCTAATTCTTTAAGAATTGTTTCATTTTCTCCCTAAAAAGCAAGAATTTTAGTCATTCTTTTCTTCTTTTACATTATTTTCACCAATTTTAATGACTACATAATCTATTATCTTATGTGCTCATTTATGGACTTTGTTTCTTACGCATGTCATGCTTGCATTCCATAATACAGAATAGATTATGTGATGCAAAGACATGATGATCTCACCAATACCAGCATTTAGACACCATATCATCAAACATTCAAAGCCTTCTTGTGCATACGCAGGACTGCTATTATACTTTCACACATGGGTTCTGTGCTATTTGTATCTCCATGTAACTCAATCCCCAATTCATAAACCTAATGTTTTTGTTCCACTCCCTAACCTCTTGGATAATCTTGTTCCTCCTGGATCAACTTACCTACTGTAATACCCCTTCAGCTTTCAAGACACACATGCAAATAAGATATATTTTCTTACATTTTTTTCTACCCATCTTAAAACAGGTGATTTTTTTAAAATTGAGCTATACATTTTTCTCTTCTATCCTCCCTTCCTCCCCTCGCATTCTACCCCCTCCTGTGACTCCCACACTCCCAATTTCCTCAGATCTTCTCCTTGCCTTCTTGGCTAAGATCATGTGTAGTATCTATTCTTATCAGTTTAAAACAGGTGACTTTTGTCTTCTAAAGTGAATCTCTGCCTCTTATCTGGACTCCTCATTAGAAATTTATTCCTCTTCTACGGCTCATCTCCTGTAAGGTCATGTTTTTTGTCTTTCAATGTCACATCCCCTGCCAAATTGCTTATAATAACTTGCACTGGTTTTCCACCTTCATTTAAAATGCATGTACTTATTTAGGTATTTCACTCTGTATATCCTCACTTGTTCTTCCCATATACTTTAAAATAAGTGTCCTGCAAGCATGCACACATCATGAAATAGAGACTAACATATTCAAACACTTCTGGAACATTACATTTGGAATATGCCACCATCACTTCCAAACCATTGCAGTGTTCTTTCCAAGTATGCCCTCTGTGAGATTTCCATTTAACACAAATCTCTTCTTTTTTTGTAAAGACCCAAACTCTAGAGTCACAATTGGTTCTGTATCCATATTTATACACCAAACATGCAACCAGTACCTGGATATTTTTCCTTTGAGAATTTGTGTGTGCATCCCCTTGTTTGTTGATTTATGACAACCACACTGGCTAAGCCCATGGTTATTTGTAGAGATGTGTTTAGCACAGGCTTCATCTTACCCCCCCTCACAAACTCAAGCCACATTAATCACCCTTTACATGGTTCTTGTGTTATTTTATCTTGCTTAAAATAGTCCATTTTTTGCAGTGTGAAAACACTCTTACAAATCACAGTGTTGAATATGATAACCTTTACTTGGATGAAATTTTTTTAGGATGAATCTGTCTCATCTCTACAATTGCCTCAACCTCAACCATGTGTTAGAAGATCATCTCTCTAAAATAAACTGACTTTATAAAACATTTATGCTAAGACCCATATCTATATTTTCAAAAATATTCTACCAGCAGTTGGTTACTCTTTTCTTAACCATTTTTATACGTCTTACTTAAGATAAAACCTTTCTTTTATTTTTATTTTATGTGTATGGGTATTTTGCCTGCATGTATATCAGTGTACCATATGTGTGCAGCAAGACAGAACATTTTAATCTAAGTAACCACCTTTTTCCACTGAAGAATGTGTGTCAAGATGAAACATCCCCCTCTCCAGGTGGCTCATGATTCAACTAGTCAAGTGTGATGTAAACCTTCTTTTCCCTCTCTTGGTTAGTTTAGGCATAGTTTGGAATGAAAATCTAGGTAATAGCATCTTCAACAAATGGCGCTGGCAAAACTAAATGACTGCATGAACAAAATCATTGTTTATTTATCACCCTGCACAAACATCAACTCCAAATGGATCATAAAACCAGCTACAGTAAACCTCAGAATAGAAAATAGGGAATGGCCTTGAACTCATTGGTACAGGAGAAGACGTTCTAACCAGAACACTGTTGAAATAGGCACTAAAATCAACAATTAATAAATTGTTAATAAATTTCAAGAAAGTAGATATCAAAAAACCAAAAAACTGCAAGATGTCATTGTTTTTTACCGCTGAGTAAAACTCTAATGTGTATATGTTCCACACCTTCTTTAACCATTCTTCTATTGAGGGGCACCTAGGTTGTCTCCATGTTCTGGCTATTACAAATAGTGCTGCTATGAACATAGTTGAACAAATGCTTTTGTAGTATGATAGGGCATCTCTTGGGTATATTCCCAAGAGTGGCATTGCTGGATCCTGGGGGAGGTTGACTCCCAGTTTCCTGAGAAACCGCCACACTGATTTCCACAGCGGCTGCACCAGTTTGCATTTCCACCAACAGTGGATGAGTGTTCCCCTCACTCCACATCCTCTCCAGCATAGGCTATCATTGGTGTTTTTGACTTTAGCTATTCTGACAGGTGTAAGATTGTATCTCAAAGTGGTTTTGATTTGCATTTACCTGATCGCTTAGGAGATTGAGCATGTCCTTAAGTGTCTTCTGGCCATTCGAAGTTCATCTGTTGTGAATTCTCTGTTCAGTTCAGTACCCCCATTTTTTAATTGGGTTAATTAGAGATTTAGTGTCTAGTTTCTTGAGTTCTTCATATATTTTGGAGATCAGACATCTTGAATTTTGCATGCAAATGGATGGAAATAGAAAACGCTTTACTGAGTGAGGTAACCCAGACCCAAAAAGAGGAATATGGTATGTACTCACTCATAAGTGGATTCTAGCCATAGTTAAAGGTCTCTGAGTATATAATTTGTGATCCTAGAGAAGCTAAATAAGTAGGTGAACCTGAAGAAAATCATGTAGTTATCCTCCTGGATATTAGAACTATGCAAGATTGCCAGGTAAACTCGGGTGCATGGGGGTGGAGGGTAGAAGTAGGGGAAGATGGTTAGGGAGAGGGGAGAGGGGGAGGATTGGGGATGGCTTGGGGGAATGGGAGGGGGGAGGAAGGATGGTTCTGGGAGCAGGGAAGTTTATATCTCAACTAAGGGAGCCATTTTAGGGTTTGCAAGATACTTGAATCTGGAGGGGTTCCCAGGCCCAAGGAGAGGTCCCCAGATTGTACTCTGGGCAGCAGAGGAGAGGGTGCCTGAACTGGCCTTGGCCCATAACCATACTGACGAATATTTTGCATGCCACCACAGAACCTTCATATGACGATGGATGGAGATAAAGACAGAGACACATATGGGAACACTGGAAGTCAGGACCGCGAAGGGTGCGTATGAGAAGCAGAGGGAGGGAGATAGTGAGCAAGGAAAGCAAAATCAAAGGGGGCCTTCATCCTGATGGATGGAGATAGAGACGGAGACCCACATTTGAGCACTGGAAGTCAGGACCGCGAAGGGTGCGTTCACCCACTGATACAAGGGGACTGATCGAATGAGAGCTCACCAAGGCCAGCTGGACTGGGACTGAACGAGCATTTGATCAAACCGGATTCTCTGAATGTGGTTGACATGGGGGCTGACTGAGCCCCCGAGGTCCAAATGAAGACTGAGAAGTCATTGACAATGGCACTGGGTCTTGTTTCGTCTGCATGGACTGGCTTTTTGGTGTCCTGGCCTGCTTGGATGCTCAACTTCCTGGACCCGGAGTGAGGGGGGAGGAACTTGGATTCCCCACAGGACAGGAAACCCTGACTGCTCTTGGGAATGGTGAGGGAGGTGGAGAGGGAGTGGGGGGAGCGGGAGGGTATTGGGAGGAGGGGAAGAATTGGAAAGAGTGTTTTCGGATACTTGAATAAAAATAAATAAATAAATAAATTTAAAAAAAACCAAATAACTCAATTAAAATATGGGGTACAGATCTAAACACATTGTCAACAGAATAGACTCAAATGGCTGAGAAGTATGTAAAGAAATGTTCAACGTTCATAGCCATCAGAGAAATGCAAATTAAAACTACTTTGAGATTCAATCTTATACCTGTCAGAATGGGTAAAAGCAACAAAACAAATGACAGCTTCTGTTGGCAAGAATGTGAAACAAGGGCCATTTGAGGGGTAGTATGGAAACCTAATACAGTAGAAACTTCCTAAAATGCATACCTACATAAAAGAAATGCAAATAAAATTGCCGAATAATGGGGAGACCGAGTCCAAGTGGTCCATTTCTTATCATAAAATCAATCTTCCAGTACAAGGACTGGATTACATCTAACTGAGTTGCCTGTTAAAGAGGTCTCATGGCAATGCCCAGTCAACCCAAGTCATTGCCAAGACTACAGGCTGCTCTCCATACACTGAGGGCAAGGCCCATTGCTGATGTTACCTACACAACTCATTGAACGTGTAGAAGTCAGGTTGTTCTATCATCCTTGGCACAAGAAATAGCTCTGCATTCTGCCAAGAAAGAAACAAACACAAAACCAGCCACAATTCTTTGATCTACGATGGTTTTCTGCCTTCAAGACATGACAGGACAGTGGTGGCTCAAAACCTGGAGGAGAAACTAATCAGTGTCTGATGACATAAGGCCCACTCCATGAGATGGAACTCATACCTAGCACTGCTTGGATGACTGGCAATCTGAGACTAGGTGGATCCAAGCATCTTTCATGCACCGTGTTTTTCCATTTCATGTAACATCAAATTCATCTTTGAATGAGCAATTTAAATCTCAGGTCTCCTGATTCAGAACATACTAACTCTCAGGGTGAGTTATATGTGAGCACATGGGGGTAATTACAGCTCCTATCATTTATTTTAAAAGCTATTCATTATTTTGCACTGTTGCTTCAATTGCTTTGTAACTTTGAGGTATTGTAAACATTTCTAAGAGAGGAGTTAGTTCTTCCGAGTTTTGGCATATCTGTGGTAACTAACTTAGTAAAATTTCACTTTTAGACTGGAGATAGCAAGGATTTTATATTTCCAGATAATAAATATGTGTCATATGGTTTAAAATGGCAGAGACTTTATAAGAACTCTGTCAGGTGATGAACTTTGAATGAATTTAACACATTACTGATATTCCTTTAAGCAACAGTTATTTCCCTAGTGGTGTATCACTTAGCCACATGGCAGTATGATCAGCATAAATACTTATCAACACAGAAACATGTCCATAGTAGATTATTTTTATGTTTCATCTTCACATATTCACGTGATTTTATCACACCACAATACAAGGTACAGGTTGATTCAAGTGAATAATACTTTTAATTTCTGTCAACTTTCATTGAACAGGATTTCAAATAATCTTTATAGTGTGAGAGATAATACCAAGACTGAACAGTACCGTGTGCACCTGCTATAAAGAAGAAATGAAAGCATCCGTCCATCACAACACAGCACACCCCTAGCTGAGATACTGCTACAATGAATACAAGTAGTAGATAAAAAGACAGCATTTTAAGTTTAATCATTCATTCTTTTAAATTAATTGTTTCACTTCTTACAAATGATGTATTTCTGCAACAGGGAGGAGGGAAACAGAGTTTTACATCTGTTCCCAGCCTATAGTAATATTGAATCATGAGAACAACTGCATTTTTTTGTTGTAGTAAAAAAGGTCATGAACCACAAACTATGATTGAACCCCAGCAACAATCTATAGAGGCACAGGGATTAGGAATAGAATAAGAGATTATGGAGAAAAGATAAATCTTGCTAAAAAAGGGAAATAGAATACATAGTTACGGATGGATGAGTGTGTTTATACCTTGTGAATCAAGGGGGGTTGAGGTAGAGATGCGCTCAAAGGACATACAGAGGAGAGTTGGTTAAAATTAAAGACCTTTTGAGGGATAGCATGAAAATCTAATAGATCAGAGGCTTCCTAAAATATATACATATATGAAGGGCATTTAAATGAAATTGCCAAATAATGGGGTGGGGGTAAATCCCAAACTGGCAAACCCTTGTGACTAAACAAAGCTTCCAGTACCAGGACTGGGTTTCATCTAATTGAGTTGCTGACCAAAAAGATCCCAACACAATCTGAAACAATCCAGGCTGCTGCCAAGTCTATAGGTTGCTATCCATAAACTGACATAAAGGCACCATTGCCAAAGACAACACCTATACAATTCAATGAACACAGAGGAGTTGAGTTAGTTCCTACTTGGAACATTCACCACTATATACTAGTATTTTTGGTACAGGAAGGTACTCTGCACACTATTAAAAGAGGAACTTATCCACTAAACCAGTCACAATCATGTAAGTAACAATGGTGTCCAGTCTGTAAGACATAATAGAATGATGGTGGCACAAAGCTTGTGGGAGTAATCAATTGATATCTGACTTGACTTAATGCCCTCCCTATGAGATGGAACCCATACCTAATACTATTGGGTGGTCAAGAGCCTGAGAATAGATAGCCTAGGAACCTAGGAGGACACAAAATACTACCATTCTCAAACAGATAAACAAAAGGCCTAGCAATAAAATTACTCCTAAGAATATTCTATTATACTCATAGATCAGTACCTGACTCAACCACCATCAGATAAGATTTCTCATATAGCAGATGAGAACCAATATAGAGACCTACAGCCAAACATTATGCAATGAGAGAGAGATCTCAGAACACCCAGCCCTAAATTGGATATCTTCATCAAATTCCTTTCCTCAAGGTTCAGGAAACACCAAAGACGAGAAGACAGAAATGATGGAGGACACCAAGAAAATATGGGCACCCTAAATGAACATGGTCAAAGCATATGTGAACTTACAGAAACTGAGGTCACATACACAGGGCCTATATCAGTGCTCTGCAAATATGTCATAATTTCTAGTTTAGTATGTTTTTATGCAATTCATGAGTACATAAACAGGTGGATCTCCTTTGTGCAACTTCCCTTACATTTTGTTTTCTTTCTTTCTGTTTGTTTTTCCAATTCTATTGGGTTAGTGTTTGTTTTATATTTTTATTTTAATTTACTCATTCATTAGAAGTCTGTTTGTTTTCTAATAAGATACAGAAAAGGAGTGGAATTGGAGGGGAGTGGAGATGGGGAGGAACTAGGAGTAGCGGAAGTGAAAACTGTAATCAGGATATACTATGTGAGGAAAAAATATTTTCAGTAAAAAGAAGAAAATTTCAAATGAGAGTAAACTTAATGAAAGGGAAGATGTTCATATGACTACTCCAGAAGGCTTAGACAACCTATCATTCAATTCAATATATTCAATGCAATGTTTTATTTAATATGTTGAGTTAATTATTATAGACCTCTACATGATGAATGACATGTTTACTATGCAGATGAAGGAAATGAACCTCTGAGAATATAAATAATTGTAGCTCTTGGCTTTATTTAATTTTAATTTAATTTAATTTATCTAATATAACTGAGGGTCTTAGTCAAAATAAAGACTGTATTTTGCTAACTCCAAATGTCAATTCATGCCACGTATTTCTCTAAATAACATTTTTGTTATTCATAATAAGATAGGTAGCTAATTGAACAAATTCATATTTCATACATTCAATGCACCTATAAAACAATAAAAATCAGTATTAGTGAATTAAACTTAGAAATTAGCATATCACTTATCTGCATGAGTGTTCTTTAAAGATGTGAGCAAAATCTTTCAAGTTTATTTTTCACAAAATTGCCTTTATCATTGACAACATATTGGTTTTATGCATAAAATGTCCTTTCAGTAGATCATCAAAATTGTGAACATTTGTTCAGTGAACATATAGTTGACTTTGGTTCTCAAAACTATGATCTCATCTGTATATTTTTATATCAATAACTGAACTATGGGAAAATTAAAATTATGTGGGTCAGTCTGATAGTAAAACAAAGAAAATAATTACTTATATTTGAATAATCAAAATAAGTATTATTTCTCAGATTTATAAGACTATGTTTATATTGTTTATACAAATATGTGAATCTTATATCATGTATACTTGTTCATGAACACATAATACAAATTCTCCTTTTGTAATTTACAAGTTGTAATAAACTCATTAACAGTATTTGTTACAATTTAAACTAAGAAGCTTCATTATAATAAACTTGAATCATAAAAATCAAATAACATTATAATTCAATGTAATATTCTGACCACCTGATTTTTTTCATAATAAAAATTGAAGTTTAGAAGCCTACAGTGTCTTGTTTATATTTAGATATTCAGTTCTTTGTTCCTAACACATACTATGAACAGAAATTCTTAGACTTTAATGTTCATATAAGTATTTTATATATGAAAAAATTAAAGGAAGGTAATTTAATATTAGTGGTGTTTAGATTGTCTCCTTGATACAGTCTAGAATCACTTAGGAAGGCAGTCTCACTGAAAGATTGTCTATATTAGGTTGGCTGATGGGACATTGGTGGAAGATTGTCCTAATTTAGTTAAATTGAGAAGTTAACAGAAGTTACCTGATTCCAGTTCAGTTAATTTGAGAAGACCCAGTCAAGTGTGGGTAATTCCCTAGGCAGGGTCATCCTAAACTATATGAAACAGAGAAAACTAGCTGAGCACTGAGCATGCGTGCATTCATTCTCTTTCTGAATGAGACTGAGGGTGTGACATAACCAGCTGACTCAAGGTCTTGCTACTATGCCTTCCCAAGTATATGGAAATAGCAACAGAAATGAAATTAGAATAATATATTTAGAACTTTTTATATCAACACAACAATGATATTTCTTTCTATTCAACTATATGTCAATCGCAGTAAGTTTAAATTATTGTTCCTTTAGATTTTACTCAAATTAACCTAACTTTCTATTGTACACTGATGATTCTGAAATTCTGTATGCATTATAACTTGTGTAGAAAAAATAAAAATTCACAAATGCTTGGAGCAGCATCTTTTTAGAACCTTATTGAAAATGATTCCTTATAAATAGTGCTAAAATATTTTTGTTTATTAAAAGTAGCTTAAAATAGTCCAAGAAGTTAATATTCAGTTGAAGTTCAAATTTTACATAAGAGAAATTCCTGGTAAATATAATTTATGTGATATCAGTATTATAATACTACAGCATTCATAATTTAATCGGTAATATATGAGAATTCTTTTTATTTTTGCACTTTAATTTAAAATTAAAATATTAGCATGGCCAGGCATGGTGGCACATGCCTCTAATTTCACTGCTTTGGAAGTAGAGACAGGTGGATCTCTGTGAGTTTGAGGCTATCATGTTCTACAAAGTGAATTCCAGGACAGACAGACAGGCATGGCTACAACAAGAAACCCTGTCTCAAAATAACTCACACACACACACACACACACACACACACACACACAAACAGAGAGAGATGCACACACTACCTAAATATTGAAAACATTATGTAAAGTGAAATAAGTAAGCAACAGCAACATACACTTCACAAGTATTATTTAAATAAGCCACAAAGAACACACCAGTTCAATTATAGAGGGCTGGTTGTCATGGACTGGAAATTTGGAGAGTTGTTGTTTAATAGACAACTTGTAAGTTTCTAAGCATGCTAGAGATGGATATTGGTGAAGCTTGAACAGCAACATAAATATGATTAATTTCACTATACTCTCTATATAAAGTGATTTAAATACAAAATTTTCTGTTATGCTTATTTTACAACATAATTAAGAAATAATAGACACAACCAAAAGGATAAAGGGGGGAATAAGTGCAGCACAGTCATTGTCATTATTAGATCTCAGGAATGAAAGAAACCAAACACTACTGATCTGAAAACGGAAAGGAAAAACACAATGACTCCTATTGAATTTGTGCTATACTCCAGTGCCTTATTCAGCCATCATTGTAGATACTTCCTCCTGCAGCAGATGGGAACAAATCCAGACTCACAACCAGGCATTATACAGAGAATGAGACCTTAGAACACGCAGCTCTAAATGAGCTGTCTCCATCAAATCCCTTCCTTCAGAGCTCAGAGAACCTTTCAGAAGAGGAGGCAGAAATCAGAGAGACAGATGGAATAGAGGACACCAAGAGAAGAAGAACTTCTAAATCAACTGAGGAACGTTCTTATAAACTAAAGGAAGCAGCAAGCACAGGGCCTACCAGGTCTCAACCAGGTCATCTGCAAATATACTGTAGCTTACAGATTAGTACTGTTACAGGATGCCTAAATGTGTAAACAAGAGGGTCTTTAATTCTTGTGCCTTCTCTTGGGGTCTTTTATTTTTCTGTTGGTTTCTCTTTTTAAATTTTGATATGATACTTTTTATCTTATATATTTTTTATTGTTTTAAAAAGAGAAAACTAGAAACAATTCTGTGTATGTGGCATCCTGACTTCAATAATGCCATCAATAGTTCTCATCTCCCTAGTTATAGGGAATATTTCACATATAGTTCTTTTATCTCCTGAAATCTAGACCAGACTCTTACTTGGCCAACAGAATTGGTTTCATAAGACATTTGGGACATCTACAGTTATGACAAATGAGCTTTGGTTAGATTTTCTGTGGCTCTTGAATAGCGGTTATAGGAGGATCAACTCTGATAGAATCCAGCACCTTATAAGATGACTTTTCTGTCCTGTGTGGTATGTGGTGTCCTTAGTATGTGAGCAGAAGTTGTATGTCTTATTCATGGATAATGAGGTTCCATATGAAGTATGAAACCAGAGTACTAGTTGTCCAAGTTGAGAGAGGAAGAAACTGTCACAGAGCTAATTGTCCAGTTATCATTCCAAATATATCTACTAAGTTGATTATCAACTCACAAAGTGACCAAATATGAAACTGCTATCAGGACTGCTACATTTGAGGTAGCTTATTTGTGGCCAACTGTAATTGCAATAGACATCCTGTTAGTGTCAAGACTCCATGTTGATGAGCTGTACATAACTCAAGTTCACTGGTAGAGTATCTATTATGCAAAAGACCCTAATTTCAACCAATAAAGTGAAAATAGACAACAACAAAAGATTCCATTTGAATGGATATATAGAAGTACAGGTCTGGTATTTTAGAACTCCAGAAGGTAAGGCCGTAAGAATAAAAAGTTGAAGATCAATCTGGGCTATTTTCAAGCACTTCTTCCACAGAGGAGGGCACTGGGATTTGGTATAGAAGTTCAGCAGATAAAATTGGATTTAGACATGTCTAGTGTTTTTTAAGTTACAAACTTTTTTTTACACTTAAAGAGTAGGATTTAAAAAACTAAAGAAATCCTTCTAGTGCTGATGAAATATAATTGATAAAAATTATATTTATTTTTCACTTTTTCTATCCAATGTGTTAATCAGACATTTTTTGAGAGAAGAATTCTGAAAACAATGCAGTTGATAAAAGCAAATGTGGAATGAAGACTGTTATTGTTCTTATCTTGTCTTATAGTTCTGATATGTTGAAGGCTTTTTGTAATGTGATCCCATGGAATTTTCTGTACAGAAGTAAAAGGAATAAGAAGGCTGCTGTTCAGATATTCTTGCAGAAAAGCTGGAAGCAATGTTCAGCAGTTTGAATTTAGTTGAATGAAAAGGGCAATATTGTCAGTATTAGTATTATTGATTTTGTATGCATATTGATGACAGGTACACATATTCACATGTGTGAATATGATTGTGTATGTTCCATGGGAACATGTATGAATGTTAGAGGGCAACCTCAGGTGTTCATGGATTTCATTTTACACATTCAAACTAGGTTCCATTGTGTTTTTCCCCTATGTACTTCAGGCTGAATGACCTGTCTGTTTCTGGAGATTCTTCTGTCTTTGCCTCCCATCGTCCCTTTGGAGTACTAAGAGTAGAGACAAGTATACTACAGTGGTTAAGTTTATGTGTATTCTAAGGATTCAAACTCAGGTGCTTACATTTATAGGAAGTGATGTATGTACTGAGCCACCTCTTCCGTTCCCCCCCCCCAGCCCCCGCCACGGTCCTGCCAAAAGAACATTCGCTCTGATCCATTCATGTGCTTGGAAAAAACCTGAGCTGACCAGGCCACATAGTGGCTGGCAGTTAAAACTCACCGCAATGAGCTTCATCAGAACTGTCAGAACAGTCAGGCTTGTAGTCACAAACGAGGTGGGATGCAATGCACGTCTTGTCCTGGCACAAAAAGTCTGTGGCTTCCGAGCAAATCTCAGCAGTTTCGCCTACTATGGAAAACAAAAACGAAAACAGCTCCGGCTCAATATTGCCATTACAGTTGAAGACATTTAGTTGCTACATAGATTTCCCATTCTTTATAAAGCTAGTGAGTTTTGATAATTGTCCAATGCTGACTTCTAAATAACTACCTATCATTCCTTCTACCTCCAGTTATTCACCTTATCATATAGCACCTGCATTTTCATTAAATAAATGTGCTTTAAAGCAGTTAAAACATATGTAGTCAATACATACCGACCACTGTCAGCAACCACCTTCCTACTATCCAGTCAATACCAATCCTTTTACACTGATTTGGGACCTGCTGCATGTCAGGACAGTCTGCTTGAGAGTGGGTTTGGAAATATCCTTAGGCGCCTGGTGGGCTCAGCAGTGGGTGTACAACCAAGAACAGCAACTCCTTTTCTCCCAGAGCTAAAAACAGTTCCGGGGAAAAGAGCAAAACGTACTGTGTATCTTTTAGTCTATTCAAGGCTGACCATATTCATGTAAAAAGACTAAAAATCTGGTTAAAGGGATAAAAATCCTTTGTTGTTGTTAGAGCAGGCTCATTTTCTTTTCAAAGGCTCATTGAACTTTCCTTCTAAGATCTGTAGTTAAGACCTCTGCCTGAAAGTTTCACAGTACATGACTTCTACTCTCTATGACCCCATTCCTTTCTACATGCTGTCTTCTCTCCTAGTGCAGATTCCTCTGTGGGTCGTGAATAGTGTTCTAGTAAAATACAAACTCAAAGAATCAGCTTGTTTCTTCTTCACCTGTCTTGTTCATCTTTCTCCTAGGTCTATGCTCTTGATTTTAACTCATGTAATAGCAGTTTGATTCCTGTATTTAAATTATTTCCACTTCACTTAGCAATGTTCATAGTTCTTTTTCTACACTCTAAGATCTGGTGAGGCAGAGGTTTTTTATTATATCCCACTGGGCCTAACACATCCTTTTCTAAAATTGGTGACAAATAAGTGCAGGTTATAATAACAAATCATATTGCTTTCATTAAAGGGGAGCTAATAGGTGTCCATAGAATCTTCAATGTATTTTTGTTTTTAAAATTCCATCTGTATATATATAGAGAGATAGAAAGATAGATAGATATAGATATACACAAATGACATTTCACAGCTTAATAGTAGTTTAAAATTCTAAAGCTAAATTTTAAATTACCTTCAACAACACAAGGAAATACAGAAATGTTTTCATTGCATTGGTGAGTGGTTTTCAACCCTCTGAATGCTGTAACCTTTTAATACAATTCCTCATGTTACGGTGACCCCCAAACATAAAATTATTTTGTTGCTACTTCATAAGAATGTTTTTGCAACAGTTATGAATAGTAATATAAACATCTGACATACAGGACATCTGATATGTGACCCCTGTGAAAGGGGTTGTGACCCACAAGTTCAGAACTTATTTTTATATTGTATTTCCACTAGTGAAAGACAAAACTTTTTTAGACTCTACTTTAGTGCGTTCCTATTACCTTTGAGCCATCTTTATATTACTATAGCTAATACATGTAGAACTTCCACAGATAACTACCAATGAATCAAGATGGTGCAAAGACAAAGAAGAAAGGACAGGCTAAGACTACAGTCACCAGTTCAGCTATGTCTTCAAAGCTCATTGTAAAAGAGTACTATAGAAACATTGTTACATTATCCTAATTAACTCATGTTAACAGAGTACTATAGAAACTTTGTTAGATTACCCTAATTAAGTCAAGTGATGATTTTTAGTGAACCCAGCATAGTATGTGAAAACTCTTCAGTATACAAGTGTATGCAACTGGAATTGCTTTTTTTGTCCCCTGTGCCATAGGATATAAATCTGTATAATTATTCCACGAGGGAAAGGTGCTTTGACTTTGAACTGTAAATAAGTGTTCATTTAATTATTTAAAATATGACAAATGCACTAAATCTTTAAGTAAGGCTTATTTCCTTCTGCATTAAGAGAAAGGAAGTCAGTATTCTGTGGTTCAGTGAATAAAATGGTATCTAGGATTTCTATAGAACAGCAGGTACACCGTGACAAATAAGTTTTAAAAAGAGCCTTCAAAATCTAAAGAAAAGAGTCTTTTTATAATGAAACTGTAAATAGAAAAGTTAGATTATTTGATGGAGAAATATTTTGCACATATGTGGTCATAATCTATATCTTTAGTCAACCAAAATGATGACAATTGTCTATTGATTTGAGTGACAAATGTGTGAAATGAAAGATATTCTCATACAGTCTATAGTTGATAATGCCAGAAATAGAAGTTAATTATTACTCAGAATAAAATTTAAAATTATCTGAGTAATAGCATATGGCATCTAAATAAGACAAGACTGGGTATTTATCCAACTAAAATAATAGCTTGACAGTCTCCATTTAGTGTTGTTCATTTGTGGAGGTATTTAAGGCTGACCATTTAATATTAGATAACCTTTATCTGGGACTTATGCCAGAAAATTGATGCTCCTTCTCTCAGCAGCCAGTCACAGCCTATAGTGCTTCAACTCAGGGGAGCCTTATGAGATATCTTTCATCCATGTTGCCATTCCCATTGATATTGGCATTGCACATGTTTTGTTGAAATAATTTTTATGAGTACAACTCCTTATAATAAAAAGAAGATACTATCTCTCTTTAAACAGCATGGTACTCTGGCTCTTGCATACTTTATTCCTGTTCATGCATGATGCTTACTGGAACTTATATGTAGGGTTTGTTTTGTAGATGGGGCATTTAATCTACAAATGGACAAATGGAGAAAATGTAGATGGAGATTGCTTGTTCATGTCCTGGTTGCCCAGATCCAAAGAGTAACACAGAAACTCCATTAATCACAGTACTATTTATCCACAGCTTTTGCATGTTTCTGGCTAACTCTTAAATCTTAAATTACCCATTTCTATTAATACGTGCATCACCATGAGGCTGTGGCTTACTAGTAAGGTTCTGGCTGGTGGCTGGCTTTTTTCTTCTTCGGCAGCTACAAGGCATCTCTCTCTGACTCTGCCTAATTTCTCTTTATATCTCTGCTCAGATTTCCTGCCTGAATTTATTCTCTTAAGTCATTGGCTAAAACAATTTCTTTAATATTCAATGGTAATAAAATGTATTTATAGCGTACAGAGAAGAATCCCACACCATCTCCCCTTTTCTGTTTAAGTAAAAAGGAAGATTTTAACTTTAACTTAGTAAAATTAAATATAACCAAACAGGTACCAAGCAATAATTACATTTACAATATCTATATCTACTTTATCATTCAACATTACTATGAAAAACTATAATTATAACTATCTATTTTTCAACTCCATCAAATACCCCAGAAAAATGTAACATTAACTAAGTTAACAGGAAGTACATTATAAGTAACTTCCAAAACTCTAGAATTTGTAGGCCTCAGATTTTTATAAAAAAATAATGTCAATAGCAAAGGTTTAAAGAAAGAGTTTTCTATTACATGGCAAAAAGCTAAAGAGATTATGAAGAGATGTCCTATTTGCTCTTTCTATAGCCACCATTACCTACAAGGACTAACCCAAAGGGTACTCAAAGGAATGAAATCTGACTGATGGATGTGTTCCACTTTACAGAATTTTGTAAATTAAAATATGTGCATCCCACCACAGACACATATTTAGGTTTTAGTGGGCAACTGCTTTAAGCTCAGAAAAGACTGATTTAGTAATCACACATTTATTAGAAGTTATGGCTATCATGGGTGTACCTGCACAAATAAAGACAGACAATGGTCCAGTATATGTTTCTAAGAAAATGAAACAGGTATTTGTTTATTATAATATAAAGCATATTTTAGGCATACCAAACAATCCTTTAGGTCAGGTAGTTAGATCAAATTGAACTATAAAAGATATGTTAAACAAACAGAAATGGGTGAAAAATACCCCCAGAAATAGATTACATAATGCTTTATTAACTTTGAATTTTGTTACCACTAATGAGAAAGGGACAACAGCAGCAGAGAGACACTGGATAATAGAAAAGTCTTCTGAATTAAGTCAGTTAATGTATTTCAAGGACATGTTGACCTTACAATGAAAGCCTGGAGATGTGCTACGTTGGGGAAGGGATTTTGCTCTTGTTTTCACAAGAAAAGAAAAACTGTGAATATCATCAAAATTAATAAAGATTCAGATAGAAGAAGAGAAACCTTATGAGAAGGAAAAATGACAGTTCATCCATAGGGGTAACAATCATACAGGTGGTAAAGAAACCTCATAAGGGTTGGGACTGGGTTCTGCTCTTGTCTTTGTAGGAAAATACTCATCTTCAAAAGGTCAAGAGACACTGGACATCTAGATGCCTAAAGAGGAAAAGATAATTATCCAGATAGGATTACCAAGCAAAGAGAATGTAATGTGAGGGTAAGAATCTCAAAAACATAAACTAAAATTAATCATGATTCACTTAAAAATCAAAGCTGGCTTTGGAGTTAGCTGGCTCTGTCCTTCTCTAAATCCAAGAATGTTGTTTAAATAAGGTTTTTGTCTCATGTCAGGAACCATGATGTGGCACAGAAAGAAAAAGGAATTTAGAAAAAAATTACTTTTCTTTATACCTATTTTTGTCTCTATTGTACCTTTTATTGAATATGTATGTTTGTTTATGTCTATGTAAATAATGTTTAAGTTTTCCACAATGAACAATGAATTTTCCTGCAGTAATCTTTGAAGTTTTCAGGAAGAAAATGGGGCCCCACAACAACAACTCCACCTTGTTGATATGACGTCATGATGCTTATAGTGCTACTATAAGACCTGTTTTGGGTACCAGCTGCTCAAGATGGTTCCAACTTGGTTACCTAAAATGGTGCACTTTTTTACAACATGCTGGCCAGAACTCCAAGTAGAAACCTCAGAAAATCCCTACCAAATACTCAGAGACTATTTGCAATTATACCAGACAATAATCTTGGAACTTAACCATCATTTTACTTTCACAGGATCCCATAGAAAGAACATCACCACCATGACAGTTGGAATTAATTCTCGAAGACAACATCCCTTTCCCAACAAAGTTTGTCCTCAGGGTTAGGGACATCATTAGGGGTTGATTATAATTTGTATAGGATTGGGGATTGGGAGGAAATTTTGTAGGCTCAGGGATCTCTGAAAAAAAAGGGGGCAATTGGATGGGATAATAGATTAGTGTGAGCTTACACTAATGATAATAGTAATACAGTGAATACTTGTGAGCTATTATTTATAGGCAATTTACATTGGTACAGATTCTTATATATTGATACAAACTTAAATTATATTGAATATGTACCTATTTTGTCTACAATATTAGTATATCTAGACATAGCTACTTTGTCATACTGTATTCATGCATGCTTCTATCTCTGCTTAAATTTTTTTTGCATATTGATACAATTGTAGGATATATTTATCATACTGCAATGTATATTTCTAACTCTGATCAAGATACTTATACATTGTTTACATTTTGAGGTCCTTATCCTCATTTGTTGCACAATTGTTTATTGTATAATATTCTAATATGAAGTCTTAGTCTCTAAGTTATATAGGTATTAAGAATTATAGATCAATAGTCATCTATGTTTGTCAAACTTATAGTTAGACTAATCAGGTTCTTTAGATACATAAAGATTGTATTCTGCATAGATAGGTAATCTTCAACCACTTCAAAATACTATAGAATATGGCATTTAAGTAACTTAGGTTTCTGTTGATGTGAGACATGATTGCTTCTGGTAGTACTGATTTATTCCTGAGAGAATGTTGAGCACTGAAGACACGCCACTTGGAGTTTGTTTTCTTCTTTGCACAATTTGCTTTTGGGCAAGGAACTGCCCATGCCTCAAACACTGACAAGGTACATCTTGCGAAGACAGGGTAAGATGGTTTCGAAAAATTTCCTGCCTCTGAAAATGGTCTTTCAGTTATGCTCAGCCTTATCCAAAGTTGGTTGCTTCAACATTGCAAATGAGGCTTTGGGTGATTGCCCAGGTAGCCAGTTGTCTCTGTCATTTGTTGTACATTTTTGGAAGTTGATTGATTGTACTTTCTGTTTACTCAAGTAATATTATTTCCCTTCTTGAATCTTTGATGGGGTTGAAGACTAAATAGTTGTAGTGGTTTTCCTCTCATGACTTGGCCAAGTTATTTATTATACAAGACTTAAGCTCTTTAGGATAGGATAATTATTGAAACATTTATCACATATATTTGTTCTTATTGTATATAATTTTGTATTAGGCTTAGAACTCTCTTATTTAAACAAAAATGTGAGGTGCTGTAGAAATTCTTACTGCCAGTAGCCTTTATGTTACCCACCTACTTGGGAATAGCCTCTTAAACCATTTATGCGTATGTAGAGCATGTGTCCGGCCTCTTTTATGGCTGCAGGATTTGGTTGCTGTTTCTTGGCTCCAGCAGAGGATTGTGACTTATGAGTCAACTCCTAAATAAATAACCCTCTATTATTCTCAATTCTGAGCTAGTGTGGGATTTCTTTTAAGCATCCTTCTTCATTGACTATTCATTATGTGTGTGGTGTATACATATATATTGTTTTTTGCACATGTATACTGTATCATGTATGCATATGATTTTTGACTGGTGTGGTAAACATGTGTATTTATTTATTTTTTTTTATTTTACCTAACAATATTTTGAGTTCTTTGGCTTACTGTGTTGAACATGATAGATTCCTTCCTAGACATTTTTTTATTATAAATTTTGTTAATTTTTTTGTATTCTTGGGATTGAGGTTATAGTTCTTCTTCTCTGTATAAATTAATTTTTCAAGCATGCATTACTGACACATTGACTATAAACTGACCTGCTTTGAAATATCCTTATTTCTCCATCGATTCTAACATACAGTTTCACTGGTTATCCAATTTTGTTTTCCAGTTATTTATTTTCAAGACTTGAAATATATTGAATCATAGTTTTGGGTTTTTAAGGATTCCTGTGTTGGGAACAAATGTTATTCTAATGTACTTGCTTTTTTCTGTGTTCTTACTTGCCCCTTACATTTTTAGATATTGTTTCTTTGATATACATTTTAAGTCAGAGCTGTCAAGATATCATCACTTCTCAATGGATGGATCTACTCAGAGGGGAGCACATCTACACAATATGAACCTTTAGGGAAGAACTTCCTACATAAACTATAACAAATTCATCAAATGTATGACAAAAGGATTATTCCTTGATGAATTAACTTTTGCATCAACCACATTTGCTCAAATTAGCAACAGGTATGGAATAGAAACTCAATGAAGAAAGTTCTCACAGACTCCTGTAGTTTAGGCTCTTAGACACTGTTTTATCAAGGATGGCTCATTCATAAGTTATTTCAGTTATATGATCCATCATCCAGAATCTTTAAAAATAAAGCTTTCTGATTTTTTAACACAAAAAAATGGTTTCCTGTATAGGCTCTATATAATCATGCCTGTGAAAGATATCAATATTCATTCATAAAAGTCTTACTTAAAAGAAGGAAAGGACCGTATTAATAGTCAACACCATGGAATGAAATAAAAACTGCCCCGCGCTACCGTCTCGCCCGCAAGAACGACGCGGGACACTTAGGATTCTTCTGCAGTAAAGCTTTATGCGTCTTGAGAGGGAGAGCATAAGCTTACATGGCGGAGACCCAGATAAGATGGAACCCATCCCTTATAAAGGAAACAGACCCTGCTCTGGACGTGTCTTTCCTGGATTGGTTAACTGCTCCCAGTCCCAGGTGATACCTTGGGAGTAGTGGAAAAATACCAACACGTGTGAGCTTTCTAGCTCACCTGGCGGTGCAGCACCATCTATGGTGGAGAGTGTGGTTGCGGCCTTCTACAAAAAACAATCTTATAGTCAAGGAAATAAATGGCCTTTTTTAAAAAGCAAAGTTTTATAATCCTTAAGACTTTTATGCCACTACTGAGTTTTCATGAAACAAAAGGCTTTACAAATGCTGAGCAATCTGATTTAGAACTTTTAATTAGTCTGGCTTGTATATTATTTTTGTAGTGAGGTCACTTCAGGATAACAGTACATAATTTTCAATTTGCATGCAAATTTCAGGGTCAACCCATGATAAATTTATAGCTTTTCCTGAATAAAAATGATACAAATGCTTCTAAGTGAAGTACAATATTATTTTGACCTTTTCGATGAACTTTCTTATATTTGGAATATGCATGAAATTTTTATCTGAAAGAATCATTTAACGTATTTCAATCAGAGCCCTAGATGTTGGTAGGCTTACTGGAAAATGAGGACAAGTTCTGAAAGTGGGACACTGGCATATATTATGTTATAGTTTAACTTTATAATTATTAACAAATGCATTATATACAAAGAAGAAAATTTGAAAAATAGTTTAATTAAATCTTTAAACTCCCTGAATATAATCTACTCATATTTTATGATTTATTTAATCTCCTTAAGTCTTAGTTTTTTCATCTGAGAAGTGGACATTCTATGATTCATATGTTCTTGGAATAGGTAAGTGGACATCAAATGACCTAACACAGATTAATTTCAGCATTTGTTTCACATTTGATAAATGTTTTATAACTACTATTTTCTACGTTTCCTTCTGAATTTTTATTTCTTTATTTCATTTACCATTCATCTTTGTATTTTAAAAATGACTTCTTGGATGATCTAACTAAGATAACAATACAGAGTTGACATAAACAATCTTTAGCTTTAAAAAAAAAAAAGTGGTGCTGAATGTTGTGGCCTTTTTACCACCATCATAGGCCAGAATCATTTCCAGCAAAAAAAATATGATTTTTAAAACTATTTTAAATCACCTTTTACTTTTTCAAATTTATAAATATTTAGTATTCATATATTATTTCTCAAAACTAGTAGACAGATTCTTGGTACTGACTTCAGATAATGGCATCACTGTACTTGGTGAATGCCCATCATGGCAGAAAGCACTGGGTGTCAGAATGCCAACATTAGTAGGATGAAAACAGACATTCAAGAAGCAGTATTGTTACTAATGTGATTATGCTGAAACAAGTCACAAGTTTTATTAAGTAAGGAGGACTTTCCCAGAGATGAGCTTCCTGCCCTTTCCAGGGTGCCAGAGACTCAGAGAAGTGGCATGCCTCTGAATGCAGAGGCCTTGTGCCCTGTTGAGGTCTTCAGTGGTTCTAATGATGAAAGACTTTTTTATTCTTTCACATACTTGCCTGTTTATTGGAAAACCACATGGGCTGATCAGAGAAAGCTGAACTAATTCAAACTTCATTTCAATGTGTTTGTAATTTTTAACATACAGGAGATAACTTTCAATCTCTGATTCTACTCCCCAAAATAAATGCAAGCTTAAAATAATTTACATAAAGATGATTCAGAGATACATTAACAAGATTCAAAAAGAAATTAGTTGGGGATAAAATTACTAATTTCTTAATACTTTCATTTCTTTTTCCATTTTAATCGCTCAAATTACATATTAATCTTACTACATATTAAAAGAACCTTTTTAATACTTTGGATGGTGCTTATATTTAAAGCAATTAAAAGAATGAAAGCATCATCTAGCCAGATGAATTCCTGTGAGCCTCAGATAATCAGGATAATCACCTAATTCCACGTTTGAGTTTCTACCAGAGTGGGACAATTAAGAGAATTCTAATTAACCACTGAGAAAGCAGCAATGAAAATAAATCCGGGATGTTCCCTGGAGCCGAGCACAATGGACTAAGCAAGAAATATGTAGATGATGCAGCTAGGGACACAAAGTGTATCAGAGTTTTATAAGGGAGAAAATTAAAGAAACATAAGACAGAAACTCTCAAAAGTGTGGGTGAGTTCACCAAGGCCCGAAATATAAAAGTGACATATCCTTTCTCATATATATATATATATATATATATATATATATATATATATATATATATATATATATATCCTAGTCTCAGGTCTTTGCTTTGTGTGTTTAACTTGTAGAATCTA
The DNA here is from genome assembly GCF_982192425.1 of Myodes glareolus. Lineage (NCBI taxonomy): Eukaryota > Metazoa > Chordata > Mammalia > Rodentia > Cricetidae > Myodes > Myodes glareolus. The sequence continues at coordinate 11,331,693 of NC_142039.1, forward strand.
GGAATTGCAGAATATAGATGAAATTGAAGTCATGATAGGAAGTACTGGAGGGAGAATGGTTTAACCAGGTAGTAGAATGATGGGGATGGAAGGATGAAGGGGCATGAGAAAGGTCAATTAGAAGAAAATGTACATGAGGAACTGACTTGGGAACCTGTGATCTTGAACTTCAAGTAAATCATATAATGAGAAAATAGAGTAGAACAAAGGGGAAATGAAAGATTATCATTATGTGGGTGCATTCTGGAACCTGATGAGTTAACAGGGATAGAAGCAGAAGAGTTGAGGAACTGAAGAATAGAAAATGAATTAAATGAAATTAAGAAGCTTTTTGAAACCTACTACTTTGTAAGATTATTTAAAATATAATTTAAAAGATAAAGTTTAAATAAATACTGTTCATTGCTGAACAATGTTATTCCCAGAAACCTAAATATTAAATGAAAATCTTAGTGACAAGTATAGGCTGTGGTTATTGCCCTATGAGTTATATCAGGGAGGTTCCAGAAGCATCCAAAAACATAGGTTATGGCCATTGCTCTTTATTGACAACTATATGTGTCTGGTAAGATCCTATTGTTGAAGACCCCACACATGCTTTGTTTGTTTGTTTTTTGAGACAGGTTTCTTGTGTAGCTTTGGAACATATCTTGGTACTTGTTCTATAGACCAGGCTGACCTTGAACTCACAGAGATCCACCTGCCTCTGCCTCCAAAGTGCTGGGATTAAAGGCATGTGTCCCCACCACCAAACAACCCGACACAGTTTGGTTGTAGGAGATAGAAGAATAAATCTTGAACTGAAAAGGAAATTCTCTCCCTGCTGAATGACTTTCATAGTGTTGGTAAGTGCTTTTCAAATTAATCAAAAGGGGGAGGGAAAGATATCTGTGATCTTAACTAATGCTGGTCTATTCTTGAAACATTATCTTCTTTCCATGCAGGATGGATTTACTGCTGCAATAGTAACAGGACTGGTTATGGGAGTAACCAACCCTCTCTCTTAATTGGATTTGAGGCATCTCTACTAGAGGAAATCCATATCTGGTATTGGAGACTCCATGAAGAGAGAAGTCATAAGTTCAAAAAAATTGTGTACTTTGCTTTTTAATAATCATACTATCAAACTGCCTTCTAAATATTTATTTTTAATCATAGATTTGTGCAAGTCAGGTAAGTTTCTATTATCACCAGGTAATATTGAAGCTCAGAGCTGTTCTTAATGTTGAGACTAAGTGACAGTCTTAAAGTAGAGAAAGGTTGACTACATCTCTCCACCCAAAGGTCAGAAAAAAAGCACAGAAGAGAAGGTTGAGAGAAAGTAAGAGCACTGCGGTGAAGAGGAGCTCTGTGAAGCTGTTCGCTTGACATGACATGGCTATTGTACCCATGAATATACAACAGCTTGGGGTATTCACAAGAATGGCACAAGAAAAGTCAGTTAAAAAATCCAGCAGTGTGTTTGTGTGTGTGTGTGTGTGTGTGTGTGTGTGTGTGTGTGTGTGTGTGTTAGGTCCCACCCCTAACTCAAGAGCTGTTGTTAGTTAATGCTAAAGATGGAGGATACTTTTCTTTGGCCAGTGCTACTGATAGGCTACCCATGTCACAATGGATATTCCCACATACATTTACATATAGACAGTAATACTTGGACTCAGTGAGATACAACAAAAATACAAGAAGACATGAAATTGGAAGGAGGTATGTATGAGCAAGGATAGACGATAGATCAAGATATAATGCACATGCCAATATCAAGCTGTTTTCACTTCTGTAGCTCTCTAGTCGAGTTTGATGTCAAGGATGGTGATGCCTCTGGAAGTTCCTTTAATGTACAGGAATTTTTTTGTCTATCCTGAGTTTTTTGCTTTTCCATATGAAGTTGATTTTTGTTTTTTCAAAGTCTGTGAAGAATCGTGTTGGGATTTTGATGGGATTGCACTAAATCTATAGATTACTTTTAGTAGGATTGCCATTTTTACTATGTTGATCCTACCAATCTAAGAGCACAGGTTGACCAATGGAATCAAATCAAAGACCCAGATATTAATCCACACACCTATGAATACCTGATTTTTGACAAAGAAGCTAAAATTATACAATGGAAAAAAGAAAGTATCTTTGACAAATGGTGTTGGTATAACTGGATGTCAACATGTAGAAGAATGAAAATAGATCCATATCTATCCCCATGCACAAAACTCAAGTTTAGTTGGATTAAAGACCTCAATATAAATCTGACCACATTGAACCAGATAGAAGTGAAGGTGGGTAGTAGCCTTCAACGTATGGGTAGAAGAGACCACTTCCTAACTATAATATCACAGAAACTGAGAGCAAAAATAAATGAATGGGACCTCCTGAAATTGAGAAGCTTCTGTGAAGTAAAGGACATAGTCAATAAGAAAAAAGGGAATGGGAAGAGATCTTTACCAATCCCACGTCAGAAAGAGGATTGATCTCCAAAATATATAAAGAACTCAAGAAATTAGACATCAAAATTCCAAATAATCCAATTTAAAAATGGAGTATAGAACTAAACAGAGAGTTCACAACAGAAGAATCTCAAATGGCTGAAAGACCCTTAAGGAAATGTTCAACATACTGAGCAATCAGGGGAATGCAAATCAAAATGACTCTGACATACCATCTTACACCAGTCAGAATGGCTAAGATCAAAAACGCCAATGATAACTTATACTGGAGAGGATGTAGAGTAAGGGGAACACTTCTCCACTGCTGGTGAAAATGTAAACTTGTGCAGCTACTCTGGAAATCAGTATGGCTGTTTCCCAGAAAGTTGGGAATCAGCCAACCTCATGATCCAGCAGTGGTTACTCTTGGGAATATACCCAAAAAATGCTCAATCATAGTACGAGGACATTTGTTCACCCATGTTCATAGCAGCATTATTTGTAACAGCCAGAACTTGGAAACAACCTAGATGCCCCTCAAACAAAGAATGGATAAAGAAAATGTGACACATTTACACAATGGAGTATTACTCAACTATAAAAAACAATGACAAGATGTAATTTGCATGCAAATGGATGGAATGAGAAAAAACATATTGAATGAGGTAGCCCAGACCCAGAAAGATGGATGTGGTATATACTCGCTCATAAGTGGATACTAACTGTAAAACAGAGGATATTGAGACTATAAATCATGATCCTATAGAAGCTAAGTAACAAGTAGAAACCTAAGAGAATATATATATATATATATATATATATATATATATATACCTTATATATATAAAAAAGTATATACTTTATATAGATCCACCTGGGAAGGAGAAATAGACACTATCACCTGACAAAATTGGGACCATGGAGGTGCAGGGAGAAGGGAAGGTAGAAGGAAAGGAGGAGGGAATAAGGGGAGAGAGGAGAAGAGCTTGAGGGAATGGGATAGTTCAGATGGAGGAAGGACAGAAATAAGAGTAAGAAAAGAGAAATTTTGATTGAGAAAGCCATTGTCGGGCTAGCAAGAAATCTGGCACTAGAGAAATTCCCAGAAATCCACAATGATGACCCCAGCTAAGACCATAAGCAATAAAGGAGATGGTACCTGAACTGGCCTTAGCCTGTAGTCAGATTGATAAATTACTTAAACATCACCATAGCCAGGCAGTGGTGGCACATGCCTTTAATCCCAGTACTCAGGAGGCAGAGGCAGGCAGATGTCTGTAAGTTCGAGGCCCATCTGGTTTACAAGAGCTAGTTCCAGGACAGGCTCCAAAGCTACAGAGAGACCCCCATATTGAAAAAACAAACAGAGAGAGAGAGAGAGAGAGAGAGAGAGAGAGAGAGAGAGAGAGAGAGAGAGAGAGAGAGACGTTTTCATGGAAAAAAATCTCCCAAATACCACCAAGTTCATTTTGTGTTGGCCATCTACTGCTGGGAATGGGACCTGCCTCTAAGTGTTCTTTGTATATCCTATGTCTTAGGGTTTCTATTGCTGTGAAGAGATACCATGACAACTCTTATAAGGGAAAATATTTAATTGAGACTGGATAGAGGTATGAAGGTCTGTTAAAATCATAGCAGGAAACATGGCGCATGCAGACAGATGTGGTGGAGAATAGCAGATAGTTCTACATCTGGATTAGCAAGCAGGAAGAGAGTAACACTGGGTTCTGGTTTGAGCATTTGAAACCTCAAACCTCAGCCCCCAGTGACACACTTGCTCTAACAAGGCCACATCTACTCTGTCAAAATCACAAGTCCTAATTCTTTCAAATAATACCATTCTCTGTGAACCTATGGGGACCATTTTCATTCAAACACACCCAGTAAGACTCTATTAAGGAATACTGATCTTTTCCTTTGCAAGTGGTTGTCAGCTGGAGATAGCTTCTGAGTTAGAGATGGTGGCTTGTGTTTAATTTCCCTCTCAGGGACCCATCTGGTACAGACTTGTGCAGGTCCTGTGCAAGCTGCCATGGTCTCTATGAGGCCATAGAAATATCAGTCCTGTTGTTTCTGTGCCTTGGTGTTCTTCAAACCCACTGGCTTTTATGCATAGTTCCTTGAGCGCTGATGATAGGGAATTGATGCAGACATCCCATTTAAGACTGAGTGTTTCAAGTTCTCTCACTCTCTGCACATCGTCCAGTTGTGAATTTGTTTTAGTTTCCATTTATTATGGAAGAAAGTTTCCCTGATGTATCTGGGAAAGACACTGATCTATGGTTATAGAAGAATGTAGTTAGGGGCCATTTTATTTACACATTCATTTAGCTGAAAACTGCTTGATTTTCTACCTAAGTTCTCGCCTATTCAGTATCAGATTCTTGCCCATCCAAACAATGGGTTCCATCTCATGAAGTGGGCCTTAACCTGACCAGATACTGGTTGGTTACTTCTGCAAATTTTATGCCACTATTGCACCAGAAAACCATGCAATCAAGACACCATTTTAGATAGGCGGGTTTGTAGCCAGGTTGTCGTTTCTCTTCTGGTAGCACACAGAATACCTTCCAGTACCATGAAGACTAGGAAAGATTAGGAAATAGAGCTGAGAACTGGACTTCTTTGTGTGTATTTGGTGTGTGGGTGTTGTCTTCAGCATCAGAACCTTACAATCACTCTGTGAAGAGCAACAAATGTTCTGGGCAACACCCTGAGTCATTTGGGGGTTTCTGCAAAGACCGCTGAGGTAGTTTGAATGACAGGGTTGCTCCTATAGCATCATATGTTTGCATGCTTGATTCCCAGTTAGTGGACTGTTGGGAAAAAATAGGAGACATGGCCTTGTTGGAGATGTGGAACTGTGGGCTTAGAAGTTTCAAAATCTCATACCAGGCCCAATTTCTCTTGCTGTCTCCTCTTTCTGCCTGCTGCCTGGGGATCAGAATATACCTCTCAGCTACTTCTCCAGTACCATGCCTGCCTGTCTACCTGCTGACATGCTCCCTGCCATGATGATAAAGGAATAAACTCCTGAAAGTGCAAGCAAACCTCCAATTAAACCCTTTCTTATAAAAGTTGCCTTTGTCATGATGTCTCTTTATAGCAATAGAACTGTAACTAATATAACTTCCTAAACTCTTGATTCAATAAGTATTATATATATTCTTTTTCAGGTCTGTAAATACAGAAAAACAAACAATTTAAAACTGAAGTGAGGTGCCAGGTGGTGGTGGCACACACCTTTAATCCCAGCACTCAGGGGGCAGAGGCAGGCAGATCTTTGTGAATTCAAGGCCAGCCTCATCTACAAGAGCTAGTTCCAGGACAGCTGGGACTGTTAAACAGAGAGACCTTGGTCTCAAGAAACAAACAAACAAATAATGAAATGAGGCATATGCAAGCAACATAAAGGAGAATAGACAAATAACAGTGTAGAAATGGGATATAGAATATATTACTATTAATTGCTTCAGTAGCCAAGTTTATGGAGAAAGTTCTGGGACTATGGGAAATGTTCAGACGGCTCATTGTCATAGTTATGTGCAGCATGGCATGAGTGTGGAGGTCAGAGACTACTTGTAGGAGTTATTTCATCCTGGAGATTGAACTCTGGTGTGGGATTCCCCTCTGTATACTGTGAATACCACTGGTTAATAAAGAAACTAGTTTGGCCTGATAGGGTTGATAGGCAGGGAAAACTAGACTGAATGCTGGGAGAAAGAAGTAGGAGTTAGGGAGAAGCCATGTAGCCCCGCTGGAGACAGATGCCAGAAGCTTTACCAGGTAAGTCACAGCCTCATGGTGATACAAAACTTAATGGAGATGGGTTAAATTAATATGTAAGAGTTAGCCAGTAAGAAGCCAGAGCTAATGGATTGAGAAGTTATTTAATTAATAGAGTTTCTGTGTGATTATTTTGGAAGTCTGAGCAGCTGGGAACCAACAAGCAGCTCCTTGAAACAGAACTCAGATAGTTAGGCTTGGCAGCAAGCAGTTTTTATGTAGTGAGGTTATCTCAAGGACTCTGAATTAGCTTTTCTTCCTTCCTTCCTTTCTTTATTCCTTCCTTCCTTCCTCCTTCTTCTCTCTCTCTCTCTCTCTCTCTCTCTCTCTCTCTCTCTCTCTGTCTTTTTCTTCCTTCCTCTCTCTGTCTTTGTCTATTAAAATATTCATGGGAAGCAACAAGATCACAAGTCCAAGACAGCCTAAATTAAATAGTGAGTTACAAGTCAGCTTGTGTTACATAGTGAGACCCTGCCACAAATTTTACTATTGTGAACATTATTCACTGCTATATTAGGATAAGTTATGAAGTCATGAAATTTCATGCAGAAAAACTTAAAAGTGCAAATGACTTAGTGACAGAAACTCATCTAAAAAGCTTCACACCCGGAAGCTTTTTATGTTCCTGTTATGTACATGTAACATTTTGGGAAAGGCATGGGGGTGGAATAAAGCCCAGAGGCTCCAGAGGTTTGGGCAAGGGAGGGATAGAGACACAGTAGAGAGGAGTTTTAGGGCGGTGAAAATACTCTGTATGACATCACTGTCATTGAGACATGTCACCATATGCTTGTCCCTACTCGTCGAATGCATAATACAAAGAGTAGACCCAGGGGTTCTGACAAAAACATGGTGTTATACACCATGCTGATGTGGACATTTGGGGAGGGTGCTCATGAGGAATGTATGGTAATTCTGGACTTTCTACTTAATTTTGCTCAAAAATAAAACTTCTCGAAAATAAAGTCTGTTCATTAAAAATGTTTATCAGATGATTATGATACAGAAGTTTGAGACTAACTGAACTGACTTCATGCTATCATTTTCCAGATTCAAAATAGAGAAATGAAGGCAGGGAAATGAGAGGGGAGAAGTGGTACATCCTGGAAGGAAGCAGTCACAGAAGCTCAGTTTCTGAGTCCCTCTCCACTGCTCTTTCCCATTCTTTACCCTGTGTTGATGAATCCTTTCCCAATCCCTGATGGTTCTGGATTATAGTAACTCCCTTGTGCACCAATGAAGCAAATGAAGCTGATACCCACCATATAAGGCTTTATTCATAAGTTCTACTCTGTTAAATATCACATAAAGAGAAAGAAGAAAACTATTTCAAACAGAAAAAAAAGATAAGTACATTCAAATTAAGGGAGAACAGCCAGGAAACTGTGGGAAGAGTTATGGTGTGATGGATGATGTTATGTTAATGGCTAACTTTATGTTTAAAAGTTTAGAATTTCTGTTCTTAAGAGAAGTATAATGCAAAATTGGACTTTTGAATGTTAACGACTGCTAAGGGATAATTTTGCAACTGCCTGATATTGTACATTAACAAAACCTCCATTTTTGATTCTGTGAATTAAAGATTGCTTTAATCCCAGCACTAGAGAGGCAGAAGCAGGAAGATCTCTATGAGTTTGAGGCCAGCCTTGTCTACAGAGCAAATTCTAGAACAGACTTCATAGCTACACAGAGAAAGTCTCAAAAACCAAAAAAACAAACAAACCAAAACAAAACAAAACTTGCTTTGTGTAGATTATGACCTTCTAGTATGTAGACAGAATGCAACCTTGTGTTCTTTGCAATTAATAGACCCTGACTGATAAGGTTGCACACTGCATCTCAGAATGCTGCAGCATCCAAGAATCCCAAATTGTTGTGCAGACCTGGGACCAGAACATGAATAAGTCTTTTTGTTAAAATTAAAAAAATATTGCTGTGTTGCTGTGTTATCTTTCAAAGTATTATGCTGTAGATCTCAGTAACCTCAGAATGTGATTTTTTTCTTTCTGTTCTTCCTATTTAAGAAGCACTCAAGCCTTTTCTTTGGTACACCCACATTGCCTGTATCAACACTCTTGTATTATGGGCCTTTGGTAAACTAAGGATTGTTGAAACCAATGTGCTGAGGTACTGCAGCGGGCTGGGGTAATAAAGTGCCCAATAGAAGTGCTTAATAAAAGTCTCCTGTAGGGCAAATGAAATCACAGGAGGAGGCTGTAATTCATGGAACTCATTTGGAGATGGAGACTTTAGAGATTCAGTTAGGTTAAACTAAGGACATTAGGTTAGGACTCTAATGCAGGCTGACTAGTAGCCTCACCAGATGAGGGAAGAAATATTAAGAAATGTGCGATGGGAAAGGATAGTGATGTGAGAAGTGGATAAAGGTGGACAGAGTCAGCTGTGGAAAGAGGAATCAAGAGGACACAATTTGCTCATATCTTGGGCTGTCAGCTTGTTGGACTGAGAAAATATGTTTGTAAAAGCAGACTAGACATTGGGTTTTGGGATTTTTTTGTTATGGCAGTCATAGTAAACTAATATAAACATTTAAATATGGAGTTATGTAACTGAGTTAGCTGTCATAATTATTGCTATGATAGGAATATCATGACCAAAAATAACTCTGGAAGGGAAGAATTTATTACCCTATCACTTTGGGAAGGAAGGACAGGAACTTGGAGCAGAAACCTGGAGGCAAAAATAGGAGCAGAGGCCACAAAGAATCACAGCTTTTGGGCTCTGTTCATGGCTTGCTCTCTTGCATGCTTATAAGCCTCTTTACTTATATATCACTCAGGATCACCCACCCATAGGTACCTCAAATGCAAAAGGCCAATAGAGCCACAAAGTGTCTGGTAAAGGATGAATTAGCAAATCACATGAACAAAATGACCCATAACAAAGATAGAAGTTATAATAATGACATGATTTAACCTCAGTGTTAATTAGAGGGATATAACAATGTTCTCTTTTATCTATGCAGTTAGAAAAAATGTCTTGCTATAGAGTTAGCAAACATCACTATTTGAGGATTGAAGGAAATCAATTATTTTTTGAAATAAATAAAGAGGTCTTGCAGTGGCAGAACTATAAGAAAGTTAAGTGTTTGGAGCCATAGAAATAAGGTAATCCTCAAAGTCTATGTAGTAGTAAAGCAGTAAGCAACCTCTATAGACATCAGATAGAAACAGAACAGATTGGAGATTTTCTTTCTTAGAGAGCACATTTGGTTTACCATTTCTGCATGCTACAGGTTCACAAATTCAGTCTTGGGAGATATCCACACCTGTACTGACCATTTATAGGACTTGCCATCTTGTCATCATTTCCTAAGCAGTACATACAGTGCAACACCATTTACATAGCATTTGTATTGCATTAAGTATAGGTAATCTAGAGGTGATTTATAGTGTATGGAAGACATATGCAGGCAGCGTAAACACAGTATACCATCTTGAATGAAGGACATGCATTCATGGATTTTGGTATCCATGGGGGTTCCTGGAGACAAACTTTAGTAGCTAACCAGAGATAGGTAGAAACATTAAAAGAAATTCTAGAACACTGTGCTGGGCTATTTGGTGTTTAAAGAAAGCATGTGTTTTCTTTTCCTCTGTAACAAACGTGCTTTTAAATAAACATGTTTCCTTGTGGTTTGGTCATGGAAGTAAACTTTGGTTCATTTGGTGTAAGTGTAATTGATATGCAACAGCTTTACAAAAGTGTCAGAGGCAGCTGGTACATGATTTTTGATTTTTTCCCCATCTTAGTTCTGTCCAGCCAGCTGGAGAGGAACCACGTGACTGAGCTAAGCAGTTATTCAGATTCATCATCTCTCCTACCACATTTCATGTTCTTACCCACACTCTATTCCCACTTTACTATTCTAGTTACTTTCATTAATTTTTTATATGAACATTGTACTGACCAGCTACTAGAATAATAGAACATATCTGGAGAACACCCTTCACCACTTATTTATAAAAAGCACTGCAATAACATTTGTTTGAATGCATGATGCAACACCCCAAGGATACATTTTCAGTGAGCTTATCTTGCTTTATATTTTAACACCAGTTTTGTAGATTCAGTGAGGCCAAGAGATATGGAGGCGGTGACTCCTCCTGAAGATGGTTTATCTTGCTCACAGATTCCAAGAGAAGAGAGACAATATACCCATGGGCAGCTACACAGCGAGTCTTAGGTTTGGTAAGAAAAAAAATAGGGGATGGGGGCTGTAGGAAATAGCATTTAGTGTGGTTTCTGTAGGAAATAGATTTATGATTCACCAGTTGGATGATGCTAATAAAATTCATGGCATAGTGGCTACTCCTGACCCAGGTACCTGGGTTGAGTAAGGGCAGAGAGGCAACACCTTGAAATGTGTCACCTCCAGCTACAATAGAGGTGACAGAGAAGTTGAAGTCTGAATTAGTAAGTTTGCATTTTTTAAACACCTCATAGAAAATACCAGGATGCTGAAATAAAATACAAGCAGCTTGTATACTTTGCTCTCCGTCACTGGTTGAGGGGAGTTCCACAGGTATAGTGACTGTTAGCTAACTCCAGTTGATTACTGTCAGCTTTTCTTAGACCTAAGAAAGGTCCACCTAAATGTGTAACTATGAGGGAAGCATGTATGAAGCAATATGTTTGTACTTAAACTCTGTTATGTCATCTTCTCTGTGTTCAAATGGTAAGTAAATACATGTGCTTTAAAAAGTTGGCCACACAATAGATGGGCAGAACAATGTGACCCAAAGGGATAAGATGTACCCAAAAACACAGCTTAACTCAGTCTCACATTTTGGTATCTGATTTTAACATCATCATCAAGCTGGTCTGCATTTTTGATTTTGGGTTCTCTAAGATTCCCTGTGTCCTTAAATAAACTGTCCTCATACTAAATGTTATTGGTAACAAGAGTAGACCTAGTTAAAATCAAGATTCTCAGCAATTATCACGAGAACACAGAAAGACTTCAAACCTAAGATTAAGTTAGTGGAAACAAATAAAAACTACACTCAATTTCTTTCTTCTTCTTTTTTTTCTGAGCTTTTATCTTACCCCTTAATCAACTAAGTAAACACTTAATGCTCCAGCTCCTGAGAGGCAGTTCTCAAGACAATTTGTGTGATTCATTTGGTTCAAACTCTCTCTGAGACACCGTCCTGCATTTCGTCTCCCTAAATGAGATCACAACTGCACTAGAGTTAGTCTGCTCTTGGCACCCAGTTATCATTCAGTATATAGTATTAATCATTTCCTTTGTTGGCTTCATTGATATTTATACAGCACTTGATTCTATAAAACAATGAATCTCATATCCAACAAATCAAACCAATAAGGTAACTGCATCAGTTTAACAGAGCTCAGGGTTGTGTTGATTCAAGCATGACTCAGTCTCATTATGGTGTGAGTAGCTCTAAGGCGCAGCAGTGAAAACGAAGAACTGAATCTACATGACTACGTTCTCACAAAGGAATCCAGAACCGGTCAGTTCATGCCTGACCTCCATCCTTTTCTCTCTTACTCCATATGCCAAATTACGGAAGTACTATTTTATTGCAAGATGTACTTCCCAGTCCTTTTTTAGTGTGTATGAGTGTGTGTGATATGTGATCATTAGTGGGTCATACATGTGCTACAATACATATGCGAAAGTCAGAAGACAGCCTGGGTATATCTGCACTTGTCTTCACACTCTGTTTAAGTTAGGATGACTTTGCCATGATACAACCCAGGAAACTGGTCTGTGAGCTCTGGAGATTCTCCTGAGTATGCCTCACCTTTCCCAAGGGTCTACTGGGATAACAGATGCTTGAGTTACACTATAGTATCTGCTTTTTGTAGATTCTGGGGATCTAAGCTCAGGTCTTCAAGAACTTTTATCAACTGAGCCAATCTCTAGTCCTGTCTACCTAGTCCTTGGGAGACTACAAACCTGTAATCTATAATTCCACAGCCTTAACCCATGTTTATGTTAATCTTCAACAAAATTTGTATGTCTCATCCACTTTGCTTTTTAGAATAGTAAATTTGCTTAAGTTTTTCTATGCTTTAGTAATTTAATATTTTAACCATATTCATATTTGCAATGATGGTTTATCAGTTGTGTTGAATGACTTTATTTCCTTTGATTATAGCTGCTTGTCTCAAACCTATATTCCCAAAAGCCTACTTCTCATATTATTCAAAGAAAAGGTATTTGTTGTGTAAAAATGCTCTGTGTGTGTATGTGTATTCTATAAAATGTAATAATGATAGAAAAAATAGCAAAAGAAAATGAAAATAGTAAATCTGGCTTGATATATACATATGCATAAATATAAAAAATTGTATATAACTTATTTCATCATTTGTAATCTCATGAATCTTCTAGAAATTCACATTGGTTTTGAAGTACACTATAAGTTTAGATTTATTCTGCATTGTAAACATTCACTCAAATATTTCAGGACTGGAGAACTTATTTTATAATTGAATAATGAGAAATAAAAAAATAGATAAACATAAAGTGCAAATTTTGCTGGAAAACATCAATTTTACTTTAAATAAAATATAGTCCAATGAAAATTGAGGCACAGTGCTATCTATGTAATGACCATACTGATTCAATAATGTGTGGAGTAGCTCATTAGAGTTGAAACAGTTTCTAATTAAAAATTACATGAACTGAAGATCATGTTAGCTAGCATTCAGATTTGCAATGCCTTCATTTGAACCTAGGATTGTTTCAAGGGCTATTCAAGTCTTACTAAAATATCTGCTCAAGTAATCATTTTTTCTTAATATCACAAATGAACTAAGTCATATCGTTGGACTTTGATTATAATCAAATATAATAACATTAATTATAATATTCCATTATGATTATGATATCCATAAATTATATCTTCAAATGTAGACCTTTTAACATTAAAATGCTAATTTTTTCTCAATTGAAAGATAAAGCAATATCTGATATTGTCTCAGTATGCTATAAATGGTTTACGCGAATACAATATTAAACTAATTAGACCCATTCATGGTCTTGATTTTGTTTTAATTTAAAATAGCTGATTAAAGATACATTGAACTCAATCAACAGTCCTCTGTTTGCAATATGGCTCTGGGCCAGGATTAATAATTATTTTCTGATTTTAGAGAAAGTAAAAATTTTGAACCTAAGTCTTAAGATGAACAGTGAGGATGTTTGACCATAACACTGTGGCCTCTTGCTTTCTGTCAACCCAAAGCCAGCAATAAAGGCAGATGAGGGCACAGATGCCAATGACTAAAAGGGAATGGCCGATGCCACAAAGGCAAGCACAACCTCTTAGTTCAGAATTATGTAGTGCCAACTCTGTGCACCCTGAGTCTTTCCTCACAGGGTAGAACTGGGCATGCTCAATGTGCTTTCTTAGCACAGACAAATTAAATCTGAAGATAAGTTATTCCGTGCTGACATATTTACACTGAATAAACCCATGAAGGACTAATTACTCATATACTATTTCCTCATTCATTCATTAAGCAACAATAATTCTTAGAATGTGATCTTACAAGGGGTAATGTGCTTGTGCACCCAGATGATAATACTGGGCAGTTCACTACCAAACACAGCTCTTTTTACAAAATGGTTTTGTAACAGTTTTAACTATAAGTAATGTCTCTCTATATTATACAAGACATAGCAATGCATTTTCGACAGGATTGGCTAAGTGATATTTTACTTAAACACAATCCACAAATTTTGAAAATCAGTTTTATTCACCAATCTCTTTGTATCCAAAAACTCTTAGGTGGTTCTGTAAACTGAAGGATACTAGAACCAGTAGGTTTTGAACTTGCCATAAGGTCTTATCTAATACACAAGTAATATCTAGAATGACAGCTATACTTGAATAAGACAATTTTATTAAAATGAATCTATAGCAATGAAGTTTGCAGATAAGATATCAACGTTTCATCTTTCCAGTGGCACATTCTAGCCGTTATAACAAGCTTGTAAGATTTACTCATGTGAATTCCTCTAACTGAAGAAGAGATGTGGGTGAAAATATTTTCTGAACAATAAATATCACTGTCAGATGTAGTAATAAACTATAAGCAATATGGTATTTATTAATCAGTAGCACTGTTTTCAAGGATATCCTGTGCTACACATTGAAACACATCTCAAGAAAAAGAAATCCCATTATCACCACCACTAGCAAGAACAAAACTGTCAAAGAACTGGATTTTGCTCAAGAGATAAAGTTTTGCATTCATCCTCTTTCTAGAATGTTTTCCTAACATTTACTAATATTTCTAAAGATAGAGCAACTCTAATAATGAAGATTACTTGAACACTAAAAAATTAAGCTTGAATTTGCATTGCCTTAAAGGACTTGAACTAATATTACAAATTGTGCCTCTGTAGGTGCACAGTGATAAGTCTGACATTACATTTCCCTTTGAGAGCTTTTGGAGTCTTTGACAAAGGTTTTGTAAGAGGGTATTCTTGGTGGCCACAGGGCTTCCCTATTCTCCTCATGCCCTTGCTGTCAGCTCTGATAACTGAAGAAGGTGCTGAGAATGTAGCCTGCTATGTAAGGAAAGAAGGGGCTGGGACTTCCCATGCTCCATCTCTGGTTTCTCAAGTATCCTGCTGCATTGTTGACAAGTGTGTCCTTTTCCTCAGAGAATAAAAGCCAAGGTAGACTCCATTCCCCTGACTGTAAGCTGTGGGCCAGTTAGTGAAAGTGTAATTACAATGAGTATCCATTGGTGCTAGACAGCTTTCCCTTGCCATGTTGGTCCAGTTTACCATGAAACCTGGGCTTTGCTTGTTCCTCTTCATCTTAGGTTGTAATACATTCATTTCCTGGTACTCCTTGAATAGTTGACTCTTCTATTTTACTGGACTCAGAAAACTTGGTAATCATTTTACACTGACCACCAGATATGTCACCACTAGATAACTGCTTTTTACCTCCAGATAATCAATGTCATTTTTAGAGAGTAGCTTAATAAGTGGAAGCTACCATTAAGTATTAGAAAGAAAACCAAGCTGGCAAACAGAGTAATTTCTATGTAACTTTTCTTTCAGAGTTTGTGAGAGTTAATTTAAGCATTATGACAATAGTAATTCTAATGTTGCTAATCATTTAATGTAGGTGGAGTAGCTAACATGAAGTATTAACACTGAATGTACACAGTTTGTATTGATTTGTTTTATCCTCCAATTGATTCTATAGGGTATGTCTTATTTTTATATGGAACAGTTAAAAAACTTATGAGATTTGTTTAATCTTCTAGAGAGTCAAAATTACACTTAAGAAATCTCCCTCTAGCACCACTTTGCTTAGTCCCCTTGCTAGGAGAGTGTATTTATACATAACAAGCATTGTTTTTGGATGACAAAATTCTATACATTGTGAGCTCTCTCTCTTATTCTGCACTAGCAATGTGTTTGCTTAAATCTGCCCATCTCAAGGTTATCCTTTTCCTAAATGTCTCCATGGTTCACATCTACTTTTATTTATGTTTTGACACCTGCAACTTCAAATTGCACCTTTCTTACTACTCTTGTCAGGGCATAATTCTCTATCTTTTATAAATCATCTCTATAGATAGTTTCCATCTGTCCTTTCACCCACCCACCTTCCATTTATAAACCTCACTTTGTTTACCCCCCTTACATTATAAAGTCACAAACACTGTAGCTGTTCATTATTTACAATAAAAGTCATTTCTATTTTAATGGGGTGAGATATTTACTTTTTCTACTTAGGATCATTTTCCTCTACCCCAATATTTATTTTAAAATAAAGCAACACTCATACACTGAACAGAAGCAGAACTTATGACTTAAACAAAATGTAGAGATTATGTTTTAATATCAAATTCTACTGGATTCCGTTTACAGAATTACTTATTTGTGCACCTTATGTAGAATAATCACTGCTTTATGACCTCCAGTTCAAGGTATATCAAGGGTGGTGCAGGGGTGATCGTCATGCCACCTGTTTCTATTTCATATCAGCTACTTTTTCCAGGAATAGTCGGGAGTCTCAACTTGATTGGGGAAATTAAGCCAATCACATTCTGCTTAGGGTGTGTCCCCCTGGGGCCACACAAAACAAATAAAAGATCGAAGTGCCTTGCCATTTTCCCTCTCTCTCTGCCCCTGCTTTGGGACTCTTGTGTAAGTTTTCCTTCATTCTGTTTATTAAAGCTGTATCTTTTATATTAAGCTAGTCTGGTTAATTTTTAACTACCGATCGACCCCACCCCATCATCAACTATAAGTTTTGAGGGGTAAAACAAAAAATATGAAACAGTAACAAAAAAAAAGTCTCTTCAGATTAGGTGTGGGACAATGTCCTAGACATCTAAAATTGGTGCTATTTTCTAACATTTTCTTTCAAATTGTTTCGATCTTTTGTAGCCAGGATTATTTGGTGGGTATGATATGATTGGATATTCTGAATTTATAGAGAAATAACATAGATCGTTTTATTCTTAGTAGATTTTATGGACTTATGGGAGTATTTTCTATCCCCTAAAATTTCTCTTTCCTTTTTCCTAAACTGGAAACTGGCAATGACTCATTTGGATTTTTATAATTTCTGAAGAAAAAGGAATAATTCATATAGCTATTGGATTTTTACCTTGAAAACCTGGGTTTATTTGTGTCTTAGAGGCAGTTTACAGAGAGGTCTTGGAAATAGACTATCCAGAGGTAACACACTGGGTGTGTGTGTGTGTGTGTGTGTGTGTGTGTGTGTTTAAGGTGTGTTAAAAATCAAGAACGAAGCAATGAAATGGGAAATTTAAAAATCCACATGCTGAAACATTAAGGTACACACTTATCCCTGCTATGAGGAGATATGCAATGAATCTTGTTGAATTTTTTCAACCTCAGTAACCAATAGATACTTGCTAAGCATGTGGGAACTAGGGTCTGGAGGAGAATCAAATGGTGAGTGTTGAACAGAATTTTTCACTACTAAAACATTCTTAGCCTTTTGCTGTTGTTTGTATATATTTATTAAGCTAACAACTATTAAGACACCAACTATGCCTTAAATGAATTATTTAGAGTTAGTAATTGAATCTGCATGAACATAGTATAAGATAGGAACATCACCATTGGTATTTTACAGGTAAGAAATAAGGCAAAAAATATTATGTCACTTGATTTCAGAGACACAGAGAGCAAGTGG
The DNA here is from genome assembly GCF_982192425.1 of Myodes glareolus. NCBI lineage: Eukaryota > Metazoa > Chordata > Mammalia > Rodentia > Cricetidae > Myodes > Myodes glareolus. The sequence continues at coordinate 11,349,088 of NC_142039.1, forward strand.
GTGCCAAGGACTCTTGTTGCAGAACTGGGTATAAATGCTACTTAGCATTAATAGCAATGTCTGTATTAGGTGAATGTTTTCAATTAGGAAATGGCTGTACCTCAATTGTATTTGGTTGAAATAGATATCCCTCTAAATTAAGAATGTTTTTTACTACAATAATGAACATTCGTTTCTTTTTCAGTATATACCCTTCCTTCTTCCCATATTATGGAATGGATATTTAACTCTTTGAGATTTGTATTGGATCATTTTCGAAGAAACTAATAAAAATAGGGCTATAATTTTGTTATCTTTTGCTATGTGTGTTTGTTTCTATATTAACTTGTCTATAAAGTCATAAACTTCAAGTTGTGAGCTCAAATAGACTCCTTAATAGAGCCATTCTTCAGGCTTATTTAAAAAAATGAATTGATCCTTATTTAACATATTACAAGGCAATTCACAGAGAAGTTATTTAAGGAAGCACAATTAAGATTATCTTCTTTATTATTGTGCATAACTGTATTTTTATTTATTGAAGCATCAGCCCTAAACATCTCCAAGTCTCATCAGGCAGAGATCATAGGGACCATGTGGAGGAGCCTCTCTTCATGTACATATGTCAGGCAACTGAGGAGCGACTTCTAGAAATAATGGGGAGGGGGTCAAAGTTTCAAAAGGTTTGTTTAGAGGACTAGAGAGAAGGGAGTAGGGGAGGAACGGGGAAAGCTTGGTGGCCGGGGATTGGGGGGGGAGTGAGGTAGGATGAATATGGGATCAGGGAACAATATATTTCAACTAAGGGAGCCATTTTAGGGTTTACAGGAGACTTGATTATATATGGGATCCCAGGTCCAAGGAGAAATCCCCCTGATTGCTCTCTGGACAGAGGAGAGAGTGCCTGAATCGGCCATGGCCCATGACCATACTGATGTATATTTTGCTTATCACCATAGATCCTTCCTCTGGCGAAGGACGGCTATGCAGTCGGAGGCCCACATTGGAGCACCGGATTGAGCCCCCCGAGGTCCGGAGGGGGAGCGGAAGGAGGAGGAATATGAAAAACGAAATCAGTACTGCGAGGGATGCTATCACCCACTGATACAAGGGAACGGATCTGATGAGAGTTTACCAGGGCCAGCCGGACTGGGACTGAACGAGGACGTGATCTAGCCAGATTCTCGGAATTTGGCCGGATTCTCTGACTGTGGCTGGCCCGGGGTCTTTCTGAAAAGCCATTGACTATGACACTGGGACCTGTTTCCTCTGCATATGCTGGATTTTGGGGATCCAGTCTGCTTGGACGCTAGCCTTCCTGGACCTGGAGGGAGGGGGAGGGAGCTGGAGCTTCCCACAGGGCAGGAAACCCTGACTGCCCTGGGGGACGGAGGGGAAGGGGGGGAGTGGGGGGAGTGGGAGGGTGTTGGGAAGGGGGGCGGAAATGGAAACTTTTATAATTTAATAAAATTTACTAAAAAAAAAAAAAAAAGGTTTGTTTCTGATGAACTGGAGTACTTTGAAGCAGGCCTGCTCATAACATGGGCAGATAACATCACTCATGCAAAAGTCACAGTTTTAACTCCCTTGGTGAAATGATATTTTAATAAAGAGCAACAGAAAAATTAATTCACATAAAGTATTTGATCTCTCCCAGAGGCTTGTGTCCACGTGGGTAAGAAAAGAAAACCACAAGAGTGTCTTTCATTGGCAGTATGTACCACATAAGACTGTTTTGGAACTCAAACCAAAGAATTTCTCTTAAAGAGTTTTGCAAACTGAAACTGTACAAACTTATTTATAATTATTTTTGACCTTTACTAGGTAATTCTGTAAAGAATATCTGTAGCTAGACTTCACACTTAGATGTGTCAGAAAGGATTGCAGAATTCTGTCACAATTCTGTCTGAATGCAGGTCTAATCTTGGAGCAGCATTTAAAAACCTCCTAAGTATAGCTCCTAAGGTCATGCTTGATGTAAACTTAAATTTTATTTCTCATGCATGCATTGGCAGCCAGTTTCTAATCTGTTTAACAGGCTTATTTTTGTCACTTTAAGATATATATATATATATATATATATATATATATATATATATAATTTTCTTTATATTTTATACTGTTTTAAAAATAAATTTTAAAGAGAAAACTTCTGCATGGTAGAAAAGTGAAGTTGGACTGGGAATGATGGAGCAGGTGATCAAACTGGACACTCTGAATGTGGCTGTCAATGAGCGCTGACTGAGAAGCCAAGGACAATGGCTCTGGGTTTTGATTCTACTGCATGAACTGACTTTGTAGGAACCTGGTTTGTTTAGATGCTCACCTTTATAAACCTGGATGGAGGGGGGAGGACCCTGGACTTCCCACAGGGCAGGAAACCCTGACTGCTCTTAGGACTAGAAAGGGAGGGAGAGGTGGGGAGTGGAAGGGAAAAGGGAGGTGGGGAGGAGGTGGAAATTTTTAAAAAATAAATAAATAAAAAAGAAAAGTGAAGTTACTGTCGCAATTGATCAATGAGAAGGTACTACAGCTTCTAAACTATTTTAATTCCATTCAAGTTCACTGTTGAGATCTTAACTTCCAAAGATGGTATTATAAGTTAAAATATTTGAGCTGACAACATCGAATTAATATACAAACATAGATGTATGGAGCAAATCTTTTCTTCTGACATACGACCCAGTAGAAAGGTACTACCTCTAAACATCCCATGAACTGGAAGGATGGTTTGGGGATTCTGGTATCTACATCAATGTGCAGTACATTTCTGTTTTACTTAGACACAAAGTTTGTGACATAACGTGTTGTAGTAACCCAAATGATTGTGGAAGACGTGACTTTTTAATGGGGATTTTAAAGTGTACAGTTATTAAGCAGCACTTTTCAACTGATCTGTGTGTACAGACAAAGTTCCCAGAATGACACATTTTATAAATATATAGAAAGGGAGAAAACAGCCGCACGCTAAGTGTGTTTCTAGATGTGAAAGCTTCCCAGAGACTCACCAGTTGTGCAGTTCTTGAATTCAATATCATCAATTGCAGCTCCACCTCCTAGATCCTTTGTTCTGATTCCTTGAAATATGACTTCGAAATTCCTTAATTTTCCCAAAAGAATGGTGGCCTTTTGCCAATGATTATCAGGGTCTGGCTTGCTTTGTTGCCATACTTCTGACAGTCCTTTATCTGTCTGAAATGAAAAAAGTTCACATTAGTGGAAAAGCTAAGGTCCTTAATAATAAGAAAAAATAATGCATGGCACTGGAGCTCTTAAACAGTGAAAATTCTAGTGACCTCCCCACACCCCTGTCCCCAGGAAATCTGACCGGAAGTTCCACAGCCCTGAGATAAGGAACCCTGATGACCCACAGCATGGGAAAGCTAACTCCATCCTTAATAAAAGAGCTGGCCTCCCAGACTTGGGAAAGCTTGCCCCACCCCACATGACACCCTGGGAGAGCTGGCTCCGCCCCTCGATGAGAGTGCTGTCCTAATGGCCTCCACTAATCAACTGAACTTTGACACAGGCACACATCTAGCACTTGGAGTAGTCATACCCCAAATCTACACCATCTATATGACCTGCTGGGGTGTGTGAAGTGACTGGTCCTACAGAACCTTAGTCGCAGGACCACCATGACTTGGGACAACAGGATATTTGAGAAGAGTTTTAGTGAGGGTCTAGTTTTGATGACATAGCAAAGTCAGAGACCTTGAACCTGGCCAACAGCTCCGGACAGAGTGAACATTAGCAAAGAAAGCTGTTTGGACAGAGGGATAAACTGCGTGATACACAGCCGTTCCCAACATCACTAAGATGCATGCAGAAGCAATGGAAGGGAGAGAGAGAGACAGAGGAGCAAATTGTTTTTCATTTCTTTTCAAAGACTATTAATTTTTATCTTATTTTTATTCCTTTTTATCTTTCCTGGGGGGAGCACTACAAGAGAAAGGGGAGGATATGGAGAAATTGGGAGATGAGTTGGATTGGGATGTGAAATTCCCAAGGAATCAATAAAAATTTGAAAACTTATATAAACAGTTGACCTCTGATAGCATCCATGCTGTTGTTTATCTCACCCAAACAGACACGCTGGACTGCCTGCATGTTTTCCCAAAGCAATACCGGTTGGCATAGCAGTGAACATGCTTTAGTATATGCAGAGATATTATCATGACAGTGTTCTCATCAGTTAAATCCACCTGTCCTTACATATAAGACAGATTCTTATTGAAAGAAATTATGGGATTACTGAGTTTATAGTTCTGGAAACCTCTTCTCTACTTTTAACACATTGTAACTAATTATTCTGGTTATACATTTCTCCTAAAGAGCTTTGTTCACTGACAGAGAAAGAAGCCAGAGGCCAAAGGATTAATGGGAAATCAGTTATCTCTGTGCAGCGATTTGAAGTAAGAAGGAAAGTGATACTTGTCCAACTCAGTCAGATTTCAAATATCCTATTATTACACACTCAGAGTATTTTTACTATTCAAAACTATAAATATCTGTGAACCAGCTATACTGGTTTCAGGATATAATTTTTCAAGCTAAGACTTAATTTAAAAATACATAAGCAAATATTTCCTCAGAATAGTGAAGGTTAAAGTAGATAACATGTTAATATGTGAATGCTTCTAGGATTGTATCATGATGATATTTGAGATAATCATCAGTGTGATAGTGGGGCAAGGCCAGTTCAGGCACCCTCTCCTCTGCTGTCCAAGGACTTAGCTGGGGACATACCCGTGGACATCTGGGAACCCCTCTAGAGCCAAGTCTTTTGCCAACCCTAAAATGGCTCCCTTAATGTAGATATATTCTTCCCTGCTCCTATATTCGCCCTTCCTCCATCTCCACCCTCCCTATCCCCCAAGCTCTCCCCAGTCTTTCTCTTCTCTCTTCTCTCTCCCACTCTCCCCTTCTCCTATCCCCATCCCCGCCCCTACCTCCACACCCATGCTCCCAACTTTTGCCCTGCGATCTTGTTTGCTTCCAATTACCAGGAGGATCTATATATTTTTTTCTTTGGGTTCACCTTGTTATTTGGCTTCTCTAGGCTTGTGAATCTTTGGCCGACGTGGGATGGAGATTAGAGACAGAGACCCTCATCAGAGCAATGGACTGAGTTCCCAAGGTCCAGTTGAAGAACAGAATGAGGGAGAAGATGAGCAAACAAATCAGGACCGTGAGCAGTTGGTCCATTCACTGAGACAGCGTGCCTGATCTAATGGGAGCTCACCAAATACAGCTGGACCAGGACTGAACCGAGCCTGTGATCAAACTGAACTCTCTGATTGTGGCTGCGAATGGGGGCTGACTGACAAACCATCGATAATAGCACTGGGACCTGTTTCTACTGCATGTGCTAGCTTTTGGGGACCCTAGTCCATTTGGATGCACAGTTTCCTAGGCCTGGATGGAATGGGGAGGGCCTTGGACTTCACACAGGGCAGGGTACCCTGCCCTCTCTTAAGGAGGGAGGGGGAAGGAGGGGAAGTGGGGGAGCAGGAGCGGAATGGGAGGAGGGGAGGAATTGTAAATTTTTGAATGGAAAAATAAAAAAAAAAACCATTATATCATGATCTAGCATACGCCATAACCCTAATGATCAAAATGTGGGAAAAACCAACACCTACATGAAGCTAACAGACAAGATAGTTGAGACGCAGAAAACTTTGCTTTGCTGCTTTGTGGTGTTTTGTTTCGAGCTTTTCTGGAAAGCTGTATATCAGCTTCTAGGCATGTCTATGGGGAGTTTACCTTGACTGTTCTGAGATAGGAAAACTTGCCCACTGTTCCTTGTTTGTATCCTGGACAGTAAAAATGAAAAGAGAGAGCTGACCGGGTTCAGCACACTCTGCGTGGGACTGGGAATGTGAGGAGCTGGTTCATGTTCCAGTTGCCCCAATTTCGCCTGTAGGATGAACTGTACCCTTGAAAAGTGAAGCAAAATGAACTTTTTCTCTCTCTGGTGCTATTGTCAGGTTATCTTATCATAACAACAACAGAGAAATGGGACAGGATGATTTAATAGATCACAATGACGGATATTGACCAAAGGAGAAAGTGTTGACATCACATTGCACCTATGGTTAGCATCCAAACACACAGCACTACCCTCTGCTCTGTCACTGATCTTCCCTAACGAGTTCACAATAAGAATGTGGCCTCAGAGGGTAGCGATTTGTAATTGTCTTTCTTATCTCTTTGGAGAACCCACTACCCAGCTCCTAAATAAATCACACAAAGGTTTGTTCTTATTTATGAATGCCTGGCCATAGCTTGGCTTGTTTCTAGCCAGCTTTTCTTAACTTAAATTATCCCATTTATGTTTTGACTCTGGGATTTTATCTTTATTTTTTACTTTATTTCTTATTCGGTGGCTGACTGTGTAACTGGGTGACTGTGTCCACTTCTTTATACTGTTCCTCAATCTTTTTCTCTCCAGACTTCTCCTCCTATTTCTTTTCCCTTCTTGCCAGACCCACCTATCCTTTCTCCTGACTTGCTATTGACAATCCAACTCTATATTAGACCAATCAGGTGTTTCAGACCAAGGACCAGCTCCACAGAGTTAGAAAAATGCAACAAAAAAGCATGCAACACATCTTTGCATCATTAAACAAACATTCCACAGCATAAATAAATGTGACACATCTTAAAATAATAATCTACAACAGTAATCAAGTAACAAAAGAAGGTGAACATTTAATAGAATACCATCTAGAAAATCAGGCATGATGTTCACATGAATTTATAATGCACAGATAGGAAACATATGATTTATTTGTATTTAAAAGATATAGGGAAATTTACAAAGAGAAATTTCTGAAGAAGGGTATAAGGGAGTGATATATTTACAATTTCTTGCTTTGAATAATTAATGCATACATTTAATGCCTCATTCTGTGGAGGTATAGATACTTGATCCAATTGTTGTTTTATGTATTAAGGGAACACACAGAAGGTGGAACTATGTATCATTGATGTGAAATTAATTTTACAACATAAATAGCAATTTAAAGATAAAGCTTTTGCTAGTATTTCCTAATATATGATTATCCTCAGAGATTTGTGAGATACCTGAATTAAAGGAGATAGGATTAGGAATTTCATCTTTTTGATAACCAAAGATCTTTTCAAGGTTAGTCTTTGACTCTTGGTGATCTTTTTGTGATTGAGAATCAAAGGAATGATAAATTAAATTAAAGATTAAACTGAGGGGATCTTTCTGACACTTAAGAATATCAGAGACAGGGGTATTGATGAAAGCCTGTCTTAATTTATAAATTGTAACATCTTTCCAGGCATCCACTTGTGTAACTCATACAATACCCTTGAGATGTTCTAATCTTGAAAAGGTTTTCAACAAATAACATCAAAGAAAATCATGTCATCCCTTTAATAAATAAAATATGAATCATTTCTTGAATCTTATAACTAGTTTTCTATTAAAAATTAAAAAGACTGAGAGACTTTAACAAGGCACTTTGATTTTTTACATGGACAAAAATATAAAATGAGAGCTAATTATGTTGTGAATCTTCCATAATGGGGTATCATAGGCTATCATTTTAATAAATTCTAGCACTTTATATACTCTCATATATATATATATATGTATATATATATATATAGGAATACAGCATCAATTCTTATTCCTATAATTGCCAATTCCTTTTCCTTAATACATATTTCTTTTTACATGCCTATATACTCATTCATTTATTGAAAAAACATACACTGCTTATATAGTGACGATTTCAATGGTACATTCTTGAATAAAATGGGGGAGGGGAGATGGAGCCTACCCTCAGGAAGTTAAGTAGTCTAATATATAGAGTTCACAAAAACAAATTGCTATACTGACTCCCTTTCTCTCACACACATTTTTACAACGTGGGTTTGTGATCAACTCCAAGTTCTTTGCTTCTCTACTCATTTATTAATGTCGTGAGTTCAATTCTTTCTAAGGATGTATGATAAATGTCACAAACATCCATTCCATAATTTTTCCATTAACTGTCCATAGGCATAATGTTTGTATACACATAGAGTTTAATTCAAGATCCCTTAAAATACTTAATTAAAGTTATATATATATATATATATATACATATACAATTTAGTTAAATTTCAAAAGTGGAAGAAACATTACTCCCTATATTTTAACAATTTCTTAAGCTAAGAATACATTGAATCGTCATGTGCACAGGAGACCACACAAGGTGTTTGCCTCCATGACTCATATAAAACTTTTTTTTATGTCAGGTAAAGAAAGGCAATGGGAAACACTAAGAAGATAAAGCCACTTCCCATTTTAAAATTGTGTTGACAGAGAAATTAACTCAGTGGTCTAGTCTGATACGTTTGCTATAAAAATACAAAGTTTTATCAAATAATGAAAAGTTTACCCTAAACCATTTGAGAAATGCTTCATTTTCCTCACTGACGTATTCATGATACTTGAAAGGTTTTTGCAGACCCTAAATCTTTTAATTATCTATTTATGCTATACCTATTGAGCTACCATACTTTTTCACAAACTATTTTAGCAATGTCTTTATTTCCTGCTAAGAAAAATTAAATTTCTTGGATATAAACTGCAGAATTGCTAGGGGTGTTGGGCAATAAGAAGTCATGAAGTCACAGGATGACAAAGTGTCAATTTGTCATCATCTATACAGTAGATGTGAAAAACAAGTTGTTTGAATAATCCAAGAGCCCTGATTGGTCTTTGTAGTCAAAACACTGGGAAAGGGCAAGTTTTGCAAGAAAGGTAGAACTTGATTGTTTACCACTCTACCACAAACAAACACTTCTGAAGAACCATCTGGTTTCCTCCACCTGAGTAGAGACCCACATTTCTTTCTGCACTAGAACTGCCCTCAAGGCTGTCTTAAATGATAGGAAACAGAGAATTTGTCACAGAGTTGTGATCTTGTTTTTTGACACACTTGTCATTTCTCTGTGGCACGGAACATTGAGGACAATCAATCACACACTAACTGCAAATAGTTAGATCACATTTTGGTGGTGGGAATTGAATACATAATCTTGAATATTTTAAACACATACTACATCCATGACCTGTGTACCTTACTCATATAACATTTACAGTATTTGAAAAACCATTGTTCTACCTTGTAAACACTCTCAAATGCAGCTGCCAAGATATTAGATGATTCAGAAGTGCACTGGGGTAGCAAAGGTTTTCTGATAACCAGTGGTTTGGGAGTATCAGAAGGTAACTGTATAGGTGATTTATAGTGGGTACTTTTTACAACAGTAAAACTTTCCTATAAATACATTCCTATACAATACTAAATATCCATGCAATACTAAAAATAATGGTAAACATAAGACATTGAGAATCAATCAAAATGCAATACTACAGTATTAAAATGACCCCAATGTTTTACTTAGGAGGGTGAATAGTCCAAATGATTTACAACCTGACAAATCACTCTAAATGAATGAACAATGTGTATAGCAAACTCAAAGACATAATAAATCTGTAAATAAATAGATTTGTAAGAAAAAGGAAAATAACTGCACATCAGCAATGTACTATAGTTAATAAAGTTCATAAGGAAGCAAGGCTTTCTTACTAAAATTTTGAAAGCATAGGTAAGAAATAGTAGGGTAAACTTCTTGCTATTCGAATAAAAGATTACAAACAGGATATTTGAGAAGATCTGAATGATTTGTGTGATAAGTGATCACATTTAGAGATACTATAAACTTATACTTATATCAGTCTAAAGAGATATTGGCACAGACGTATTTACAATTATATATGTGTACATAGAAATGTATGCAGATTACTTACACACAACCATATATATCTTCTATCACTACCACCTGAGAAGCTATGAGAATAAGAAGACCAGACCATCCAGGCGCATACTTGGTGCTTAGATCTATATTATAAATCTTATCTTGTACGGAAAAGGTACCGAATCTTAGTGAGACAGCAGAGACTAGACCTGGGCCATGTGTGTACCTGAACTTGATGTGTCTTACATTTTTCAGAAAGTGAAAAAGTGGCAAAATAAAGACCCAAATGGATAGAGGATGTGTCACAGGGTTGGAAAAGCAAAGCAGAAGAGTTATAGCCCACAGAGTGTTTAAATTTGAAAAAAAATCATATACGATTGCTTTATAATAACAATATATATAACAACAAATATAAAAAATCCCACAAATATAAATAAACCATACACTGAGAAAATGAGTGGGGGAAAGAGACAAATATCCTATGTCAAATAATTTTTAAAAAATTAATAGAGAAATATTGCTGATGAAGATACGGAGTTTAAATTGATAGCCTATGCTGGAGAGAATGTGGAGAGAGGGGAACTCTCATCCATTGTTGGTGGGAATGCAAACTTGTGCAGCCACTGTGGAAATCAGTGTGGCGATTTCTCAGGAAACTGGGAGTCAACCTCCCTTAAGACCCAGCAATTACACTCTTGGAAATATACCCAAGAGATGCCCTATCATACCACAAAAGCATTTGTTCAACTATGTTCATAGCTGCACTATTTGTAATAGCCAGAACCTGGAAACAACCTAGGTGCCCCTCAATAGAAGAATGGTTAAAAAAGGTGTGGAACATATACACATTAGAGTTTTACTCAGCGGTAAAAAACAATGACATCTTGAATTTTGCATGCAAGTGGATGGACATAGAAAACCCTTTACTGAGTGAGGTAACCCAGACCCAAAAAGAGGAATATGGTATGTATTCACTCATAAGTGGATTCTAGCCACAATTAAAGGTCTTTGAGCCTATTATTCGTGATCCTAGAGAAGCTAAATAAGAAGGTGAACCTGAGGAAAATCATGTAGTTATCCTCCTGGAGATTGGAAGTATACAAGAGTGCCAGGTAACCTCGGGTGCATGAGGGAATGGGGGGGTTGTTGGAAGGGGAGAGGGTTAGAGAGAAGGGAGTAGGGGAGGAATGGGGAAAGCTCGGGGGATTGGGATGGGGGAGGGAGGAAGGATGGATATGGGATCAGGGAAGTATATATCTCAACTAAGGAAGTCATTTTAGGGTTTACAAGAGACTTGATTACAAAGGGGATCCCAGGGCCAAGGAGAGATCCCCAGATTGTTCTCTGGACAGAGGAGAGGGTGCCTGAACCAGCCTTGGCCCATAACCATACTGATGAATATTTTGTGTATCACCATAGAACCTTCATCTGGCGATGGATGGAGATAGAGACAGAGACACACATTGGAGCATTGGACTTAACTCCCTAGGTCCAAACGAGAAGCAGAAGGAAAGAGAACGTGAGCAAAGAAGGCAGGACCAGAGGGAAGCTTCACCCGTTGATGGATGGAGATTGAGACAGAGACCCACATTGGAGCACTGGACTGAGCCCCCAAGGTCTAAATGAGGAGCAGAAGGAGGGAGAACATGAACAAGAAAAGCAGGACTGTGAGGAATGCGTTCACCCACTGATACATGGAGACTGATCTAATGAGAGTTCACCAAGGCCAGTTGGACTGGGACTGAAGGAGCATGTGATCCAACCAGATTCTCTGAATGTGGCTGACATGGGGTCTTTCTGAAAAGCCATTGACAATGACACTGGAACTTGTTTCCTCTGCATATACTGAATTTTTGGGATCCAGTCTGTTTGGATGCTCACCTTCCTGGACCTGGAGGGAGGGGGGAGGAACTTGAACTTCTCACAGGGCAGGAAACCCTGACTGCTCTTAGGGATGGAGAGGGAGGAGGAGAGGGAGTGGGGGGAGTGGGAGGGTGTTGGGAGGAGGGGCAGAAATGGAAACTTTTATAAATTAATAAACTTTTATAAAAAAAATTCTCACCCTTCGACTATGGGTTGCTGAGAAGCTCCAGTGTTTATGACATTATACAAAATAATTGGCTAGTATTTTTCAAAACTGCAAAAATTATCCCAAACAAGTCTCAGAAGGAGTATAGGAGGACAGAGTGCCATAGTAGTTTTGAATATTGGGTGTAAAACTAAGATACTGTATCTTGAATATCAACTTTAGGTAAAATTTTGAATTTTTAATGATGGTAGATATAAGCAGTTGGATATTAGATGATAATAATGAGTGACCATGGAATATATAGATGATCCCTCTACTATTTTGCTGAAATTATATCAATTTGTGTAAGATAAAAAATCAATAACTTTTAATATTTTGCTTATTTACATATATTATATGATATTTATTAACAATATATTGATGGTGATCTGATTAGTAGCTATGATCTATGAAATCAAATCTGTAAAGCTGGAAAAGTAATAAGTGTTAGAACTACTGACCTTAACTCATATTCACGTAATAAATACAGAGGGAATAGTCTCTAAATATTACAATTAAATAAAATGTATTTTGTGTATCTAGTGTGTTCGTAAATTCTTTTTGACTTAACCTCTTTTACATTCATCAACTGGGAAAACTTTAACTATTTTAAACAGGCATAATGATAACAAAAGGATAATGAAATCTGTAGTACCCCAAGAGATTGGGCACTATGCAGGAATTATGTTGACTCTAAATGACAACAAAATAAAATTCACTTCATAAATATGCAACTGAATTATCTCATGGAAACCAAAACTCACACACATTTGATAAACTATACATCAACATATTTGATAGTTATGTATAAATTAATGACATTTTCATTAAAAATAAGATGGAAACCAAGAGTAGTTAATGCACCTAAAACATGAGATACTCGGCACAGAAACTTCTTGCAAACAACTAGAAAATATCTGAAGGAAACTCTGGAGTTAGTGGCCGCTGTCTTTTAAGACATGGGAGGCAAAGCAAAGCATCCTTTGTTTGGATGTGTGGCCACAGACACTTTATAAAATATTCATTTTATGTTTGTTATGAAGTTATTTTAGGCAGAATATATTCACTTTCTTTCTGGAAGGGCAATCCTATAACCCCAAAATTTATTTTGTGGAAATATTCTTCACAGGTTTCTGTAACCAAAATAAGACTCTCAAGTGAAATGGAGAGTTTAATGAAAAATATAAAAATTAATGAAGCTGGAGTTAAACAAATCATTTATTTAGATCATGCTTATTTTAATCCATCTTGCTGTAATATTGAGGATTTCTAAATATAGAATCATAACCTCACATAGTGTAAAAACATATTTATTTTCTCCTATTCCTACAAGGATAAATATAATTTGCATATCCACAAACATGGATAAATGTGCATTTCCCATGTCATGACTGAAAAATATTCCTCAAAGAACCTTCCTTTGGCATTAAGAAGAATATCCTTAACATGACCTAGAATAGTGTTAATGGCTTCACATATGGCATTCATTTGGGATTTTCCATTCGCCAGACAGGTGTTAATTTCTTCTTCACTTTTATATTCAATTTTTATGATCGGATTCAATAATGCAAATATGGTAGATGTCTTTTGATCTTCAAATACAGTTGAAAAGATTAAGATATTTTCTTCAGCAATGGTAAAAATGAATCATCATATGTTGAATTTTTACATTAAAAAGCCCAGTACTTGACATCTGTGGCCCTTCAATCATTCACTCAAGGTTTCCTCAAGATATTCCTCAACCAGAGATGCCAGATTCTGGAACAACATCATCTTCCTATTCCTCCCTCTCCTCCTTTGATTTCCTTCTTGTGTCTCATTGTTTTAGCTAGGACTTCAAACACTATATTAAATGGGAGTGGGTAAAGGAGATAGTCCTATATTGTCCTTAACTTTAGTAGGACTGCTTTGTGCTTTTCTCCATTTAGGATGACATTGGATTTGATTTGTTCCATGTAGGCTTTACTGTGTCGAGGTATGCTACCTCAAATCCTGCTCTCTTTGGTACTTTTATCATGAAGGCATGCTAGGTTTTGTGAACGATCTCTTCTGAATCTTTTGTAATGAACAGGTATTATCTGTTCTTTTAATGCATTTACACGATTCTTTTAGATTTTATTGACTTATGCACGTTGTATCTCTAGAGTAAAGTCAATTTGCTTATAATGACAATATGTTGACATTAATGACAATCTTTGTTGTTGTGTCTTCATATGATATGGAGTTTAGAGTAATACTGATATCATAGGAGTTGAAAGTATTTCTTCCATTTATTTTACCTTTTATAACTGAACTTAAGGTATTCTTGATAATTGGGTTGGTCTTGTTTCTTAGACATGACAAGGTAAATGTACCTAACTAAATATCAACTATTATGGTTGCCTGATTAAGATCACCACAATGACAGTATCGGTTTACATGCCAGCACGTTTGGAGAAAATTTCACATGGCCTCATCCACAGATGAAGAGCTACAGATGGTTGGGGGCACAAAGATCCTTGTGCTCACAGAACACTAGAGAACCAAGAACGTTAAACATGCAGGGGTCTCTCAGAGAAGGAATTCACTGTTTCCCACCCAGAAGGCTGGGCTTGCACATTGTTAAGGACCTGATATCTTTTATGATCTATGTGGAGGCCAACCTCACCTGCCCTTTGCTAGAGAGGCAGACCTCATCCGCCCTTTGCTAGAGAGGCAGACCTCACCAAAATCTCCAGATGCTCTCTCCTTAGCTCATTACCTTTAGATCTCACTTAATGAAACCCATCCTTAGCAGAGATGTCACATTATTTGACCTCTATGTTATTTGGTCAGAGACTACACTATATTTTTGGCCTTTTCACTGTAGAGCCCACCTTCAAGGTCACATGTACTTTGTTTCTAAGTGGTCACAAATTGAGCTCTACTTCAACTGAAATAGGAATGATTGTTTCCTAGAAACTTTTCTCCAAACTGTTCTGAGTTTTAAATAGATTGACAATAAGCCACATGACATCAGACTCCCTAAACCTGATTTAGGTTGATAAAAGTGGCCATCCATGAACATATGTATAAAATTGTCATGCTAAACTGACTCAGTAAGTTGTGTGCATATATGTGCATACATATGCATTTGTACATAGATGTAACAATAATAACTACGAAGCGTTCATGAATTTGGCAGATTTGGTTGGGATACAGGAGGAATAGAAGGAGACAGATGGTTGGGAGTGATGTAGTTGCTATACTCAGCTATAAAGTTCATGACAAAAGCATTTACAACTTAAAAGGTACAGAGACTGTTCCCCAGCCTCATTCTCTATTTGGCTTCTTTTCATTCTTCTCATTCCTCTTAAAGCCACCCTTTATCAGTCTTTTAATGTCCCATCACTAGTTTTGGGCATCTATACAAAATTTTCTTGGGATTTACCAAACTGAACCTAGTTATTCCTACTTATGTTTCAGCTTAATCAACACACTCTAGTCAGTCTTCACTGGTGTACTGAACAAGGACATAACTACTTAATACATAATTCAAGAATACACAATACTATACTTACTTTTTATAGTGTGAGAAAATACAGTCCTCCTTGGTATGATTAATTAACAGATATATTAATTAATCAGAATGCAATAACTCGAAATCTGTATTCATGCCTGAACTTTTACTTTTTTCTTATCTCATCCCCTTGATAAACTTTTTTTGGAATGTTCAGACTTTATTCCATCTCACTCATGTAGTACCCATTTGCTTTCATATTTAAAACTCCCTTAATGTTGCATTTTACAAAATTACACTGCTTGATTTCTCCAGGGTAGTTTACAGTCTACAAATACAAGGACCATGCCGAGCTTTACTTAAGTAACTAACAACCAGAGACTGGGTAGCCCAGAGACCTAGGATAAAACCAAACATTGCTGGTTGAGAAAAAAGTAACAATAAAGTCACTCCTAATGATATTCCTCTATACTCATAGATCAGTGCCTTATCCAGTCATCATTATATTTCTCCAGGTAGGAACATATTCAGAGACCCACAGTCAGTCATTACAGCAGAGAGAGTTTAAATGGAAGTATTTATTAAATCTGTCCCCTCAGATCTCCCACAGGGAGAAGGTGAAAAGATTGTAAGAGCCAGAAGGAATGGAGGACACCAGGAGAACAAGGTCCTCTGAATCACCTAAGCAAGTATATAAGAGCTGAGAGAGACTGAAGCAGCAGGCACAGGGCATACATAGGTCTGCACCAACACACACACACACACACACACACACACACACACACACACACACATATATATATAATGATTCACATCATTTAATATTCTTATACTTATAAATTTTAATGGATTTAAATTGCATAGGTGAGTAAATGTTATATTAAACCTGAAAAGTTCTGTGAAATAATTATTTCATACACTGCAAAGATATGTCACTCTCATCATTAATAAAAACTGATTGGCAGATGGCTAGGCAGGAGTTTCAGGACAGGGAAACTGCTGGGGTGAAGAAGAGTGTGGAGTTGATGGAGACACCAAGAGCTGCAGAGCGAAGAGTGTACATGAAGTACATAGGAAGTGTGTACATGAAGAAAATCTGCCTTGCGGCAGCACATGATTTAATAAAAATAGATTAATTTGAGTTATAAGAGTTAGCTGTAAACAAACCTAAGTTACCAGTCACGCATTTATACTTAATAATAAGTCTCTGTGTGGTTGTTTGGGGAGTGGCTGCTGGGACACAGAAGACTCTGCATATAAGTGGAACCCACCACCAGGCAACATAGGTCCATGAAAACCTGAGAAAGCTTTTAAAATAAGGTTCCAAACACACATAAAACCTGAGCCAAATGTGGCTTTTTAGTTACAGTCTCTTGCCAGCTGCAGTGCTGAGATGCTGGGAAGAAGAGGGCAGAGTAAAGTGAATCAAGAGGAGATACCATGAGATGCAAGAAAGCAGGATGGGAAGTTTGTACATGAAGTAAGTGTGCCTCATGGCAGCATACAGATGAATAGAAATGGGATAATTTAAATTGTAGGAGATAGCTAAAAATGAGTCTAAGTTATAGGTAAAGCATTTATAATAAATATTAAGTCTGTGTGTGATGGAGGAGAGTCTCGTGCCTATGTGTTACTTTCATTGGTTAATAAAGAGACTGCCTTGGCCTTTTTGATAGGCAAGCCCTTAGGTGGGTGGAGTAGACAGAACAGAATTGTGGGAGAAAGAAAGCAGAGGCAGGCAGTCACCATGACTCTCCTCTCCAAGACAGACGCAGGTTAGGATCTTTCCCGGTAAGCCACTACCTCGTGGTGCAACACAGATTACTCAATATGGGTTAAAGCAAGATGTGAGATTTAGCCAATAAGAGGCTAAAACTAATGGGCCAGGCAGTGTTTAAATAAATACAGTTTGTGTGTAATATTTTGGGTAAAGCTAGCTGGGCAGGCAGTGGAAAGTGGCCTGTCGTTCCTTCAACATGTGTGGTTGTTTGCGGAGTGGTTAGAGGGACAGAAAAGACTAACTACAGAAAAGTCACTAAGGGTTATTTTTTTTTCTTTAACAGTTAGGTAACTTTTTTAGAACATACGGTAAATGATCAAAATATCAGATAATACAGGAGTTTATTGAGGATATATGGCTATATGAAATTTACCATGGAGCTGCTCCTCTGAAAGAGTGCCCTACAGATGACTCTTGCAAGATCTTTGCTGTACTCTGTGTAGAAAAGGGTCACTAGCCAATTAAAATCCCTATCTAAGATATTCAAGATTTTTTTTACTGAG
The DNA here is from genome assembly GCF_982192425.1 of Myodes glareolus. Taxonomy (NCBI): domain Eukaryota; kingdom Metazoa; phylum Chordata; class Mammalia; order Rodentia; family Cricetidae; genus Myodes; species Myodes glareolus. The sequence continues at coordinate 11,366,682 of NC_142039.1, forward strand.
TGCTTAATGACCAGATTCCTTTGTCTTTCACACTACATATCGCTTTAGTAGTAGAAAAAGAAAAAAAAAATCAATGAAGTAGAAAAAGAATGGGAAAAAAATGAGAATGAAAAGTCCCTAGAAAGCACAAGACAGGGAGAATAATCAGAAAAGGCAGCAATGTCAAGAGACGGATGTCAGCTATGAATGATGGTGACCGTCCCTTGGCACATTGTCACTTATGAAGGTTGATACCCAGTGAATGCAAACGAAGGACAGTGCTTTATGATGAAATTAGGGCACATAAATCAGCTCACTCATCCTCTAGGAGAGGAGGGAGGAGAAATGAGAAATAACAGACTAATGCATGCACGTACAGCAACAATGGAAGGAAACTGAGGCCATCAGTGTGACTCTTATCTAAATTTCCCTTCACAAAGTATCAACTGTATACATTGTTGCTATTTCAGAATAAAATTCTTTCACCAAGTATAAAAATAAAATCTCAAGGTAAAGCATCTGTAAACCAATGCTATTTAACAGAATAAAATGAACACAGCTGTTTGTCTATTAAGAACAGTATATATTTGGCATGAAGAAGTGTTTTCTTGCTTTAATAATTTACTGGGCACTTAAAAGTAAGCATTGCTTTGTATTTTCCTAACAATAGACAAATGAAAATGTCTACTATTTTACTTTTAATTAATAATGAATAATTATTAGAGTAAAAAAGTGCTAGTAAATTAAAATGTATGAGTAAAGTAGAAAAGGCAGTATAAAACAATAAAATGGATAAATTTACACATTAATTAATACAGAATGAAAATAAAATTTGATAAATGTTTATTAACTAAATCTTAGAACTTTAGCATGATAAATGTATTCATTTTATACTTTAAGACTCATTGATTGAACATTTGATTTGTGGCAAGTACCCCTTTAATTGTTGATATAATATTATAAAAGAAAATGAAATTAAAGCTAATATTTCTTTATATATACACAGAAAAAGACATAGTTAATGTCAAGGAAAGAAAGGGTTATTCCAAAGGTTATTCCTAGCAAAGAGAACCACATTATCAAAGATTGTGGAATATTTAAATGTTTTATTATTTTGGAAATTCCCAACAGCATAATAAAGTGAAAATATAAGAAGGGAATTAGAGACATTAAGTAGTGAGACTATGTAAAGTCCAAGACCATCTTATGTGGGTATCCCAGTGCCTTGGTTGCAAGTGATCCATATGCATACTGTGGACTGAACACAGGTTCCCTGGTAAAGCTGCACATGACCTTAAGTGCTAACTCACCACTACAACCTTAGATATTTTAAATTCCAATTTTAGAATGAATAACTTTACACATACCATATTTTCAAGATAATGCTGCCATACATTTACAGTAGTAATTCATAAGAAATTATAGTAATAATTTCAACATAACCTGTGAATTTATATTCAATAGACAAATGACTGCAAATTTTCTCATGTGACTTTTGTTAATTTTGATTACAGGTGAGTTATAATTTTAAAAATCTTTAAGGTCTCTTTGGAATTTAATTTTATGAGTAAGGTAGAGTATAGGCTACACCATCTAAAACAATTATAATGAAAACAGGTATCAGTAATATAGCAGGATACAAGATTAAATAAAAAAAAGTCAGTAGTCCTCCTTTACACAGATGATAAATAGGCTGAGAAAGATAACAGAGAAACATCACCCTTCACAGTAGCCACAAATAGCATGAAATATCTCAAAGTAACTCTAACCAAACAAGTGGAAGATTTGTATTTAAAGAACTTTAAATCTTTGAAGAAAGAAATTGAAGAAGACACCAAAAATGGAAAGACCTCCCATGCTCTTAGGTAGTTAGAATTAACATAGTAAAAATGGCAAACTTACTAAAAGCAATCTACAGATTCAATGCAATACCCATCAAAATTCCAGAAAATTCTTCACATACCTCAAAAGAATAATATTCAACTTCATATGGAAAAGCAAAAATACCAGGATAGCCAAGACAATCCTGTACAATAAAGAAATTTCTGGAATGCAAATAAAAATGCAATAAAATCCCTGATTTCAAACTCCACTACAGAGCTGCAGTACTGAAAACAGCCTGGTATTGTCATAAAAATGACAGGAGAACCAAATAAATCGGAGATCCAGATATTAATCCAGTCACTTACAAACACCTAATTTTTGACAAAGATGCAAAAAATATAAAGTGGAAAAAATAAAGCATATTTAACAAATGATGCTAGCATAACAAGATATCAACACACAGAAGAATCTATCTCCATGCACAAAACTCAAGTTCAAATGGATCAAAGACTTCAATATAAAGCCAACCACATGGAACCTCATAAAAGAGAAAGTGGGAAGTACACTTGAATGCATTGGCACAGAAGATACTTCCTAAATATAAGAACACTAGCAAAGACACTGAGAGAAACAATTAATAAATGGGACTCCCTGAAACTGAAAAGCTTCTGTAAAGCAAAGGACATGGTCAACAAGACAAAATGGCAGTCTACAAAATGAGAAAAGATCTTTACCAACCCATCGGACTGAGGTTTGATCTCCAAAATATGCAAAGAACTAGAGAAATTGGTCATCATAAGAACAAATAATCCAATAAAACATGGAGTACAGACCTAAACAGAGAACTCTCAACAGAGGAATCTAAAATGGCTGAACAACACTTAAGGAAATGTTCAACATCCTTAGTCATCAGAGGAATGCAAATCAAAACAACTCTGAGATTCCATCTTACACCTGCAAAAATGGCCAATATCAAAAACACTAATGACAACTTATGCTGGAGAGGATTAGGGTAAAGGGAAAACTCCTGCATTGCTGGTACAAGTGTAAATTAGTATAGCCCCTTTGGTTATCACTATGGCGATTTCTCAGAAAATTAGAAAACAACCTACCTCAAGACCCAGCAATACTTTGGGTATATACCCGAAGGATACTCAATTGTACCACAAGGATATGTGCTCAACTATGTTCATAGCAGAATTGTTTGTCATAACCAGAATCTGGAACAAATGTCCCTCAATTGAAGAATGAATAAGAAAAATGTGATAGATTTACAAAAAAAGTACTACACAGCAGAAAAAATAATGACATCTTGAAATTTGTAGGCAAATAGATGGATCTAGAAAACATTTTGAGTGAGGTAACCCAGACCCAGAAAGACAAATATCACATACATTCACTCATAAGCAGCTTTTAGACATAAAGCAAAGAAAACCAGCCTACAATTATTCCCAAAGAACCTAGACAACAATGAGGACCCTAAAAGAAACACACATGGATCTAATCCACTTGGAAAGTAGAAAAGACAAGGTCTCCTGAGTAAATGGGAGCATGGGAACCATGGGAGAGGGCTAAAGGGGAGGGGATAGGAAGGGAGGGAAGCAGAAAAAACTGTAGCTTAATAAAATCAATAAAAAAGAGATTAAAAAGAGGTAATAGGATTTGAGCTTCTGTGAAACTTTTGATGATAGTGATGAAGATGGGGATGAGACAGAGATGAGAAGAACATGGAGGACTTGAGAGTCACTCTGAGACAGAAAAAAAATAGTAATTTGAGAAATAAAGTGACAGTTTTTGTCAGTGATTAGTGTTTTTTGAGTGATAGAAATCAGACTCAGTGATTTCCCATGAAGGAGTGTTTGCTGAGGCAGCTGCTCAGAATTCTAAGAGACAAGACAATGGAGGAAGTCAGAAAAGCGTAAGTGTAATCATTATAAAGAAGGACCCAGCTTCATGAATCCAACTCCACGCAAGTCACCAAGTAGAAGTGGCACATACAGTGCATGTATGTCCTAATTGCAGTACGTCATTGTCAGTGCCATTCTGACACCAAGAATAAATGACAGCAATGGACAATGGTCATGGGCCAGACTGTTCTTCATTCTCTCAGAAATGTGGGGATGTGTTGTCCTGGAACTGTTGATTCTGGGTCAGAATTTCTACAGTAGAGGAACAAGGGTCAGGTATTTACTAGCTCCAATGACTATAGTTCAGGAAATAACTGAAGTCAATTTTATATTTTGCCTGATTATTTTTGCATATGTAGGTCTATGTAGCACTCACAAGTGTCTTCCTAGATTGAGTTCCTCCATGACTCATTCTATGTCTTACCTCTCTCTAATGTGCCATCAAACATGCATAATGCAGACATCCAATACAGAACATGCTCAATAAACTATGATATACTTGAAACTTGTTTTGCTTTAGTGTGTGTATGTGATTTTAATATAGGAATAAATACAATCAGAGAAGGAGTTTTGATACAGCATAGGTAATGCTAATAATAGCTCTGAAATGATCTATTGGTAACTACCAAAACAGAGACTGAGGCTCGGAGTAGATAAGAAACTTGAAATTGGTATCACACAAGAAAGCATAGAGTAGAAATGGAAGCTACATTTGTTTGAATGCACACTGCTGCCACTGTGTGGAAGTGGAGAACCATGATAGGCCACTGGCAAGGCCTGGCTGAGTTCCCGCTGAGCCAATGGTAATGTAAACTTGTCTTTAAAGAGGCAATAACAGCACTCACTCCTCTACATTTGTCATCTGGACATTTTAACTACCGAGACGCCATAGCAAGAATTGAAAATGAAGCTTTGATGTGGTTTAGCTTTTCAATTTATTATGTATATGAAAGTTATGAGAGCCAGACTCATTAAGGTTTATTGTAAGAAAAAGACTGGGTTTGTCCCTTAAAGGCTTGGGCAAAAACAATAAGACCCAACCATCCACGTGCAGTGAATTAATTAGTAACAAATAGTAAGATGTGTTCTGGAGACCAGGACACATGGGGAAAAATAATATTGAATTTATTAATTAAATACTGTCCTAATGATTGACAGTGAAGATACTGGGGTGTAACAAGATAGAAGAATGTGAAATTAGAATTTTAGAAGATTAGAAGGCAGTTCACATGGTTAAAATAGTTGAATCTTAGCCTTATGCAGGGCCTCCCTGTTGACTACAGACTTCATACCTGCTCGCACCTACACAAACGTGCATTGGGATAACTGGAAAGTGGAAGGGAGTTAGAAGTTTTAGGAGGAAGTATTAAAATGAGAACAAGATTCTATCCATAGACTTGAGTTGCCCTACTTTCTTTTCATTTATCAAGGACTTGACAACTCCAGCAATATATGTGGCCTCAGAGGGAAAATGTCATGATCGATCATGAAAACTTGCTTGGAGACATAACTACCTTCTGCAGCAAGTATTTCCTACCCTGGCATTGCATGAGAATGACAAATGAATTAAACTGATTCTCTAACTTAATTCATCAATATTTATTGTATTTTGAGTTCAGTAAAGTGAAACAAGCCATTTATCTACAATTCTGGCATGTTTTTAAATACCATGAGCTTCATTTACCTCATCAGGAATGGCAATTGTCAAATTTATCTTGCAAACTTTGCCAGAGATTAGAAGTCAGTTGTTCATAGTTTCCAACATGAATTCAGGCAAATAGATGAACAGTCAACTTACATAGACTTAAATGCAAAATTCTTTAAGATCATGATAAATCAAAGAGGTCATCTTTAATTGATAACTACTTGCAAACAAAAAAATTCACCAAAGGAATCTCACTGGGGAAATAAACCACTATTAAGGGTAGGCTTTATGTCCAGCAACAGATGACCAACACAAATTGAACTTAATGGCATATTTGGAGGTTCTTTGTCTCCTATATGTGTGTCAGAAAATATATATCTTCAAACCCTATATATATATATATATATATATATATATATATATATATATATATAAACACACACACACACATTATGCCTTTCAGTTTTGTGTTTTTGTGGGCATCCAATATGTAAGAACATATGTGTCTCTACAGTTATATGAGTTTCTTGCAGTTTTTCACACTGTTTGTTCTGTTCTATTCTGAATTGTTTGTTTTGTTTTATTTTGGTTTATTTTACTATTATTTCTTAGATGACTGTTTTCTAATGAGAAGTACAAAGAGTAGGGAACTGAATGGAAGGGGAGGGGAAGGGAGGAGGAACTGGGGAAGTAGGAGGGGGGAGAAGCATAATTAATATGTATTCTATGAAAGGAATCTATTTTAGATAAAAGAGAAAAAGATATATTTTTAAAATAAATGAGCTTTTAAAATATAAATCTTAATCATTTGAATGATACATTGTTGAAAATGAGTAAAGAAAACAAACATAATAATAACAGATGCATCTTAATTTCATATGATTGAGACAAGTTTTGTGAGTTAGTAGATTATGGCTTGACAGAGACTAGAAAGACAAATAATTATCCTATGATCATTTTATTCTATAATATTCTGGATCACACAGGTCTCCCTGCTAAAACCATCAGTGCTACAAGGAAATGGAGCTAGAAGTATTTTACCTGGATTTTTCTGTCCAGTTCTCATTATCCAAGAAAGATGCACAGATCCCCTCACACAGCAAGGTGAGCAGGCGCTGACCAAGGACCTCTGCTCCAACCTTGCACTTCACTGCAACCCTCTAAGCAGCCACATCCTTCTCCCAATTGATACCACTCCCGTACCATTTACATATATGTTCTCCTCTATCTCTCTCTCACACACTATTATCCATTCAAAACCACTTCCTACGCATCGACAGCACCCTCTTTCCCTATTTTTCCACATCTTTATTGATGAGGAAAAGGAAGCAAACTTGTGAGCAACACAGCAAGACCAAACAAAGATAACAACAAGCAAGCAAACAAACAACAAAAAGCAAACACAACCCACTGCATTAATGTCAAAATGGAAATGAATGGTTGGGTGTACTTTTTACCTTGTTATTTAGTAGCTGTTGAAAGGAGATTGCTATTCTCTCAGAAACCCATTCTGGCAGAGAGAAAGGGCAGGGGAGCAAAATTCCCTCACTTCTCTAATCCTGCACACTTTAAATAATATGATTAACTGTACAACTATAATATTTTAAAGACAATTCCAAAAGATAATTCATGTTAAACCATTCACATTAAGTGTTCTTCTTTTAAAATGATCTCTGTTTCAAATTAATCTGCTTCTTTGCATTTTTTTTCTTTTTATTTCCCGTGTGATTCCTGATACTCAACGGTAGAGAGCTGCATCTGTCAGCTAGAGATTCCACAATTCTCTAGTACCTGATGTGAGTTCTGGTCACTTGTGTAACTGCCAAGCAAACCCAGGTCAAGATTTATTGCTTTTGGATAGAGGCCACTCCATGAGTCAGAGAGAAAGAGAGAGAGAGAGAGAGAGAGAGAGAGAGAGAGAGAGAGAGAGAGAGAGAGAGAGAATAAAATCAGCTGTTATTTTTAAAGAAAATTTTTATACTTAGCATCAAACAAATTTGGAGGATTTACCAAAAACAAACACTAACAACAAAACCAAAAAAAAGAAAAAAACATTTTTGGAACATGTTCCTTTTAGCCTAAACATTACTTTACTAGAATATTTTTAAGTATTTCATGGAAAGAGGCAGATTTCATCTGTGTGTTTTGTATTGGAAGCATTCATTAATTTTTTACAATTGAAATTACAGTATTAGCTACGTTTTTGGGGCATAATTCCAGAAACACAAGTTAAATTTTCAAGTCTTTAGATTAACTCATTAACTTATATATACATACTAATTCATCATTTTTCTTTTTTAATTTATTGTAGACTACTTATTATGTCGATCTTACTTATAATTGTTTTCATCTATATTTTTACATGTCATCCTGTATGAATTACATTCTATCCAGCATTAATGAGCTATATGACCTACTTTATGGCTCATTTTCTTATTATTATGTTTGACTAACCTCTTCTTAGGTCCACCCATATTTGTGGTGAGGTTGGATATCTTTATTGTTAGGGAACTCAGATTTCCTGTTGCCACCTGGCCTCTGTGAGCAGCAGAATGGATGTTTTGGGGTTACGTGCAGTTGTTAAGTTTGATAGTCTCCGTCTCCATTTTGCTTGCAGTCAAGCCCTGGGCATCATGAAGGAAGACACACACACACAACCTTCCTCCAGGGTTTACTTTTATTGATTTCTTTTCTGTTCATGCTCAGCATTTGAATGTGATGTCTCATCTCTAGACACATGATGGCCTACTACTGAGTCCACAATACACCCCTTGTCTCCTTTGGTCACTCAGAATACCTCTTACTCTGTACTTATTACAAGCAATATGATAATGATGTGGGACTTACTCTATGGAATTTAATCTTACCATTGTCATTTCTACAGATGTATCCTTGTAGGTTATTTTTAATGTATATGTATTTGTATAGGGCTATTTCTGAATCACAAAACTTTAACATTTATAATTTCAAAATTGTTTCCCTTTGTGTTAAAACGAACCATTTTAATCATTTATTTATATATACGTGTTCACAGAATAGTAATAATGTTATCACTGGGTAGATATATTTTGAGTAAAATTAAGAAAGAATGATTGTATTTTATTGATGAATGCTATAAGTGTATACATTAACCTATATTTGTGCTTAGAGAATTAACACAAACATTAAAACCTTCAAAAATTTGTACACAATATTGAGACCACATAACAATGAGATTCACAGAACCTCCTGATAGGAAGGAACACAGTGTTTTTGTTGCTGTCTGATCTCGAGTTCTCTGAGGTACCTTCCAGGTACAGTCTAAACCAGAAATCACTGAGGCTATGATGATCACATTGTGGCTCAAAGGGACACATTAGGGCCTTCTTCACTGGTGAGGACAGCAGCTACTGTCGTGTGTGAGAGCAGACTGCCTTCTGGGGGCATTATGCTCAGATGGAGCAGAAGATCCAGACCCTGACTCTCTTGGGGCATCCTTGGAGCACAAAGGTGAACAACGAGAGGAAAGGTTCTCATTATTCTTTACTTTGCTCTCCTTTTTAAAATTTTCAGTCCAATTAGTGGAGATTCATAGTGGAGAAAAATGAAAATATAAAATAAACTTCAAGAAAAAAATCCTAGGCAGAAAATGAAATCTATCTTAGAAGATTATATAATGAGTAATCCTCTTACATCATCACAGTAAGCCGTGGATCCAGGGCACACCACATGTCATCTCTAAGAACCAAGGTTCAATTCTCGTTTGTTCAATATTATGCATATGTGTACCTCTAAATCCAAAGTACAACTACTACATTATGTGAAAATACCGTGGGGAGATGCTTGCCTTTGCCGTACTTAAAACTGATTTAACATTGCCTCTAATTAGCCTTCATGCTTCTCTATCATGTCTTCTACAAATATTGCTGCCTGGCTTTAGTATCTGTGCTGCTATGTTTTATTCTACATGTGACGTTTTAACAAAACTTATTTATTTTGCTGATATTTTAGTTATTGCTTGGTAAGAAAATAATTTCTCATGTGCTGACTATTGTGTTCTGCAACAAGGTATGTTATTCATCAAAAACTTGCCAAGATATTACACAGTGCGACTCCTTATCTGGGTTTCAGAGTCAATTTTACTAAATATCACTAATGCCAAAATGAAGTAAAGAGATAAAACATATAAGAGACAGAGCAAACACAGAAGCTATGTGCATTTTCTAAATGGGTTTTGCCTCTCAAAATACAGCAGAGAAAAAATGTATAGCTCAATAAAATCAGTTTTTAAAAAAAGTGTGAGTACTACAAAAAGAAAAGAAAAAGGAAAAAAGAATAAAATCCTCTTGGTAGCAATTCTTTTTCTCTGCACCAGTGTCTTCAATGTTTTTTCTGAGTACTGTGCTCATTACTAGGATCATTTACCACCCTTTGTTGTGCTTAATTATTCTTGTTGCATCATCAAAAGCAATTTCTACAGATGGACTCAGTCACATGTGCCTTCCAGCCTTCTTCCTGGCATGGCTTCCTGATGCTGGCTCCGATCTTTGAAAGCCCTGTATTCAAGCCAAACTTTCAAAATATTGTTCATGTCAAATATTTTAACCCAATACTAGTCAAATAATGAACAAGGAAAAGGGCAGAAGAAAAGGGCAGTATCAGTCTGCTTTTGAGAATGAGAAAGAAATGATAAATTGTCAAATCTTCTTTGTTAGCTATGGGTAGTCCCATATTCTGAGAGTGGGAAAGCATAATTAAGGTTTAAACCTATCAACATGACTTGAATACATAGGATACACTGACCTCAACAGCAATTACTCATTTTCTCCAGGTAGTCATACTGACAGTAATAAAATATGTCTCTCATACTTGGAGCTTTTTAACATTCTGGAACCCTAGAGAAATTATTTATAGCCACAGTAATTTCAGGATTTGATACTTATAAACCTGTGAATAGACAGGCATGACTGGGAAACAGACTACACTCGGAAGACTGAGTCAGGGTAGATTGTCTTCCTGTAAAATACACTTAACTGGGTTAGCATTTTTCTCTTTTCTTTTTTTAAAAATTGAGAATATACATGCAGAAGATTCAACAGATTTTCCAAGTGTTTAAAAGATTATAATGACAATTTCCATTTCCTCTGGGAGTTGGTGAAATTAACTGATGAATAAATACTTTCTCACACATGTATGATTTGTGTGTGGCTGGAGACTATCTATGCTCTTTCTTCATTTATATACTCTTTAAAAGGTCAGCAATTGTTAATCAAATAAATATTCATTTCTCTATTACACATTCAATTTTTAAAATAAATTCTGTTTTTTACATAGTGTGTATGTATTTGTGTGAGAGAGAAAGAGAAACAAAGAGATTCTCTGGATGTAGAGTCATAGATGGCTATGACTCTGGACAGAGGTTCTGGGAACTGAACTCAGATTCTCTGAAAAAAGGTAGCAAATTCTCATACCTATGAGCCTTCTCTTCAACCCACAATGCTCATTCTTAATGACTGGGATTGTGGTGGTTTGGATAAGACTGGCTCCAGTAGACTCGTATATTTAAATGCTTGGTCATTAGGGAACGGTGCTACTAGACAGGTATTAAGAACAGGTGTGGCCTTGATTGTAGAAGTGGGTCACGAGGGGATGGTCTTTGAGTTTTCAGAAGCCCAAGCCAGACCCAGCATTTCTCTTTCTCTTCCTGCTTGCTGTGGATTGGGATGTAGAACTCTGGGCTTTCTGCATGTATGATGCCTTGCTTCCTGCCATGGTGATAATAGATTAAACTTCTGAAACTGTAAGAAAGTCCCAATTAAATACTTCCATTTATGAGTTGTTGTGATCATGGTGTCTCTTCATAGCAATAGAACAGTGACTAAGACATATGTGAACAATACAGACAAAAACTATGATGACCTTTTCAAAAGATTTATTTCTAATAAAGACACCTTTATCCTCTTGATAGCATCATGTTATTAGATATTACTTTTCTTTATCAGAATTCTTCATTGTTTCCACTCATCATGAGTCTGCTCTGGTGTCTTTCGGTTTTGCTTTTTAATTTGATAAATTGCTGTTTTAAGACAAGGTATCATTAGGCAGTCTAGGCTGGCCTTGGGGTAGCCATTTTCCAGCTTTTGCTTCTCAATTGCTGTGATTATAGGCTTGATTGACTACTATAGATAGCCATATCAAAATGACTTTTTTAGAATATACTTATCATGTTGTCATTTGCAAAAATAATTTATCCTTTAAGACTTCTTTCACAGACGAGCACATCCATGGAATTGAAAGCCAACAATTAAAATGATCTGATAACCCAAGTGTGTTCTCATAAATCACTCCTTTCCTGTAGGCTCAAGAAGGAAAAAAAAGATGTGTAGTTGTCTTTAATGTCAAAATATGTTGATTAATTTAATTATTCCAATGACAGTATGATAGTAGATTGTTTGTGAAAGCATTAATTATCATCTGGGCATTGTAGTTCATGCCTATAAATCTCATCAATCTGACTCAAGGAAACTCTCATAAGCTATATTCTCAAATAGAGTACATAGCAAGTCCCAGAACAGTCGGGGCAATAGAGTCTCTGCCTTTCATTAAAAAAAAAGCACAAATCTTCTCCAACAAGAGTCACCAAAATTTTTTGAAGAATAGCTTGAAACTACTGATTTGTGCTTATTAACACAAAGGGGGAATTAATTCCAACTTTTTCTCTTGTGTGAAGCTTACATAATGACTTTCATTTAAATAGATTAAAATCTAAGGGCATGATCAGAGCCTAAATTGCCAAATGTCTTTGTGATATTTGATTAGTATGTATGTGCCTGGGTACTCGTCTAACAGTGTGGCTATTGATGTTTTTACCATACCCACTCATTTCTCAGATCTCTGCCTATCTCCTTTTGATCATTCTTTAAGTTTAGTCCTTTAACTCATCACATAATAAGCTGCTTCCAAGTTCAAGGTACCTAATTTGAGAGTTGGATTCTTCCATTCAAATCATATTATTTTGGTTTAGCAAATAAGATGCTATTTTCTTTGTAAGAATAAGCAGTAGTCAATTATTAATTTCCTAAATAAAATTAATAAATTCTTCAAAAACTCTTAAGAGGTATGTGTGTGTGTTGCTGTTGTTGTCTGTTAATTCTTGGGTCGAGGAACTTATAACCAAACTAAGGAGAAATTCTGAAATCTTGAGTATTCAGGGATGGAGGGGACCACTGAAAATGCCAGGAATATATGTGAAAGATCTCAATGTCCCATCTCCTGATGATAACCTCGTCAGAAATAAACACTGTGCATGTGGCAGGAGATAGGATGGAGGATGTCATAGGCACTGTTCTATTGCTGTGAAGAGGCACCATGGCCATGCCAAGTCATAAAAATACATTTAATTGGAGCTTGCTCACAGTTTCAGAGGTTTAGTCTATTATCCTCATGACAGTGAGCATGGTGGCATACAGGCAGACATGGTAGCTTAGAGTTCTGAATCTGGGTCCATAGGCAGCAGGAAAAAAGAGAATGCCTCTGTGCCTTGCTTGGGTCCTTGAAACACCCCAGTGACATACTTCCCCCAACAAGTATACAACTACTTCAATAAAAGTGACACTTCCTAAACACTTGAATATGTGAGCTGATGGGGACCATTTTTTTTTTCAAACCACTTCACAGAAGTCAAAGAAAAAAGAAATTAGACCAAGTAATATAGGCCTATAATCCCAGTTACTCAAGAGACTGAGGAAAAATTATCCTATTTTCAAGACTTGTCTGGACAACAGAGTGAGTTCAACACCAACTGGGCAACATCATTAAGACTTTGTGTCAAACAAACAAAACAAAACAACAACCAAAAAAAAAAAAAACGACAGAAAAAAAAGGCATAAGATATCACTCAGAGGATTGAGAAATTACCTAATATACATGAAACCTTAGATTTGCCGTATCACTAAAAATTAAAAGACAGAGAGAAAGAGGAAGGGAGTGGTCAGGGAAGAAGGAGGAAAAAAAGCTAAAAGGATTGAGAGAGGGTAAGAGAAGGTGAATTAATGAGTTTTGATTTTATGGTGTAGCAAGGACAAATATATGGAGATTTACACTAAGGAAAAACAAAATGTTGATCCAAATTTTCATTCATAAGAAGGGAAGTTTTCATGTTTAATTTTAACAATTGTATTTTAATAGTTTTAAAATGCGTTCTTAAGCTTTATACTCCCTATTTACTGAAAATACTGAAACTTCCTTGCCAGAAGTCACATTCAAGTATTTGAAGAGGTCATCATTACAAGTTATGTTCACCAATGCCATATAGTCTCCTATACCAGAAGTCCCAGTAGCAGAAATCTCTGACTTAAAAATTTCCTCATTTACATTTTGAGACATTTTGAGACATTGGCCAGTAGCCAGGCAGGAGGTATAGGCAGAACAACCAGATAGGAAGTAGAAGCTGGTCAATGAGAATAGGAGAATTCTGGGAAGAAGGAAGTCCTATTCTGCAGTCCTGACCCATCCACAGAAGAAGCAAGACGTGATTGCCTCGTCGAATAAGGTACCAAGACATATGGCTAACATAGACAAGAACAATGGGCTAATATAAGTTATAAAAGTTAATAATAATCCTGAGCTAATGGGTCAATAGGTTTATACTTAATGTAGACCTCTGTGTGATTTATTTGGGACTTAATGTATGCAGAAACCGGGCAGGACAGAAATCCCTCAGTCAATAACATATTAATCATATATTCTTTACTGAATATGGTGCCATATTTTCCACAAAAAAGAAAGAAAATACAGTTAATTTGGAAAAATTCTCATGGATACACATCTTACTAAGGACTATATAACTAAGGAACATAAATAGTAAAAGATTCTTCTTCTTTTTTGGGGGTTCTCATACAAAATTTATATTTTTCATATAGTAGATAATTAGATCAGTACTCTTGGAACTATTCCACAACCTGGATGTAATTCTTAGGGCTAATAATAATGTGCTTTCTGTTAGCAGGCAGATTTATGATTTACAGGAGGTCTTCACCAGAGATGAAGGAAGGAAGCAAAGAGAAGGGACAATGAAGGGAATGAGGTAAAGGGGGAGAGGCAAGAATAGGGAGAGGAATAGAGTAGAGTAGGAGATAAGAAATGAAAGGAAGGGAGGGTAAAACAGAGGGAAGGGAAGAATATCAGGCAACCAACTATTCTGTCTGGGTTTTCAGTGTGTATTGTCAGAATTAATGCACAATGTGAATATTAGCTGAGAGAGTGGACTTGATTTTCAGATGTCAAGAACTGGGCTTGTGCTAATCAAGTTTTCTAGTTTGTTAGGTTTATATCTTCATTCCAAAATTGTAGACAGAGACTGAACTTTCCCAGCTTCTCAAATCCAAATAATCATACAGAAACTATATTATAACACTGTTTGGCCAATGGCTCAGGCATATTCCTAGTTACCTCTTACATCTTAAATTGACAGATTTCTATTAATCTGTGCATTGTCACATGACTGTGGCTTACCCGTGTTTATGTTACTCCTTTGGCAGCTATATAGTGTCTCCTTTGACTCTGCCTATTCTCTCTATCTCTTTAGATTCCCTGCCTAGCAGTACTCTGCTAACTTATTGGCCAAATTGGCTTTATCCATTAATCAGAAAAAGGAACACATATACAGAATGACATCCCACATCTTCTCCCCTATACACATGGAGCTTAAATATTGTGATTTCATTTGGCTTATTTAAATCTGAGTATTAGGATGAAAATCAATAGACACAAGAATGAAGACCAGAGGTTGAAGATCAATTCTTTATAAGGATGCTAAATCCTTCCCCCATTTACACATTAAAAACAATGTGCTTGAGTGGAAGGGTAAAGTGAAAATCAAGGTCATACAAAGAAAATTAGGGGAAAATATCATCTAATGTCATTCCAAGCATTTTTTATCCTCTTACATTTGGCACTGGTGACTGGTGGAATAATAGCAAAGTGAGGACAAGCATTTTTGTTTCTATAAACAGTTCCTAAATGACTTGGGTGCAACACCATGTCATATTAATGCCATTCTTCCTATGAGATATGGTAATGATTTGGACATTTGTCACATGTGAGGAGGAGGGTAATGACGATTTTCAATGTGAAATGTCAATAGCTCACTCTTCCTTTGCTTTGAAAACACTCATTTTGTTTTACCTGGATATTCATTCATCACAAATAACTGACTTCTGACTACATCCTGTTTTTCCACATCATCTCATAATGACACCTTTAGCCAGGTTACAGAAAATAAACAACAGCTTGTGATCTAAGCTCAACACCTAACAAATCACATTGTGGCTCAGTTATCAGTGAATGCAGACACTAAGATTCATGCACACCCACCTAAACAGGCAGGATGTAAGAATAAATATGTGGGGTGAGTGATGAGGAAGGTAATTTTGTTGGAAAAACAATAAAATTACTATTTAGAATGAAGTAAGTCACATATTTTGAATGATATATATATTGATAGTGTCTCATTTATTTGAACAGAGGCACCAAACAGTCTAAGTTTACCTTATGTGAGAGATAAAACTAAAATTACAGTTTCTTAAATATTTTCAGGAAGGTAAACATATCAGAATGTACAGATGGCTAAGTACAACAGTTTTAATCATTGCCCAAACACTCATGCTGAATCAATAAATTTTCTAAAATGCTGCTTTTAAAAATAAAGTGGACTTTGAGACAGCTTTGTCTCACAGTGCCTGCCATGCAATCTGCAATCACAGGAATTCAAGTTTAATACCTGGACACGTATGAATAAGTCATGGATGGTGATTTAAATTTATAATCTCAACACAAGGAAGGTAGAGAGAGGTAGATGTCTAATGTTAACTGGCCATTCACCCTAACTTAATCTTTAGCTCCAGGACAGTTAAAGAGTCTATTGTAAAAATGTAAATTAGAGAATGATAGAAACAATCTCACTTTGACCTGTGACCTCCAAATGTGTATGGACAAACACATACTTGCATCTGCACACACAGGTGCGCCCTTCTACATGAGCAAAATCATGAATAAAGAGAAAAGTAATTCTTCCACAGTGTTAGGAAGATGAAACATCTTTGTGGTGATGGTTGTCAATCATATTCAATGATGCATTTATTGATTTTACTTCTTGATATCTGTGTTTGCTTTCATAATTTTTTTAGATATTTCATATTATCTAAGCTACTGAGGAAAAAATCATTACAAGTTTTCAGCTGGAAAGTTTGAAAAATTTGTTAATTTCAAAAAGGTAACATATATCAGTAAGTCTAATAAGAAACAGAATGTATAATATATTAATCAAAGATGACCTATCTTGGTAAAAAGTCTGGCCTTAATAATTTTACAAAATGTGAAACATTTCTCTAGTTCTGAGCTGTTTAAAAGTATCCTCTGGGTTTTCTGAAATAAAGATTATTAGTATGACCTGGATAGAGTCATAATATAGAAGTAGAAATGCATCATGAAATTACTGCTGAGCACCTGAAAAATGAAACCGTTCACAATCTCTCCCCATCTAAGTAAACACTGTAAATTGCTAAAGCTTCACATACATGTTCCAATCATATTTTGTTTGGAAATGGATACATAAAATGAAGTGGAAAATATTTCCTTTAGTTTTGATTATTTATGTTCTTATTTAACTGCTCAGATGGTAACAAACAGAGCTCCTTTGCATAGTTTCAATTATCAAAGACCATTTGATATCATACTTTATGATTTTCAGTGTGTGCACATGTATATTAATATTACTACAGCAGAAAATGAGCCCGAGTTCTGAAGAGGCCAACCATGTGCTCATTTCAATTCTATACCTCCTAGCTTGAGAATTTTTTAAAAAGCAATAGAAAAGCAAAAATTCAAGAAAAGATTAACATACTTTCTGAACTTAATCTCACCATACCAGAAGCAAATTCATCTGTAACTTGGGTAATATTTTGTTAGTTGAATGAGCTCCCTGTCAAGTAAAGTGTAAAAACAACTCCGTAAAAATTATCCCTATACATCCTTGTAGCCTATAATTGTTGGAGAAATGAAATCCCTGAATTCACACAATGTATCTTTCCTCTTCTCTTAAACCACGAGCCTCTGTCATTTCAATTTCCTGTAGTCACAGCAATACTCCAGTTCATAAATCTGAAGTACTTCCCAAGCTTCCTGACTTCCACAGATTAGTACCAAAGGTGAGATTAGCACCATGCTCTAATTTCAGCACACACTGAATGGTAAATAAACTTGATCCGCACTGGAAATCTGTGCCAAGGTTGCAAAGATGCATTCACTCGATTTCTAATGATAGAACCTTCATACACATGATCTGGTCTATTAAGGAAATTCATCAATAGGGTTATATTGACTATATTTCTCCTAGTGCCTAAAAAACTTCCTTCCAAAAGCAATTTTAGTAAAGAAGGTTCCAATGCACTCTGCCATTTTAGGCAGTAGCATGTGGTAGCTGATCACATTGTATCCAGATTCCTGAAGTGGAGAGGGGTGAGTGCTAGTACTCAGTGTCCACAAAAGGGTGCCACCAACGTTTAGTAGAGGTCCCAACACTCTATTAACCCAGTTTAGAAACTCCATCTCAGACCTGTGCATAGTTTATTACCTAGATTATTTTAGATCCTGTTGACAATTGATGTTAACTATCATGTTGGTTCAATTCATTAAAAAAGGATAGTTCAAAGAGGTCCACTTTTAGTAACCTTTTTTAAATTCTTGAACTGGAAATGTTGATCATAAGATGATACAGAGTTTTAAATTAGCACTACAAAGTAGTTATTCTATATGGAATGTAGATTCTTTCTAGACTGCATAGCCAATCCCACAGTAGCTTTAACATATAATCTTCCTCCGTATTATAAATTATTTTATGACATATTTACTTAGTTTTGTTAATATTTATATTTAACATCTTTAAGTATTGAAAATATATCTCACTGTTTTCCAAATAGCAAACTGCCTTTGATAAGCAACTCATGATCAGGGACATGCAAATAAATCACACACATATCCTGCATTTATGATAGTGGAAGAAAATCAAGTGACAGCAAGAATATTTAAGCTGGATTCAGAAAGTTGCCCATTGTGTAGGTAGTTTTAATTGCCAACTTCACATGTTAAAATCACCAGACTTGTGGGGATGTTTATAGGAGATGGTCTTAACTTCACTGTATTGGGACCACACGCTAATTATGGATGGCAGTATTAATTGAGTCTGAGTATCGGAAGATGTGAGCACAGAAAAATAGGCAAACCATAAGTATGCATACCTGCATTCCTTTCTCTACTCTTGACTATGGATGTGATACAACTAGGCATTTTCCCAACACATTGACTTCTCTGTTATGATGGACTGCAACATAAAATTATGAGTTGAAATAAGATCTCTCTTTCATATATTGATTTTTATCAGGGTATGTTATCATTGTAACAGAAATAAAATGACACACTCAATATTTGCCTCTTTTCAGTTATGTGTAGATATGTATTAGTAGAAAAATAATAGAGAATAAAGGTGTCAGAAAGCACAGATATTTTTATTGTTGTTGTTTTTCAAGATAGGTTTTCTCTGTAGCTTTGGAACCTGTCCTGGAACTTGCTTTGCAGTTCAGGCTCACCTCAAACTCCCAAAGATCCACGTGTCTCTGCCTCCCAAGTGCTTGTATTAAAGGCATGCACCACCACCGTCCACATAGCACACATATTTTAAAAGCCATGTATAAGAAAATGGTGCATATAGGAACACAATTGACAAATCTTTTTGGTAACTTATAGTCACATGTGTTTGATGAGAATCACTTGAAGGGAAGTACTAAGTTGGGTGAGGTCAATGGATTGGACACATTGCACCATAAGAACATGAAGAATTACATTTCTCACAAGAGAAAGAACTACAGATGGGACATGGAAAGAGGCATGTGACAGGAAGAATATGGAGAAATATTGCTTCTTAGGTAAACAATATCTTAGCAACCCACCTTCATTTGAGGTCTCTTAGAAATCAATGTCACCTTTGCAGAACTCTTTTTGTTAGTATCCAACTAATGTTATTTGGGTTTTATGGATGCCCCATGATGAATTTTGATATGGAGTTCGCAAACAGTATGTGAAATGTGTGTAGCAGAAGACGTTGACTAAAGGATTTGACTGGAGAACCATCACTTGATTGATCTGATCTAACTAAAAATTGTACCACAAGGGAGTGTAGTCTATTGGCTGTCAGTGGTCATCTCATTAATGCTGTTTATGTTCGGCCAGCATGATTTATTTTTATGTAACTTGTAAATTAAATGAAATGTTAATATTCTGTTATAATATCCTCCAAAATTACTTAACCTGTCATCATTCAAATTTCAGGGATAAGGAGAAAAGAATGTTAGAAAATAGCAGAGAAACTAAAATTTGTCTCCCTTATCAAGCAAAAGTTTGTTTAAAATTAACTCTATTAAAATGATAATTAAGGATTTAATATCTCAATTTTCTCTCTTGAGGTTACAGAAAGAATTTTAGAATTTTTAAGTTGATGAGCTTTTGTTCAGTATTATATAAATTGCTAATTTGCATGTATAATTTGATGCCTTACAATCTGATGTAAAAACAGTGCTTTAAAAGTTTCTAAATACATATAAATAACTCAAGTGTACGATGAATACTTATTTTGTCACTGTCGCTAATTATTGTTATATAATATTTCATATTATTAACAGTTCACTGACCATTGGAAAATTCTGAGTTTAGTGGATCTGTTTTTGATATTTCTAAATCTCTTATTTAAAGCATTTATTTCTATTTATCCAAATTCTACTCATCTTTCAATATCCACCTTAAATATTTATTTCTACCAATCTATATAATTCTATAAGCATTTTAACAATTTCTGAAGCCATAGTATGTTAAATATTTCATTCTATATGTGGTGTCTAATTATACACTATCTTACGTTCTAGTGATTGGAAAGTAGACAAAGCATATGCTATGATTGTGTCTTGCAAGTCAATAATCAATAAAGAAGAGTATCTTCTTCATGGGTAGAGTCTGGTAGTGTAGTTATGTTGGGAAACAAAGACTCCATTCAACAAGCATGTGTTGACAATCTGGACCTATCATTAGAATCCATTTAGGTTCTATGACTGACTGAAGTACAGGAAGTCATGAGCCACATTTTGCTTCAGAAAGATTAGAACTATGAATGAACACTCAATTTCTACCATCTTTATAGCTTATCACAAAGATACTACCACTGCCTTTTGAAGCAGGGCCTACTCTAATCTTCGAATCTTACCTACCCTGCAGAATAGACGAACCTAATTAAATATGTTTGAGTGTAAGAATGAGAACAGAAGTGAAGAAAGTTGAGATTAAACTGAAACTTCCTTTGAGAGGCTAGCTGTCTTAAGTTAGGGAATTTGTCTTCAGAAAGAAAATCTGAGTTGAGACTGCATATCCCAAACGTCACAACTTTCCATATTTTTTCAACCTTTAACTTTTTATCCTTTTCTACATGGTTTTTGGAGAATGGCAGATGACCTCGACAGAGCATTCTGTGGGCATAAATGATCAGTAATTAGAAAATATTCCTGACTTCTTCACAAGTAGAAAGATATAATACTCAAAGGGATATGCATTTGCTTATGAATATTCCTTCATCACAGAAATCTGGATTCTGATCATCTATTTTAATTAAGATTATTCTAGGAGTGTGAATAGGAGATATTTGTTTCTTCATCCCTTACAAGAATTGATAAGATTTCTCCCATGTTAACTGCTCATTCTGATAAAAACCAGAGCAAGAGAATCACAGAGCCTTTGTACTCAAATGCTATCATCTATAATTGGTCATATCACCCATCCTGTAGCTTCATATGAGGCAGGGTATGAAGCAACTACATTGATAAGACATTCTGCTCTATTTTGACTAAAACATGTATTGCAAATTCTATAGAAAATGAGCTGAATAGATACTGAAACATAATTGATAAGAATAAGTAAATTACACAGAATTACCATTACGTAGGGAAAGTATTTTAATTTTTTAGGCAGTGTCCTAGAAAAACTGAAAAAGGATAATAAGTAAATGTCTTCCTATGATGATTTTAAAAATATACAACCATTATCAATAAAGAAGAAAAATTTGAATTATCTAGTTCTTAGCATTCCCAAAGATCTGCTCTGTAAAATAGTTGTGAATTTAAAATGGATAAACACATGGGAACCTACTGGTTCATTTTGTTTTAAAGTAGACAACCTGCAACACTGTTTTTCTTCCTTTCATGCAGATTGAATGAAGGATACAAAGTCGGTGGCTCAATCATTTCTTTTTATTTTCTAGTATTTGTTTGTTTGTTTGTTTTTTAACTGATGCATTATGCTTCCACAATACAGAATCTGTTGTGATGTTTTGATACATGAATACATTAAACAATAAGGAATTGAAGGTAGTTAGCATGCCCATCACTGTTAATATTTCTTTGTGATGACAATATTTTAAATACTGTCTTCTAATTGTTTTGAACTAAAAGTACAATATAATCACCTCACTGAAAAATAAAGCAATAGAAATTATCTTTTCTTATTTCAATTTAAATTTTACCCACTGGCTCTCCTCTTAATTCCCTTTCCTCCTTGTGTGATTGAACCATCACTTCAAAAATGACAATTATCAATTTATAAGGCAAATGTTCCTATAAAATCAAAAACCTTTCTCTGATTCTTATATAGATAATAGTAATTTTCATGAGGTTGACAAAATAAAATACAGAATATAGGTCTTCTTTTCATTAACTTAAGCTAAATTTCTATTTTTTTTCAATCAGTGAACACAGGCATAATAATAATAAGATAACTGGCATTAATGTTATGCGACTATCTCATTGGTAACAAGGGCCAATATTTTATCACAAGGCAGTATTGTGAAAATCTAAGACTATCATGTGCTTCTTACCCATGTGAAATAGCTGTATTATCATTCATACATCTTATTGTGTAAGCCTCCATTCAATTTTAGAAAACAAATTTCTAAAAATTATTTTCATAATTAATTCATTCTCCATTAATCAGTATTGGCATATAACTATAAAATATCATTTAAAGATAGGAATAAATGAAGAGAAGTTATTTAGATATATAATATTATATTACTAAATGACAAACTAAATAAGAAAAAAATAAAATCATTCTCACAGGCAAATGGTGGATCATCTAAATATCTTGAGTTGACTATCACTCAACATTCACAGGAGCTGAAATACTATATGGTATCTCATAGGTTTATATAATTATCTGTCAATTAAAAGTTCATTCAAAAAGAAAACCAGGAAACTAATGAAGTTAATCCATAGGAGTCACTTCTTTCATGTGTAGAACAAGCCTGTGGATTTAATAATACAGAGAGATAGAACTCTCCAATAGTATGGCTTCAGAGGCCCTGGGAAACACTGATGGACAGTCAGATCTCTGCCTCCCAGGTATCAGGCTATTTTAAAGTACAAAGGCAGATTGTGACTGCATCTTCCTTATTTTTGAGACAGGCTTTCACCAACCCTGAAGCTAGACTGGCTGGCCAACAATCGCCAGGGATCTTCTTGCTTCCATTCAACAATACTAACATAACAAGTTCACACCACACTCGAACTTCTTTTTTGAGTGTTGGTAATGGGGATCCTAACTCACTTCTCATCCTTCAACTACAAGCACTTAATTATTGAGTCATCTACTCAGGCCAATGGAGAGGGATTGCTATCTTATAACAACTACTGTATGTACTGGACATATTTATTACTTGTGTGGATGTACATTGAAATGCAATCATTTCTCCATTAGTGTTACTAAATTTAGAGTCATGATAACAGAAACTGTTTATTAGTGGATTGTATACTTATGTTTTCAGAAATGATTCTGAAATAGCAAATGCAGTCCTAGCACTAAAATCCAGTTTAACTACAGTTGAGGCAACTGCAGAAAGTACTGGAGGCAGCTAAAGAGTGCTGAGGGAGGGAGAAATAGTCTTCCCAAGGAAGAGCACAGCAACTGGTTATATACCGAACTGTCTGCCCTGAAAGCATGCATACAAATAGCATTATCCAGACTGAGCAGGTTGTATTTCTGTATTTAGGAAACATATGTATATATACATACACATACATGTATGTAGTAGCAACTAAGTAGAAAAGAGATCATACATATGAAAGAGAGCAAAGAAGGTGTACCAGCTAGTTTTATGTCAACTTGACGCAAACTAAAGTCGATTTAGAGGAGGGAACCTCAATTAAAAAGATGCCTCTATAAGCATGGGCTGTAGGCAAACCTGTAGGACATTTTCTTAATTAGTGATTGATGGGGGAGAGCCCAGCCCACTGTGAATGGTGTATCACTGGCTTCGTGGTCTTGGGTTCTATAAGAAAGCAGATGAACAGGCAACAAGGAGCAAGCCATTAAGCAGCACTGTTGCAGAATATTTGTTAACATTTGGGAAAATGTATCATTGTTACTGGTTTAATAAAGAGTTGAATGGCCAATGGCAAGGTAGGAAAAAATGAGTAGGACTTCTAGCCAAAGAAGAACTGAGGGTTAGAATCTGCGGCGGCAGGAGACACCAGCAGGTCAGTGAGCATGGCAAACATATAGTACAGAGGAAAGCTAACAGAAACATATGGCAAAATGTAGATGAATAAAAACAGGTTAATTTAAGTTATAAGAGCTAGTTGGGGGAAAGCCTAAGCTAAGGTCAAGCTTTCATATTTCATAGTAAGTCTTCATGTCATCATTTGGGGTCTGATGCTTCAAAAATTTTGACTAGAACGTAGTAAGCTTACTACACTTGGTCCCAATGTAGAAACTTATTATTAATTAAGAAAGGTTGGCCTTAGCCTGGACTTTTCCCCAACTAGCTCTTATTTTTTATTTTTATTTTTCCTTTTTTAGCTCTCTCGGGCCCTATGTGCATAAAAAAATCCCTAAAAGAGTCAGATACAGCCTCCAGGTAACCTTCACCTCTCAAGCAGGCCAGGTGCTTACAGCATCTGGAGGCGTGGCTCCTTTAATTCAGCAAGCTTTTGAGCAGTCAGGCTCAGCGCTCCTAGAGTGGGAGAGTAGCAAAAACTCCTGTTGCAGTGTCGACACAGCAGTTTCCCAGTGGGAAACTGGATAAGCAATGCTGGGATGGTTAGACCGAGGTGGTAGAGCCAGTCACCAGTGCCATCTACTATGCTAGCTGCATAGTGAAGGACCTACCCTTTGCCTAGCTGTTGAAACTAGCTGTTGAGAGACTTGTGTGGTCAGAGAATGCTGCAGGTACTTAGTAAAGTTAGGTCCAGACCAAAAAAATCCTCTAAACAGATATAGAATGCTTAAAAATATACTTAGATGCTAAAGAAAGAAATAAAATGGATATAGACAGTCAAAGAAAACAAATCGTTTAAAAACAATGAAGTCTTTTGTGGTGTTGAATATTGAGTAGCTGAGACAGAGTCTACATGATCTACAGAGTCTAAAATATTTGCCCTTACAGAGAGTGCTCTGTTGATCAGAGATATTGAATTGTGGGGAAACTACGGGATTAAACCAGCCTACAAGTTTAAGAATGTCTTTTTTAAAATTGATTTTTATTGAGCTCTATATTTTTCTCTGTTCCCTTTTCTGCCTCCTCCCTCCCCTTAAGCCATCTCCCAAGGTCCCCATGCTCCCAATTTACTCAGGAGATCTTGTCTTTTTCTACTACCAATGTAGATTAGATCTATGTATGTCTTTCTTAGGGTCCTCATTGTTGTCTAGGTTCTCTGGTATTGTGATTTGTGGGCTGGTTTTCTTTGCTTTGTGTTTAAAAACCACTTATGAGTGAGTACATGTGATAACTGTCTTTCTGGGTCTGGGTTACCTCATTCAAAATGATGTTTTAATTTTGGAATAGAAGTCAGAGTATGCTCTTTGTTGGGTGAGATGTTATGCTTTAGTTTCCACATGGGGAAAAAGCTGTGGATGCCTTCAAAAATCAATGAAGATTAGATTTGATCAGGGGAGAACTCCTGAAAATCTTGACTACAAACATGAAGGAAGAAATCAGGAAGAAACCTCAAGAGAGCTGACATAGAAGCTGATTCCCCTACATGGGAATAGCTCTGAGACTGAATGAAACATGATAAATTTTGTTGGCTACAGAGTCCTCATGACAGTTTGGTTACACGGTCCAAATGAACACATAGAGTTCACAGATGCCTTTTACCTACTCAAATATAAATCAAAAAATCATCTTTAGCTGACATTTGCACACCACATATTCCATATTTGTGTTAATGCAAATAAGCATGTTATCTTTAAAAGTTTGTGTGTTTTCAGAAAAACAACAACAACAAAAATCAGAAACCAATAAACACAAGTAACACTAGGGATCCAGCCAATGAAAATGCCTCTGTTGCAGTTTCATCAAAATTCTATATCCAGAACAACTTCAGAACAGATTGCTGAGATATTCCAGCCTTGCAGACAACTCTCACCAGGACTTCAGATAAGCTCTGTACTTTCTCATTTACAGAGACCAGACAACAAATGATAGAGCTAGATCACCCAAGACTTGATCATTACCTCTGGTTTCTCGGGGTCTCCTAAAGATTCTGTTGACCCCTAACAACAGAATGCAGTCTAGAGAAGATGACACCCACATCCCCATATGGATGTGGATGATTTTTGTTCTTTTGATGGGCTATGTATGTTTGTCATTGTTTAAAGTGGTAAACTGAAAGTTGTTATTGGCCATGATCAGAGAGAAAACTAAGCAAAGAAAGTTCGTTCTGAAAAGAAAAAAGGGAGATATAGGAATAATAGGATACAATGGTATATGTTAAATCTACTTTTAAAATAAAAAAAGCCGCCATACTGATTTCCAAAGTGACTGCACAAATTTGCACTCCCACCAGCAGTGGAGGAGTGTTCTGCTTACTCCAAATCTTCTCCAACATTAACAGTCCTCAGTGTTTTTGATCTTAGCCATTCTGACAGGTGTAATATGGTGTCTCAGAGTCATTTTGATTTGCATTTCCCAGATGACTAAGGATGTTCAGAAATTCCTTAAATGTCTTTCAGCCATTAAAGATTCTTCTGTTGAGAATTCTGTTTAGATCTATACCATATTTTTAATTGAATTATTTGGTATTTTGATGTCTAGCTTCTTTAGTTCTTTATATGTTTTGGAGATTAGCTTTATATCAGACATGGGGTTGGTGACAATCTTTTCCTGTTCTGTAGTCCGTCATTTTGACTTATTTACCATGTTCTTTGCTTTTCAGTTTTAGGTGGTCCCATTTATTGATTGTTGCTCTCAGTGTCTGTGCTACTGGTGTTATATTTAGGAAGTGGTATCCTGTGAGAATGCATTCAAGGTTGTTTCCCACTTTCTCTTCTACCAGGTTTAGGGTACTTGGATTTGTGCTGAGGTCTTTGATCCACATGGAATTGAGTTTTGTGCATGGCAATAGATATGAATGTATTTGCAATCCTCTACATATTGACATGTTATGCCTACACCATTTGTTGAAGATAATTTCTTTTTTGCATTGCAGTTTTTTATTGTTTATCAAAATCAGGTGTTTATTGGTGTGTGTATTGATGTCAAGGTCTTCCATTTGATTCCATTTTTCAAATGCCTGTTTTTATGTCAATACCAAGCTGTTTTTATTACTTTAGCTGTATAGTAGAGCTTGAAGTAAGGGATGGCAATCCCTCCAAAAGTTCCTTTTTTATGCAGGTTGTTTAAGGTATCCCAGGCTTTTGTTTTTCCATATGAAGTTGATTAATGTTCTTTCTAGGTCTGTGAAGAATTGTGTAGGAATTTTGGTGGGGATTGATTGATTTGAATTTGTAGATTGCTTGTGGTAAGATTGCCATTTTTATTATATTGATCCTACCACTCTAAGAACATGGGAGATCTTTCCTTTTTCTGATACCTTCTTCAATTACATTCTTCAAAAACTTAAAGTTCTTGTTGCACATGTCTTTCACTTGTTTGTTAGAGTTACCCTAAGAGAGGCTGTATTGTTTGTGACTAAAAGATGATGTTTCTCTGATTTCTTTCTCAGCCCTTTTATCATTTGTATATAGGAGCGCTACTGGTTCCTTTGAGTTAATCTTGTATTCCGCCACATTACTGAAGGTATTTATCAGTTGGAGGAGTTTTTTGGTAGAATTTTTGGCAGTTGGTGAGTTCAGCTCACAAAATTACCTTCCAGGTTTCAGGTTAGAAGCCACAGCATAGCAAAAGGAACTTAGAAAGTTTCTTATCTTAGGGTACAGCATGAACTCACACACATGCTGTTTGAGTCATACTCTTTATTCTTCTACTTCTCTCAATCCCTTGTTCTAATTATCTATAGTTTCTTAGCTCAAATTCTTTGGCCCCAATTCTATAATTCTAAATAGTTTTCTAATTCTCTGTTTCAATTCTTTCTGCTTCTTTCTTCACCTGATTTACATTCACTTTTTTAACATAAGGCTTAAAGTAATAATAAAAATTACAAGAGTTACATCTCATTGGTCAAGAGCACATTCCTTTGAGTGAGTAATAAGGGGAGAGTCCTTTACCATGGCAAAGTTTCATTGTTTCTGGAGTAAGTTTGTGACCAGAGGGTGGAGGCACAGTGTTCACTGAGATAAGCTATGAGGCATAGTTCATTTATAACCCAGGCTTGACAAATGAAGAATTGGTATAATTTTTTAGGCTTCTTCCTATTAATATCCTTGGTTAGGCATCTTCAACTCTGACCTTGTGCATAACTGTAAACTTTTAATCTCATGATCCATTTACAAAAGCCCTTAGTCTAGTCTGAACTTTCTCAAAGGGAAAAATGAGTTAATTTTGAGCAAATATTCTTAGACTGAGGAGAAATTGTTATGTTCTTCTGTTATTCTATGTAAAAGGAAAAGAATTAGGTTTTTAAGTATCTCACAGTCCTCGTGGGACAATAGATCTAGTTATGAGATATATTCTAGTGTATTGTCTACATACCAAAATTATACATCTTAATAAGAAATCACCTTCTTGACCATCCATAGCTATATATATATGCCCGGTAAGTGTATAATACATCACCAAAGGACTGTGGAAAGAACACCACAGCTGTACTGATAAGGGAGGTAAGCAATGACACTTGAGAAAGTTATGGATAGGAAAAACCAGTTACTTACAGTGAATAATGCTATGTTTTTTCCAAGTGAGGCTTCCTAACAGGAATGATATATCTGGTAGGTGGACTTGCTAAATACTAGTTGTCATGGCTGTACATTCCTATGGCCCTTTGCAATCAGCAACTCTCAGTGACTTAGTATATTATCATTTATCATCTACAAATGGCAAAATTTTTCCTTCTTCCTTTCCATTTTATGTCCTCTTGATCTTCTTTTGCTGTCTTACTGCTCTAGCTAGAGTGTCTAGTACTCTATCGAATATATATGGAAAGAGTGGCAACCTTGTCTTTTTTTTTTTACCTTAATGGAATTGTTTGAGTTCCTCTCTATTTATTGGCTGTTGGCTTGCTGCAAATTGTTTTTATTATATTTAGATATGTTCCTTGTATCTCTAATCTCTCCAAAACATTTATTATGAAGGAGTGTTGGATTTTGTCAAAGGCATCTAATGAGATGATCATGTTGCAAATTCTCAGAAAATTGGGAATCTATCTACCTCAAAACCAGTGATACCATTCTTGGGGTTATACCCAAAAGATGCTCAATCATACCACAAGGACACTTGTTCAACTATGTTCATAGCAGCATTAGTCATAACAGACAGAACCTGAAAACAACCTAGATTCCCCTTCACTGTAGAATGGATAGAGAAAATGTTGTGCATTTACATAATGAACTATTAACGGCTGTTAGAAAAAAAAACAATGATAGCTTGAAATTTGACAGCAAATGAATGGAACTAGAAAAAAAAATCATCCTGAGTGAAGTAACCCAGATTCAGAAAGACAAACATGGTACGTACTCAATCATAAGTATCAATATACATAATCAGAGTAGATATAAAGCAAAGGATAACCAGATTACAATTCACAACTTCAGAGAAGCTAAGTAACAAGGAGGACTCTAGGAAAGATGCATGGATCACCCTGGGAGGAGGAAATAGATGAGATCCCCTGGGTAAACTGGGGTCAGGTAGTGGTAGAGGGAAGAGAATGAGGGTGAGAACATGAGGGAACAGGATGATCAAATTGAGGGAGGGCCAGAGATAGGAGCAAGAAAAGAGATATACTGATAGAGGGAGCTATTATGGGATTAGGGAAAAACCTGGTGCTAGGGAAATTCTCAGGAATACACAGGGATGACTCAAGCCAAGATTCCTAGCAATAGTGGAGAAGGAGACTTAACTGGCTTTCCCCTGTAATCAGATTGGTGAACACCCTAGCTGCCATCATAGAACCTTTTTCCAGTAACAGATGGAGGCAGATGCAGAGATTGACAGCCAAGCACCAGGTCAATTAAGGGAGTCCAATCAAAGAAAGGGAGGGAGATTATCTGAGCAAGAGTGGTCAAGAACGTGATGCAGAAATTTACAGAAACAGTCAGACCAAGCTTGTGGGAACTCAAGAACTCTAGACAGACAGTTATTGAGCCTGCATGTAACTGAACTAGGCCCTCTGCATGTGGGTGACAGTTTGTAGCTTCTTCTGTTTGAGGGGCCCCTGGTAATGGATCTAGAATCTATTTCTGGTGCATGAACTGGATTTTTGAAGCCAATTCCCTATGGTGGAATGCCTTGCTCAGCTTTGATGCAGTGGGGATGTGCTAAATCCTGCCTCAACTTAATGTGCCAGGCTTTGTTGACTCTTCATGGGAGGCCTTACCCTTTCAGAGGACTGGATGGGGGTGGGTTGGAGAGGGAGGTGGGGGGACAATGGGAGGAGAGGTGTTAGGGGAAACTGTGGTTGGTATATAAAATAAATAAAAATACAAAATATAAAAACCAACTCCTAGTCTCATGTACTTTACATTGGTATGAATTTTGTATATTAATATAAATTTAAGGTTATTTTTGTTATACTGTATATCTGTTTCTATTCTTGTTTAAGGTACTTCTGTATATTGATACAAATTTAAGGTTATGTTGGTTAAATTGTATATATTTTTCTATTCTTGTTTAATGTATTGTACCTACGTAACTCATTTAGCAATATAATATAAATTTCTATGACTATTATTGCAAACTGTTTAGAATAATGAAGGAATGTAGATTAGTAGTCAGTTTTCTCTAACAATCAAATTTGTAGTCATGTTAGGTATGTTTCCAAGGTTAAACATATATGTTTTAGATAGAGAGATGGTTTTCAAAGACTTCTAAAATCTAAAGAATATGGCATTTAATTTGTTTTAATAACATAAGGTTTTTCATAGCAGTTGAGACACATTTGCTCCAGGAAGCACCAATCTACTTCAGAGGAGATGATGGACATTGAAGAACCGCCATATAGAAATTGCTTTCATTTGTGCAAAGTTAACCATCAGAAAAGAAACGAACTTTTCCTTGACTGCTAACAATAAGCTGTCCAATTGGACAAGCAGTACACAAGCAACTGCCAAACTTTTTCAAGGTAGAACAATCCTTCAAAAACTTCTGCTTTACCAAAAAATCTGTCAGATACTCTAGCCCTTAAGCTAAAGTTGTATGCCTCAATAATGCATAGGAACCTTAGGTGGCTTTCCAGGAAATCAGCTGTTTCTCTCATTTCTATAGTTTTGGAAATATTACTCAAGTAATAATATATCCTTCCCAGGTCTCTGATGTGGTTGAAGAATAGATAGTTATAGTTTTACAGCTTTTCTTTTTACCAAATTCAGAAAAGAAACTTGTAAAGAGAGATAAAGTTTATAAGGTTGAGGAACATAAAAGGTTATGTTGTTTACCCAATCAGATGTTTTAAGGACTAAAAGACTCTTTAGGTTGGTAATACAAGTTATGATAACAAGTGGTTTAGATATAAAACTTTAAACTCTTCAAGATAGGATAGATAGTAAGGTATTTTCTCCAAATTTTCTGAATACCAGTGGACTGGACATTGTGACAATTGTTCTTATTGTTCATAGTTTTTCTATGTTAGAGTTAAAACCTTTCCTTTTTATTTGGACAGAAGGGGGAAATGTTGTAGAATATTTGCTTATACTATGTGAAGATGCATCACTGTGATGAGTTTAACATAGAATTAAATGGTCAGTACCTAGGAAGAAGGGAATAAGGGGAACTTGCAGGCAATGAGGAACTGAAGGTTACAATCTGGCACGGCAGGGACAGCAGTGGGACACGGAAGAAGTTGGACATATGGTGCCAAGGTGAGGTAACCGAGTCACATAACAAAATGAAGAGTAATTAAAAACAGGTTAATTTAAGTTATAAGTTTTAGTTGGGGAAAAGCCTAAGCTAAGGCCATGCTTTCATAATTAATAATAAGTTCTGTGTCATTATTTCTGAGCTGGCGACCAAAGGAAAGTCTGACTACACAACACTCTTCCACAGCCTCTGCATCAGCTCCATTGCCTCCAGGTCCCTGCCTTGTTTGAGTTCCTGTCCTTACTTCCTTCAATGATGAACAGTAATAAGGAAGTATAAGCAAAGACTTTCTTCCCCAACTTCCTTTTTCGTCATGCTGTTACATCTAAGCAATAGAAACATCTATTAAGAAAGAATCCCTTCTTTTATTTAAGCCCATAAAGGGGTTTAGATGGAGAAAAGAGAGGGGGAAATGATGTAATAATAGTTGAATCTCAAAAAATAACAGAATTATAAGAAAATTTAATTTGATCAGTTTATGTTCCAAAATCCACATGATTGCAAACCCAATCATTACAAAACCAACTTTCCTTTCTCTGGGTTCTACATATCCTTTATGTGTATATCCTATACACCCTTTTTCTAAACTATGGGATAAATGAAGCTATGTTAATAATTCAGTAGGCTAAAGAGATCAGAATACAAGCAATCTGAACCTTGCCAATAACACTGTGCGAATGTAGATCTTCTCAAATTAGAGTGATGCTGAGTGTATAGAAGACAATGTAATTCGAGGTCTGTAGGCAGAGTAAGTATTTATATTTAAATCATTTGAATCTTGTGTAAAACTGAAGCTCTTGTTGACTAGATGAAAAGTAAAGGAAGACAAAATGATAAGCCACTTACTAATCAAAGGACACTGGCCTGTTTATTTGATCATTTGATATTTTCTACAACCCAGTGAACAAAATCACTACAGGTATTCTTCACTGTTCTTAAGGAACTGGTTCCAGAAACCCTGGGATACCGAAACCCATATATATTCAAGTGCTGTTAACAAAATGGAGTATCTAATGCACACAAGCCTGGATTTTCCAAACTAATATGTAAATAGTTATTATGGTACATCACCTAGGGGATTGCAAAAACGTCTGTTGATGAACTGGAGAGCTGATCCAGCTATGAAAAGCACTGTTAGTCTTGCAGAGGGCCCCAGGTTTAGCACTCAGCACACACATGCCTGCTTACATCCATCCCTAACTCCAGTTCCAGAGAATCTAACCCCCTTCTGATCTTCATGGAGACCATGAACACATGTGGTACACATTCATACAGGTAAACAAAAAGCTCATATATATTAAATAAAATAAATAAATGTTAAAAGAAAGATCTATGTATGTTTAATTTAGGTGCTGTGGTTTTATATGATCTGAAGGGAAACCTGAATAGATATACACTAACTTATAATATTTCATTGTGAAATCTATAGATGAGGAACCCACAGAGAGAAAAGATAACTCTCTTTCTAAGATATTGAATAACTCAAATTAAAAATCAGAAAATTGAAAACAGCTTTTTTTTTCTTAAAATGCCATGTGAATGCACTTTAGGAAATATACTTCTTACTCCTAGGCCTTCACCTTTGGAATGAATTGCCTCTACTAAAGAATACTGAAGGGCTCGCCAGCTCTAAAATTTCCCTGTGCTGCTAAACAAGACAAAGTAAAAAAGTAGTTTAATTATAATCTTTCAGCATTACAGGATTGCTCTACCAGGAGAGCTCTCCTGAAATACATTAGTTTTTTCCATTTCTGGCTTGAATATATTATGTGGTCTATCATGACTGCATAATGGATAGCCCTGAACGCTTTCAATTAAATATATTTAAATTCCCTAAAGCACACAGTAATCTTGATTTAAAAAAATCAACAGTTTATTACGGAGGAACACTTCCAGAACACGATAATGTTCTTCAGAGAGCAGGTGCTTCTATTCAAATAACTTATTGAAAAGATGCACAGGGTTGTTCGTTTCATTTGAAGCTGGGCAGACTTCACTGTGCAC
This sequence comes from Myodes glareolus, assembly GCF_982192425.1. NCBI lineage: Eukaryota > Metazoa > Chordata > Mammalia > Rodentia > Cricetidae > Myodes > Myodes glareolus. The sequence goes on from NC_142039.1 coordinate 11,400,355, forward strand.
GTGATCTATGAAGAGCAAAGCGAATTGAAGAGGTCCCCCCTCCAAGACTGAAGAGTGTTCATGCCCATGTGCTAGTTGTCCTTAGTTAATCTCACCAAAAGAAAAAAAAAGTGACTGGAATAGTAAATGAAATCACGAACAAAGAACTAAATATATTTTAAAGCCAAGTGTGCTTTTATGCCACTAAAATATTTATTATTAGGATGGGTACATAGCGCTGTTGGTAGTGTGCTTGACTAAGATGCATGAGATCTTGGATTCCCTCCTCATCACTGAATAACTGAGCATAACGGCAAACACCTGCAATACCAGCACTTGGGAGGTGGAGGCGGGGGAATCAAAAGTTTAAAGTCACCCTTGGCTATCTAATGAGTCAAAACGGGCCTTTGTTGCAGGAGACCCTGTCTTATACATACAACAAATAACTCTTATGGTATCCCTGAACACTTTTTAAAATATTTTGTTTAAATTTTTCAGTGGTCAAAAGAAATGCATTTAAAATTAATGACAAATTTCAAACCAAATGTCAATTGCTTATAGGGCAAATAAAAATAAGAAATGTTACAGAATTATACCATTTTTAGGATGAATCATTTACTATAACCAAGAAAGTCTACAGTGTACTGACTATGTATGCAGTGTACTTCATTTCTGACAGCCCCATGGAAAGGCAGAAAGGAAATTGATCACGTAACACTCTAATGTTATTTCAAATTACTGAAGTTCAAGTCCTTGTTTATGCCCTTACTTGTGATTTTAGATTTTGAATTTAATTAGTGTGGGCCACACTTGGTAAAGCTAAAGGCTGTGAAATGCATATTCCCACTACTTTCCAATGGCTGACTCTCTCACAGAAGATTTGTCTTTGTCCATGCAGTGAGGGACAAAATGCTAATGATCTTTCCATCTCGTGATGTGTTCAAAATTATGTAATTTTAGTCTTGGAAATTTTTGCTTACATTATCTTAGATGTTTGTTTGTTTGCTTTACTCTAAAAAGAAGATAAATAACCAATGATAATAATTTAATAACTTGTACCAACTTCTCAGCAGACTAATTCTTTGTATTCTTATTAGTCATACGATGCCATGAATTAGGACACAAGCATTACAGTTTCAATGTCCAATGGCATCTTCTCTCCCTCTTGCTACCAGTTATATGATAGCTGTGTGTGTGTATGTATGTCTCTATATATGTGTGTGTGTGTGTTTATATGTATATATGTATATATATGCAAGCACATATAAATATGTATATTTATATGTAACTGACAGGAAGAAATAGGAGGGGAAAGTATAAAATAAGCACTCTATAAAATGGTATGGATATTTATTAAATGCTCTCTAAGGCAATAGCTTGGTTGAGGGATGCCTGTATTCAGTTCTTTATTACAAAAACATTGTAAGAATTATGTAATTCTATTTTAAGTAGCACTATTTATTTTGTTTTTTCAAAGCAAGGCTCATCATTTTACTATTCTCCATATAGAATACTTAGCTATAGAAAGAGGAAGCAAACACATGTGGGTTTTTTTAATATAGACATGTCCATATTTAAATCCCTCCTCCATGAATACAATAATAGGGCAAGCACACTATTGTTATGTTATTACTGTGAAATTCTTTTCTTTAGTCCATTTATACAACAGGACTCATACTCATGTTTTAGAATGTTGTACTAAGAATCGTAAGAACCAATATGGGTGTTAATGCTCAGTTAATGGCTCATGCTACTATGTGTTGTCATTGCTGTTTCCTGAAATAAACACAACTCTGTGTAAGCTGTGTCACCAGTAAATTGTTGTGCAACAGTTAGACTGAATTCTATACTTTAGGTTTAGATTATAAGTTTTTCTGACCAGAATGTATGAAACATTGACTGCCATGTATGAAACGTATCATAACCCTAACTTCCACGGGGATGAGACTTACCAAGGATATGCATTTATAATTGCTTCAAAATCACTCCTGAAGGTTCTTAGGTGGCAGACAAAATCCCAAATTTCAATACCCTGATATCCCCAACTGGCAAACTATTACAGAACAAGAGGAATCACCAATCTGCAGCTAGTGAGCAGGATTTAGTCTTAGAGTCCAGAGAAACACTCAGGAGGGGAAATGTGGAAAGCAGCAGAGGCAAGGGAACTTTCTTTCAAAATGTTGTATCTTCTGATTGTATTGACTTGGTATGGAGCAAAAGCACACGGCAGGGGTGGGTGTCATTCCTGAGGTACAGAAGAGGAGACTGGGCCAGAGGGGGGCACATTCATGAACAGGGAGTATTGTTGTTTTTATAAGGAGAAAAAGAAAGAAAAAAGAAAATGCGGACTCCTACCCCTATTGAGTTTGTCATCTGCCCAGCATGTTTTCAGATGCAGGAAAAGGTGAAATCCAGCATGGTTCCACATACATGAAGTCTAAGAAGTACTTAGTAAACAGAGTCAAAACCATTCACCTCATTGTTCACCAAAGTGAAGTAATTTCCCCCAAATTCTAAATATAAATTTAATACACACCATGAAAGATTTCTTACCTTCATTGTCCTTGAGATTTCACAAATTATGGGCGATTTGTTTGTTTGTTGTTTTTGTTTCTTGCAGATGCAAGTGTCAAATCCAGAGTCTTATGTATGCTGAGCAAGTGCTTAAGCATGGAGTTACAACTCCAATGCCTAAATAACCCCTCCTCAGTTTGGGTAGTTTTATTAAGTCTAAAAATATTTTTGAATTAAATCTTGCTCATCAATTAGTTTTTGACAATTGATTCCATGTACTTAACAACATGTTCTCATCACATTCATTCCTGTACTCTCTTATCCCCCTCCCACCTCTACCAATTCACCCCTCCTCCCACTAAGACCTCAACACATTTTCATATCTTTTTACATTTTTTGTTGTTGTTGTTGATGGTGGTGCTGGTGGTTTGTGACTAGATTTAACTTGCATGAGGATGGATAGGAGTGACAATAAACTACCAGGAGCTACATCACTAAAGACAACAGTGTCCTCTCCCCCAGCATCCCTCAACATTGTTTAGCTCTCTCTGGAGGGGTAGAGTATCATGAACTCCTCCCCAATGACGACTGGATATTTAAGGGCTTAGTCCCGTACAGGCTCTGTAAAGTAAAGTCTTGTGAGCTCATGAGTGCTACAGCCATGAGTTTTATAGGCTTTGTCCCTAGAGTCCAGCTCAATAAGATTATATGTATATTTTATTTGTTTTGTTGGTTTTTTTGAGATACTAAGCTTTAAAAATGCTATTAAATCCCCATGAGGATCAGTTAGAGGAGACAGGAGGTCTAGATTATTTCTTAAAACGACTGATACCTCTAAAAATCTTAAATTTCATGTTAGGATATTATGAAGTTTGCTTTTATAATATAGACAGTTGGAAGCAAGTTTCTTTTAAGTAAATAACAAAAAGCAAAACCACAATGGACAAAGTCCCTCACATGTGGGACACCAAACAATACAGTACCCCATTCAAAAGAGTACTAAGGAATACTCCTGTGAGAACTTTAAATTTCATATACATTTTTACATTCAATCATACGAATAACATTGTGGTTACATGCTGCATGTTTCTTCCTAGGCTGCTTTTTATGCCTTATTATAAGAGGGTCTAAGGTTTGCAAGTTGGTTCAGATTTCCAACAAAACACGAGGCACAAAGTTGTAAGTGATTCAGATAGATGAGGTCTTTGACATTCAGGTCAGGTCTTTTTCGTCAGCGCTGGGGCTCTTGAGCAAAGCTCGTGTGTTAAGAAACAGCAGTGGCGGCTAGAGCATGCTTTAAACTAAGATTTCTTGGAATCAGAACTAGATTCTTAAAACACATAAATGAAACACACATACAAACACACACACACACACACACACACACACACACTTCCTTCTAACTGCTGCTTTAACTTGTTAAAAAGTAAAGGTGTTTTAATTAGGCCTTGTTAATATTAATATTTATCTTGTTGTTTTGTCCTCAAACTATGTCACTTTATTATGCGAAATTAAAACTCTGATGGAAGCATCCAATTAATACTCAGGATGAAAATGCATTCATATGTCACATTTAATAAGCAGTTCAATGCAATCATACCTTGATCATACTCATGAGCAGCTCAGTCCTTTGTGATGTATTCATGAAGCCAGAATGTCTATTATTAGTACTCAATAATTATGTGAATAAGAGAAAATGAATAGTTGCTCTCCTTTCAAATCTACAAATAACCTCTTTCCACTCATTGAAAAAGAAAGGAAAGGAAACAGTGGAATGAGAGAACTGAGATTAACTCTGATAAAAGCAGTCTCTGGAACTGGGGAGTGCCCCTGCACTTCATGCTCCCAAGTCCCAGCTAATCAAACTTCACAGGGTATGTGGCCACAGGAGCTGCTCCTTGTGAGGAATGAGGTTTCCTCTGGCCAGACCAGAACACTGTCCTCCCTGCTGGTGCCCCAGAAAGCTCTGCAGCATCCTTAGCCAAGAGCCTACCTTAATGAGAATCTGAATGGACCCTGTGGCTTTTTCAGATATGAAGTACCAGAAGCTCATAGTGCAGGCAGCGCTGGATTCTTGCCAAATGGCACTCGTGAAGTGGGCTTTGTCACCGCGAAGGCCCACTGGAGTGGCCTCTAGATACATGAAGTGACCTAGGAATAAGGATGGAATTTAAATAGGACCAAAGGAACAATGAGAGGATTATTCTAGCATTCTCATCTTAGTTAAGGTTTCTTATTACATCTCATGTGATCTAGCTGTCAATGGCATGTTCATCTGATATGGAGAATAAATCTAATAGCCTTGTCTCTAACTCACTGGCAGAACAACTCCAACAGTGTGTGCTTTTAGCAACATGCTTCACAGTATGCAGGCTAAATGATTTGTCAGGGTATTTGTGCCATCGCATCAACAAGATAGTAACAGGAATAATTTAATGGACTCCACAAACTATGCAGTTATTATAAAAGACTTCAAGGATTTCCATGAAATAAAAATAAGTGAATATCCAGTCACCTGTTATGTGTAACATGAAAAGAAAGCTATTGAGTTTTATCATTACTATGAAAATACCTAAAGCACATCATGCCTGTCAGTATGTCAGATGAGTGTTTAGATCTTTGAGTCTGTGACCTAACTTATCAGATCCATTTTATGTGCCATGGAAATCTCAACATTGAGCTATCATTTTGCTATTTTGTACTAGTCAGGATGTTGTAGGTCTTTGTTATCCTATTAATGTTCTTTACTCCTTGATGTTGTATCTGGCATTTGGCTATAAATATTTATTATAAAAATAGTCTATGTCCAGCATTCTTACAGATGTAGTCTTAAGGTATTATTTTCACAGTTTCTCACTAAGATTCAATCTCATTACCTATAGGCTTCATCCTGTTCAATCTTACAACGTCTGTCAGGTACACTGAGAAAACTTCACTATCTCCATTTGACAAATTTTGAAGTTGAGTTTGTTTAAAATCAAGCGATTTGCTAATGATCAAATGAGTGTCCAAATTCAGGGAAATCGATTACAGATGAGTATGTTCCACTTAGGAAAAGTGTCTGGTGGAAGCAAGTGTTGTCATTTAATTACAGTTACTAAAACTAAAATTAATGCAAGATTGTAACTGTCATTATGGGCTGATTGTCCTCTGCCATCTCCCAGTTCCTGATTCAATTACCTCTTCTTATCATGATCACTGTTTGGAAATATTACCACTTACTTATTGAAGACAGGTAAAGGTGATGCTATTAAAATGAGCATTAGTCAATACACCCGGGATTTAACAAAAAAAATAACTGTAGAAAATACTATGCCATACACAAGAGGAGTTGATGTGATGATGCAGGGTCAACTACTGCCTAAAAGTGGGGAACTTGGGAAGCTACGAGAGTCTAAGGTAGAGGCATGAAAGACCAGCTTCTTCCTCACAAACCTGAGAAGGAACCAGTGCTGCCACCAGCTTCCTTTTGGGTTTCTGACTTCCAAAACCGAGACAGTGTTTGTGTCCATGGTCTCAGTCACGTATACTGGGTGCCTTGGTACAGCTGTCCTAGGATATGAACACACATGCTGAATATTTGTTTGGACAACATTCTCTCTACCATGGGCTCTTCAGCTGCTGCTGCTGACCATAAGGTAGACTTTATGAACATAAACAGGGCAACCACAACAACTTCATCACTTACCATGCTCATTCCCAAGTGTGTGGTCTCTGGGGGGTCGATGACTTTTATGGGAGCCAATTCCTGAAACCCAGTCTGAGTTTTCAGCTAGGGAGTTCTTCCAGCCACACCAACCTTTCTCAAAAGTGCAGGAGCCACCGCATTCATCCTCATCACTGTTATCCCCACAGTCATCTGCGAAATCACAGCTCTGCTCAGGACTGTAGCACCTGCCATTTTGACACTCTTTATAGCCATGTGGGCAAAAACCTGGAATAAAACAAAAATGGAATGATAGATTGCTCCATTAATAGTCTAGAGGCCGTAGAATGAATTTGTTATAATGTAACAAGTACTCCAGTTTGATCAAGAAGTTGAGGTATCTGACTCCCATTTCTCTCTTCTAATTTGTTTAATAGGTCAGGCTCATTCACAAATAAAAAAACATGTATATGAAATTTAAGAAGAAAAATCCACTTTGTACATTGACTTCAAATTTGATCTTTTACATTATAATATAAAATCAGAAAAAATCTTCCTTTTTGACTTTTGTTTGGTTCTGATGTTCTTGGTATCATTTTCTTTTTTTTTCTTTTTTTTTTTTAGATAGCATCTATCAGTAGTCTATCCCAGAACTATGTTGCTCAGGGTAAACTGGAAAATTCAAAACAATCCTTAAGCTATAGCATCTTGAGTTCTAGAATTACCTACAGGGACTGCCATACTTATTTTCTTCCTGAATTCCTAGATGCCTGGAAGACAAGCTATTAAGATCAGTCTAGTTATATTTCTAGGATGGGGACTCCCATGATTGGAAGGAAGTTGCAGGGTGGCTGAGAGTTGGTGTGGATAAAAAGTGTTGAGTGATGTTTCAGGCATGCACTAAAAGATGCTCTGAAAATTTCTGCAGAAATGTCTGTTATAGCCTGAATCTTAAATATCTTTCAACAGCTTGTTTTGGAAATGCAATCCCCAGGAAAACCCCATTGGAGGGTTGAAGAACTTTAAGAATCAGCATTTACTTTCAGTCACTAGGAGTGTGACGTTGAAGGGAACTGTGGAGTCCTCTCCCCTTCATCTGTCACTTCTTCACTTCTTACCAAGAGATAAGTAGTTATGTTATAGTTAGGCTCCCAGTTAGGATGGGTCTCACCCCTGGCATAAAAGCAAAGGAGCCAATGAATCATGAACTGTATCTTCCAAAACTCTGAGTCAAAATCAATGTTTTTTCTTTATAATTTGATTATCTTGGGTATTTTAATAATGACAGTGAGAATGCTACAATTTCATAGGAGGACTTTGATAGTCATGAGAAAGAGATGATGGATGAAAAGTGATGTAGAATTTACTGGGATAAGAACCCTGTCCCCAAGGTTTCCAGTCATTTCCTGCTGTGCACATTCCTGAACATCATTGTGAAGATACCCAGGTCATTGGGCTTCACTCTCCAAAACCCATGAAGATAAATTTCAACTAAGCACTCTGCTTCCAACAGACTTCCTTCCATGGATTAATATCTGAATGCTTTTTTTTTATTTTTGCAGTAATGAATCAACATTCGGTTCATTTTAGTTGATTGATGATAAGACAAAAGACCTTTAATATTTAAATTATGGAACTCAACTAAGAACCACAATGCAAAAACACTTTCGGGGTACAAAAAATAGAAAATACTTATATTAGCTTTCTCACTCATAGATGACAAATTAAAGGTTAAAGATGTCAAATGAAATGTGAAAATTTCAAAAACAGAATGGCCATTTAGACCTAGCTCTCAAATCTTCTAAACTATGTTTTGAATCTACTGGCTTAAAATGAACAAAGCTTCCTGTAACAGGCAAGCACTACTGGGGACTTGTAGGGTGGCAGAAGCATTATTTCTGAAGGCTAAAGAGAAGCTGAGAAACTAATACATTATTTCATTTCACAAAAGCTGGCACTTATATTGATTCTGTCCATTCCAATTTATTTAGAGAAGAAAAATAAAACCAGTTAAGAACTTAAGAGATGTTTTTCTCCAAAGTAACTAAATCAAACCACAACTGAATCCTTCCAAGTTAAAGAAGAAAATATATACATAGTTCTGAACAGAAAAAATATTAAAATTTTAATACACCACAAAAACTAAGTAGAGCTAATATTTTGGGAGAGTGATATATATTTCAATTGTTGAAAACTAACTACATAAATAAAAGTAACTCATATAACTATACAAAACTATATTTGAACACAGTTTATACATTAATTAAGAAAATATCACTTTTATGATACAGTTCATTCCATTCATAAGATTCACAGTGATCTTGTTGTGGAGTTCAAGACCAACAAAAGACCACTCAGACTCTATCAAGATTTTAGTCATTCAAATTTTTACTAAACTGCAGCTGATCACAAATCGCTTAATGGGACTGTGGCCCAGCTAAAAGGGGAGAGGGACTTTCAAAGGAAAAAGACACATTTCTGCAGGTGTGGGATAACTCCCAGGGTCTTTTTAGTTCTGGAGTAATTTAAAAGGCATAAAATTCCTGGAACTATCTTAAAAGCCTCAGGATGCTGAGGATTAGCCACAGTCCTCTAAGATGGGAGCTTTGGTCAAAATGAAGTCCTCAGCAGCTCCATTCCCCAGAGGCTCTGGCTCCTATGAATCAGACTGCTGAGTCACTTTCTTATTGGGCTAAAGGTTGATATTGAGGCTGTAGGGTATGCAAAGTTGATTTTATCTGTGTCAACTCACCTTTTCATATATGTAAGTAGCCACTTTATAACACAAGTGCCTAACAACCACAAGCAACATGAGACACTTTTCAGTTGATCTAGGTGTATCATATGTTGTATACATATGATATCTGAGGAAGGACATAGACCAATGGCACATTCAGGAAAGGATGTCCAGAGTCTTGACAAAACATGAAGCTTCAGATGCCTCAGACACACACCAAAGGATCTCAGGTGTTGTAATTTATTCACTTTAACAAAATAAAGTTCCCTGCCACGATGGGGAATGACTAATTTAACAAAAAAACACAATACACATACAAAGAACACATATGGAAATATGTATTTGAAAATCAAAGAAGCACATTTTTATGAGATTAATCATCAATGTTGTTAGCAACCACAGGTTTCCAAATTCTGCATATTCAGCAGTTAAAGACCAGGCAGTTCTCATAACGTTTAGGTCAGGGACATATTGTATAGGAATTTATAGCTGTGGCCATAACCAGAGATCAGTTTTCCTAAGACAGGTTTAGCAATTAAAACATTCTTAAGAATACTTTCCCGAGATGGTATAACTATAGTATAGTGGCCCACTACAATCTACCTTTGATAAAGGACATGAGAAATTATCAACTAATATTTTTACCTATTTCCAAGTTATTTTATTTGATTATTGTTTTTGCCAAAAGAAAAACAAAGAAAAATAAAAGAAAAACAGTAATTTAAGCATAGACATGGTTGCTACAGCTTTGATGATTAAACTCTTGTGATTCATTGATTTTGTGATTCATTGATTTTTACAAATATATTTCCAATTATGTGCTTCATATTAAGTTTATTGATTAAATCAGACATTTACCATCATGGCAGAGATGTTTATTTTGTAAAAAGGAATAAATTAGTACAATATAGATCCTCTGTATGCATCGTAGACATCTGTAACCTCTTTTCTGAATATGCCAATTTGATGGATAGTCTCTTCCTTCTCTATTAACAGTTATCTGGAGGAACTCAGTGAACTTATGGAACATATTTTGGTATTCAACTTGACTACTTATAGTTTTTAAGTTTCACCCAATTTTTCCCATTTGTCTTTCTCTTCTGGGACTTGGAGTGCCCTGTTAATCCCACAGATTCAAGGAGAATGATCACTGACCCAAATCATGGCCAAATTAATTAAAGAAGCGTTTTTATTCATGTATATGGGCTACCTCTTCCTAAGGTGGATTTAAGAAGTCATTGAAACAGGCAATACAGAATTATTTGTAGTTAATGTTACAGGAAAGACTAGCCCAATCTTTGAGAAACAGAGATTTAATCATAAATAGGAATGAGTTTAGTTTGTTTTTGCTACGAGATATCTTTCATACCTAAGATGTAAGCAGGCTGGTTTATTGTGCACCACTTGGGCAAAAAAACAATAATAAGAACATGTAAAGAATGTACTTATGTACTTGGATACAGAAAATCTGATCTGACATTCTCCTTAAACAGCATGAAACCCCTAAAGCAGTCTCTTGCCCTACTCCTTTATTTGTGACTATGTTTGACACCCATGTACTTCCCATAAATCTCCAGTATGTGAAATACCACTTTCCAAGGGGCTCTTGGCTTGTATACACTGACATTGGTCTTAGCATTTGCCCACATCTGGCATAGGGCCAAATTATTTACAGATGATCCCGAAGTTCAAGGAGCAGTGGTTTTCATACATATAATATTTTAATCTCATGAATCATAAAATCTCTCAACAAACTTAGTCAACTGTTGGCCCTATCACTAAAATGTATTGCATCATATCTTCTGTCTTTATTTTGGCTAAAGTCAGTACTGCTTTTCTGGACTTTATTGCCATTTTCTGTCTGATCACTGCATTCTAACCTTAATACAAATATAACAATCTAGAACCACAAATTTTTAATATGAGATAAATGTCATATGCAACCTCAGTTTTACAACTAGAACAAAATGTTCTTGATGAATAGAAGGTTTTCAGTGGGAATTTGAGAAAGGAAATGACTTAATAGAGGACAAAATAACTCTGGGAAGAAGTACTCTTTACAATATAGATGAGCAAACTATAGTCCTTTGTTCAAAACTACCAGTATCTGTAAATAAAGTTTTATTGAGACAGTCACACCACTTATTACATATTAAAACATAACTATTTTTATCCAATAGTGGTAGAATGAAACAATTATAATCAGTAGTAGAAAACATATTTTTTATTTTTAAAAAAAGCGCTTTTTGGTAATTCACAGAATGAAATTCCCTGAATTCTGCTCTGATTTAAGCCCCACAATAAACATTTAAAATAGTTATTAAGTAGGCAAATCAGAACAGTAAGCAAGTTGGCTGCTATCTAGGACACACACACAAACTTCAGCAGTCAGCAGGCCAACACTCACAATTCATGAATAGCTAGAAATATGTAATCCATATATAACTGGGGTAAAGTGCTAGAAAGAGCACAGCTGAGAAATGATGTTCAAAAGGTAAAACATTTCAGACAGGAAAGAAAATTTCAAAAAAAAAAACCCTCTGTTTTTAAGGTGACTAATTAAAAAAATATAAAATATTGTAAAAATAGCTGAGATTAACGTTTTTAAATAATTGAAAATAAACATAATGAGCTTATTTATAAAATGTTGTTTGAACTTCACTAATAACTCTACCATATCTATAATATCCTGATCATCCTTAAAGTTGTTCTTTCAGTTTTGTTGCTGCCAAAGTTGTATGTAATCCTTGGGGAGATGTCTGTACAAAACTTGATGCCTTTAAGTGTATGTATATTGTGGAATGGCAGATTTGAACTAGTAAGTATGTGTGTGTACTGTTTCACATATATTTATCAGACTTTTCAGTGTGGAAAAGGAGAGACACACCTAGGAAAGTTATGGGAGGCATGGTAAATATAATCAGAACGTGTATAAAACTCACAAAAACTAGTTAAAAGAAATTAGTTAAAAGAAATAAAATAATCAAAACAAAAATATTTTAAAATGGTTATTAGAAATATAAAAATTTAGGTTAATTTAACAGAATATTCAAAGAGTAAGCACCAGAACTAGAAAAGAATCATTTAAATCAACAAAAAGCACTTCCAAATAAATACAGATTAAAAGTCAACTTTATAAATAAAATAACTCAGAATTGTTAGAAACTTAATTTTCCTAACTGTAATAGTGTTATATCCCAATCATACTTTTAGCAGATGTTTTAAAGAATTAGAAAAATTATTCTAAAACTTGAATGGTAATGCAGTTCTTAACTTAGCCTGAAATCTGGCAAACATACAGTATCTGACATCAGGATATCTATAAATCTTTCTGAAAAATAGAGAGTTTAGTTCCTCTGCTTGAAATAATACTTTGTGAGTCTGAAATTTCACAGGCCCAGTATAATCTCCCTCAGTTTCTCTTCCGTTGTTGTCTTCCAGGCAAGGACCACTGTATAGACACCTGAAGTTGGACACCCTTGGTTTAGCGGTTGTTGCAGCAGGGGTACCGTGGTCCTGGGACAGTATGGAATATTTAAAAAGAACTGTGTTCAAAGGGAACTTTGGTTAAGTTGCTTAAAGGCAGGTGCAGTGGTGATGGATGAATAAGTCTATGATTAGGTGTTCAAATTCTTATCCAACAGGGGCAGAACTACAAGAGATTAAAGTTGTAATGGGTTAGACTTCACATCTCCTCCTCCCAGGTCAGGAAAGGGAGATGTTTTCCCATCCTTTTGGCCAATAAAATGCTCTTATTTACTTTATTTTTAGATTATACCTGCAAGATACTTGCTTGTGCGCACGCGTGCGTGTGTGTGTGTATGTGTGTGTGTGTGTGTGTGTGTGTGTGTGTGTCTGCACATGTGTTTTATTATTAATTGTAAAAATTGAATGTTGATGTGGTATTGTTTGATGCTGATATCCCTGGTACACTGTTAATGCTGAATCAAAGAACACAAAAGATGCACTCCTACACAAGTACTTTAAAAGCAACGAGAAGCTTCCCTAATTGTCCTAGACCAGGTCCTTGATACTAAGGATCACTTTTCTTTCTTGTACTTTGCTGTTGTGTTTAGTTGCTTGGAGAGATGGATGGAGCAGCATATTTTTCATGTAACGTGAGTACAGAAACAAAACCAGTCAGGACTTCTGATTATTTTTAAAGCCAACAATCCACTGTAGACTGAATAATTTAATTGCTTTGAAAGAACCATAAACATATCAAAGGTCTTCATATTTATAACTTTTAAAATACCTTTCATTAATTATCCTTGGGAACTTGTACAAAAATTTAATTTTATATAAATATATATATATATATACATATATATGTATATATATATATATGGAGAGAGAGAGAGAGTGAGAGAGAGAGAGGGAGAGAGAGAGAGTGAGAGAGAGAGAGAGCTGCTACACCATATTCTGGTTGCAGGACAAAGAAAAGTCACACTGGCATGGGCTGGGAGCTTCCTCCCTGTTGGCTAGCATTCACAGTGCCAGAAGGTGTTATGCAGGCTGCTGAGGGAGCAATGTCATTAACAGTCTCACCCAACTGTGAACCCTGAGAGCTACAAGACCAACCTGTCAGGTAATAGATGCCCAGTGCTGCAGTGAGGCAGTTACCACAGGAGAAACCAAACACCATCTGACAGGATTTCAGGTTTGCTACACAGGAAGCATTCATGTCTGGTACTGTAATGGTGTCAGGAAGGAGGATGGTGGTCATGGACTTTACGAGGGAAATTACAAATGTTTTGATATATAGATATAATGTACAGTTACCTTCTAAATGCTATGCCCATAGAATAGTAGCACTTTCAACCTTGGTCAGAGAAACTTCTCTTTACAGTGGGCAATACTTAAGGCTGAGACTCATAACTGCTCAAAGTGATGAGAATAAACACCCACTTAGGTGTTAGCTCTTTCCCTCCCCGAACAAGTCATCCATATTTCTCTTCCCAGACTCAGGACTTACTGCACAAGAGCGAGCAAAAGGCTCACAGGGGCTGGAGGATGGAATGAAGTGCTGTGAAAAGCTGTGGAATAATTTCATAGCAGCACAGGTTGCTTACACAAGAACTGTGACACACATGACCCATCAACATTGTATGAAGGATTTGGGAGGAGATCATTGGGTCCCATCCCTCCCTGAGAACATATATTATATATGTTATATTTATTGGAAGATGGGCAGTAATGTTTCTTGGTGGTGTAGTCAATGGCAAATTGCTGTGATCAAGAAAAGAAACCCTTAATGTGATGCTCATACTGCAACAATAAGTAAATGAACACACTACAAAAACAGAAACCTGGAAGGAGACTGGTTTGGAAAAAGGAGTTTAGTGGGAAGAGGAGAAAGATAAGAAAGGAAATGGAAAGATGTGAGCAAATTAAATTATGAAAGTGTAAAGAATAATTATTAGTATGGAAGATGAAATACAAACAGAAAGCCCATAAAGATAGCCCTAATCTTGAGAGATTGCATTTCCAGATTATCTTTCTTCTTTTTCTTTTGTTGAATACAGATTACATCTTTTTCTTCACATTTTCATAATTTTAATTTTATATTGGAAGAACACTGGAACTAGAAATCCAAATATACCTTCAAAAATAATTGTTCCTTAATGATTTAATCTGTAATAAAGTTCTGATGCGTCAGTTGTAAATAATTTATACACACTGATTTTACAGATTGTCACATTTACAAAAGTAAGTAAATAGGATGGGATTCTGAAATCTGAACCTCAACCATCCATAATAACGTAAAGATGCTCCAGCATTTCTTTCCTTTCAAATAACTGAAAAAAAAGTATAATAATCTTTCATGGTGTTTCAAGTTACCTGACAGAGGCTTAGAGTATTTAAGGAGAATTGCTTTTGCTGTAGATACTGCAAATAGAGCAGCTTCTAGCAGACAGAGATTGAGTCTGATTTAAGGATAAAGCCCAAGATAAAAATCATTTTAGCAAAATTATATCTTGTGATTTTACGGAACAAAATTTATCGATTTTCGCTTTCATGGTTTTTTGTCATCCAACATTAAATATAATTCTCCAAGACTTTTTCTTCTACTTTGTGACTTTCTGTATCCTTTTAAAAACATTTAAACCCTTTATTCAACTGAAATGTACTTTGGGATTCGGAATGTAAGAAACGGGTTTTTAAAGTGAAAAATGAAAACTGGAAAGGGAAGGATGATGCTAGTGTATTTATATCCAAGAGGAGGGATGCACACACACACACACACACACACAAAAACACAAACACATATACAGACACACACACAAACACATATACATACACACACATACACACAAACACACACACACACACGAAGAGCGCATGTATTCCCACATACACTGTATACACACATGCTAGTCTATTTGTTTAAAATCCTGAATAGATACACAAGAACTGAAAGATTGCTCTAAAACTCAGAACATTAATAGAGATCAGGAAAACATTTTAAATCAGTTATTTCATGCTAATCCTATATGCAGTCATTAAATAAATACTTGCTTTATTTTAAAAGCAATATGATTAGGCTAGACAGAAAAAAAAGGTCTACACTAGAAACATACTTCAAGACAAAGGATTGAAAAAATAATAAAAAAAAAGACAGGATTGAAGAACAGAAAGCCCTCATTCAGGAACCTAGGACAAGCTGAAGCACCTTTGAGGAACGATAGTCTAAATTAAATGGCAAGAAAGTTGACCACGTTTTTGCATGCCATGGTTTGGGAAGGATGAAAGGTTGTTTCTATTCTGAACAGTTGTGGAAGACTTTCACACTTAAAGTATCAACTTTAAGTCCAGAAAAAGAAATAAGAAATGGAATGGTCCATGACTGTATCTAAAATCTATATGAAACTGCCAGACCAGTGTCAAAAAGGATGTTAGGCAGGAAGGTTGGGAAGTCAAAAAAGAGATTAAGACAATCTCAGTAATGTCCTGGCTCCCTCCTTTATTATACTAGATTAATCACTAACACCTATTTATTTTGCTCTTTAACAAATTTTTCTCAAACACCTACTTGGGACGTTTATTTTTTATTCAGCTAATACAATTGCTACATGTTCATTTTTATCTTGCTCCTATTTCTGTCGTATGTTTCCAAAGTTTGAAAATGTAAACTAGATCACCTTCATGCTTTAAAGTCCTTAAAACTTAAAAATCTCACTCATACTCTCTTGCTCCACTGTCTTGTTAAGGAAGGGAGAGGGAGACTGTATTGTTACATTTAGGTTAAGCAGCTTTATTAACATGGCTCACGTTCAGCTTAAAGTCCCTGAGGTGTTCAGCCTTATCTCTTACCCTGCTGCTCCTTAGCTCCCTGACCCAATAACTTTGATTTCTTGTAGCTCCCCTAATCGTTTACAGGTTGGCCACTTCCCTCCAGGGATCCCTAAAACTCACAGAGTTTAGCTCCATCTCCCCTGGTCAAATTCTTCTCCTGTATCATCTGGTATGACCAGTAACACTGTCATAGAGCTGTAGCATGATCAGGGTGATGGATTGTTGGGTAATATTATTTTAGGTGTGTTGCTTTTGTTTATGTTACATTTTAACTCTGTGAAGCTGAGATACATACATACATGTGTGTGTGTGTGTGTGTGTGTGTGTGTGTGTGTGTGTGTGTGTGTGTGTGTGTATGCCTGTCTAAAACACCTGATGGTCTAATAAGGAGCTGAATCCCTATAGCAAGGCAGGAGCAAGGACAGGCAGGACTGGTAGGCAGAGAGAATAAATGGAGATACGAGGAAGAGTTAGAGCACGAGAACAAGGAGAGGAAGGTGTCAGGGGTCAGCCACCAGCTTCACAGCAAGCCACGGAGAAAGAAGTAAAGAAAGGGATACAGAAACAGAGAAAGATAAAAGCCCAGAGGCAAAAAGTCGTCAGAATAATTTAAGAAAAGCTGTCAAGAAAAACAAGCCAAGCTAAGGCCAGGCATTCATAACTAAGAACTAGCCTCCATGTATGATTTTCTGTGAGACCTGGATGGTGCGTCCCTCAAAAAGCTGAAAGAGTAAAACATCACACAACAACAGGTGTAGTATGAGTTTACAGAATGGCCCTGTGTCAGCAAGCTTCATGGGTGAGAGAAACTTGCTTGTATCGATGCTATATATTTGCTGGACAAATAAGAACTGTAAAAAGAAATGAAGGAGCTGCATAAATCCGAAGAGATAGCAAAGTAAGCAAGCAACAGCATTCTGAGAAAGGGCTGACTAGACAGTGAGTCAGCACATTTGGTTGTTGACAAAAGTGACAGCCATGGAGCTCAGCTTGATTGAACAATTTGTAGATGGCAAAACTAAGGGCTAGACAGGCAGACAGGCTTCAGCAACCATTCACTATGGGAAATCGCAAACAGTATGTCTTCCCTTTGTTCTGAAAATTCATAGCAGCCGTATAGTTTGCTCAAAAAATATATTTCCAATTCTTTAACAATTTTTTTCATTATGTCAATAGAGAAAATTCCAAAGTCACAATTTTAGTTCAAAATGCTTTTATAGAATTTGATTCTATAATAAAGCAATGTCTATTTGTAAGCCTACTGGTCCAGGCGAAACACATTTTACTTAATGGTACTGAGCATTTATCGTGTGTGTGTATATATGTGTGTGTGTGTGTATATATATATATATATGTGTGTGTGTGTGTGTGTGTGTATGAGAAAATAATGTAAATATATATAATAATATATAATATATAAAGACATATAATACAAATATGGGGACATAAAAGAAATGAGACTGTTTAACTTAAATGCTATAAGTAGGAATCAAAACAAATCTATATTATTTTATTCAATAATACCATTTATCCAGTAAATTTTAACTAAAATAACTATGCTTAAATTGATTTCAGTTGAAGTGCTTGAAACTTTGTGTACATGATTAGTAGTAGTATAAAATTTTTATAGCAAAGTTAGATCATAGTCTTTTTTCCCTTTGATTGTTTATTATTTAGCTAAACTAAATTTTTTCAATATTTTTTGTTTAAAGGCCTATTATACAATATACATATTACATGTTTATTAACAATAGAAAATTGAGTTAAAGTGACTGGCAAGACCAGTAACAATTTTATAACTCTATAGCATGAGTTATATGAGGTACTTAGAAACATCACTTAAGATAAAGATAACCTTTGTAAGAATGTTTGTTATCTTTAATTTAGACTTGGAAATTAAGGATAAGCAAGCTAAAATGGCTCTTTGTGGTGGTGCATATCAAGACTCTGCCTCAAAAGAGTATTAAAAGAAGAAAACAGAGGGGGGGAGGGAGGAAGGGAGAATGGAAGGCAAATAAAAGGAATGGTGCAGAAAGGAAGGGAATGGACAACTAAAGTGAAATTTCTTCAGTTATACCGTCTGCTTCTAACTCAAAATTTATAACATTATTATAATTATCAAATATGTACAGAACAAAATGACACAGCAACAAATATCTGTTGAATATTTATTCCATCAAATGAGCCTTCTACTAAAGCATATGTAAATTACATTAAGCAATTATTAGAATCCTTCTATGAGGTAGAACCACTGACATTCCAAGCACTTATTATCATATTGTTTTAGAGCAGCAGCACTGGTTTTATGATATCAAACAACTAATGTGAAAAACCCTCTCTCTCCAATATATATACTAAATTCTCATGCTTTCTTGTCCCATTGTATTTGGGTAAGGGTCTGAGAAGAAGAGAGAAACAATTCGAAAACACTGGTTCAAGCCTGAACAGACAGAACCTTTATGAACTGAGGATCCTTGGTCAAGCCTCACCAAGGAGAACCTTCTGTGTGTGTGTGGAGGTGGGGGAGATGGCTCTGTGAGAGCAACGTGACTAACACAACTAAATGCTTCATGCAGACCTCTTCAGTGTCTCAAGAATGAACATTTTCATTCAAATGCATCTTCATTTAAAGCATGAGCAGAGGTCATACATAGTCCAGAGAATGATAAACGGCATTCCTGAAAGATAGCTTGGGTTAAATTCATTAATATTGATGTGCTTCATTTGTTTCTAGAAGAATTGCCAATCTGTGATCATGGAATGCCTTTCCAATACATGGTATCTTCTGCTACTTGCATTTTCCATATTGAAGTTTTCCTTGTGGAGGTCGTTCACTTATTTGGTTAAAAACATTCCTAAATATTTAACTTTTTATAGTTACTTTGAATGGAACATTTCCCCATTTCTGAATATAGATACAACCATTCCATTTCAATTTTGAGAACTTTCCCCATATCATTCATATAAAGTCACTTCTAGATGCATTCTAGATCCAAATGTGAGACATAAACAGTGAATCTTAAAAAATGAACTGAAAGAGTGTTACTTTTTTGCTTCAGAAGGTCTGTAAATAGTAAAATGTTTGAAGCAAGCCCTTGACATCATACAAAATAATCCTAAAATTGAATTGAGCTAAAATGAAGTGCTAAAGACTGCTAAAGACTCAGCAGAAAAGTGGACTTCCTGCTCTTTCAAACCTAACACCTGTGCTCAGAGGTCACAACTGTCCATAAGTCCAGGGCCAGGAGATATAATATTCATTTCTGGTCCCTGTAGGTTGTACAGCCATGTGGCAGTCATTCACAGAAACACACACGCACACATACACACACACACATGCACACATACACATACACACGCACACATACACACACACACACACACGCACACATACACACACACACACGCACACATACACACGCACACACACACGCACAAGACACGCACACACACACGCACACATACACACACACACGCACAAGACACACGCACACGCACACACACGCACACACACACACACACACACACACACACACACACCACAATAAAAATTAAGCTGAATCTTGAAATAAAGAACTGTCACAGTCATAGACAACTGAGCACTAAGATTGATAACTGCAAGCCACAAACTGGGAATGCACACTTTTGTGATAGCAAATCATAAAATAAAAGTAAAAACTAAATGTTCTTATAAAATCCAGTAATAATTACAGTTAATAAACACTAAGTTTAAAAACTTCAAAAGTCAATAGGTAGATCATAATAAACTGGGGGCTTGAGAGGTGGCTCAGCAGATCACATACACACACACACACATACATATACATATATGTATATATGTATATTCCTTAATATATAAATACAACCTGTATAGTCTGTATAATGTCATTTGTATGTAGGTTTTAAGGGATGACCATTGGTATTAGAAAATTAGTTGGTAGACTTCTTCCCTGGGGAAGACGAGTTCTACAATTCTTTGCATTCGTTATTTTCCTGTAGTTCTTTGTGCAGGTTGAGGCCTATTGGGCTTTCCTTTGTTGACTTTAGAATGTCTATAGTCATTCTTCTTGTTCAGTTCTTGTTTATGAAGTCATGTTGGTAGGTCTTTGGGGTGGATCTTTAGACATTCCTAGGAGACAGTCTCACATCAAACTCTCCAATCCTCTGGATCTTACAGTCTTTCTCTCCTCTTATGCAATGTTCGCTGGGCCTTATGTGTGGTAGTTGTTCTGTAGATGTTTCTGCTGGAACTAGGTTTCACAACTTGGCACTTTGGGATGTGGGAGTTTTCTATAATGACGTCTTTATTTGTTGCAAAGATCGTTTCCCTGATGATCTGTGAGGACTATTTTTACCTGTAGGTATAAGGCTAAATATTGAGAGTACCTTTAGGAATAAAATTGCTGCTTTACTAAAGAGGCAGTTATAGGTTCTCCTCTAAGACTCATGGCTTCACTACCCTTGTGCTGTTGGCTAGTTTTATAGTTTCAGTTATAACTTTACTCTTTTGAGCAGATACAATTAGAGAATTATTGGTAACTGTGAAGGCATGCATGTCACTACTGCATCCTATGCTTCTCATGACATGCTCATCTTCGCTGTGGTTTATGGTCATCATAGATAGTTAGGACTGTTGGTGGCTTTCCCCCCTTAAAAACTTGCATACCTTTTCTTGGTACCATGAATGTTAGTTCTCACGGAGGAGGCATTCATGTCAGTTCCAGCTCAGGTGCCTCTGAACCCTGACCTGAAGTGTGTGCACGGTATCTTCAGCAATGGGGACTTAATTTCTTCCTCTGGACGGCAGCTAGCAGTAGCCTGCAATGTTTTGGAAATCTTTTGGGAGTCTCCTGTTTGACAGTTCTCACCAAAACAAATCAAAAAAGTTTTCTTCTTCCTATTGTTGGGATTCATTCTAGGTCTTTGACTTTTGGAGAGAGCACTTTCAGCCCATGTGAGGAAATTTCACTTAAACTATAATATGTATGTAGGTATGTATGAATGTATGTATGTATGTATGTATATGTGTGTCTGTGACTTAAATGTATTGTAGAGTTTTTAAAAGGTATATAGTAGTATGATTCTTTGTGATTTTTAAGGGAGCCCTCACTGTTCTTTCACCTTTATCAATATTTATTAAATCCATTCACCCTCCCTAACTACAGTGCCATCTTTCTACGTCCCGAATCAAATGTACTATCATATGACTTCAGCAATGTAGATAAAAGCATATAGCACTAAAGTGGCTCTGAAATGAACTTAGTAAGACCATAAAATCAGGCTGAATGTACTGTAAGAGAAAGTATGAAGAATTACAAAGATTAGTGGGTGTGAGATTAAAAATAGTCACACCATTTTATGAGATATTTTTATAAGAAGTTATGTTAGCAAGAAGTTTCTTCTTTGAATCTTCAATAATTTAAAGGAGATTATTTAAAAAGAATAAAATTCAATTTACAGCTTTCAATAAGACCAAAAATATTGAGAATTTCTATGCTATTATTTGATTTATTTTTTGCCTAACAACTAATTTTTACTTCTGCTGTGCCAGGTCCTGTCCTCTGTTGTGGGGAGTACAGCAGAGAAGGCAAGTATTTCTCCTCATATGAGTTGTTCTCTAGTAGAGAAATGGTTTGGGAGGTCCTTCTGTCTGTTTGTTGCTTTAAATGATTAATGGATAAAGAACTGCTTTGAGCCTTTGGCAGGGAAGGATAGACCTAGGCAGGGAAAGATAGGCTGTAGAGAAAAGCAATGGAGCCATCGCCAGAGTAAGACATGTCGAAACATTGCCGGTAAGCCACTGCCACATGGCAATATACAGATTAATGGAGATGGATTAAATTAAAATGTAAGAGTTAGCAAATAAGAAGCTAGAACTAATGGGTCAAGCAGTGATTTAATTAAAACAGTTTTTGTGTGGTTATTTACGTTCTGGGCAGCTGGGACAAACAAGTGGCACCTCCCCCCAACAGAGAAAAGATTGACAAAATACTCAGAGACCATAGCAGTCAAGGTGCGATTGTATGGAGAAGAAAAGGTCTTCCTATAGTATGGCTAGTAAGTGACTTAAGTAGGGAACTGAATACACGGCAGGAAACAGTTGTTCAAGCAGAGATACCCATTCTCAAACATGAAGCTCTTAGTGAAGAGAGACTCGAGTTTTGGAGAGACTAGGGAATCTCAGGATGCTAAATTCCCAGGGAGAAATGTGGATGCCATGGAGAGAAGAAGAGTAAGGGCAGCAGGCAGGCTCTCCTGGTTCTACTGGATACTGGAATGACTTTGGTCTTACTCAGATATCTCTGACCAAGGGCCATACGGGACAGATGATGTAAAAAATCAATCTTTGGCAGGCACACAGAAAGTAATCAGTAGAGACTTGCATACAAAAGGAGACTGTTAGAATAGCCCCGCTTGGAAGTGAAACAGGTTTAGACCCAGTGTGATCAGGTGCTAAACAAGTAACACCGGTAAGTTAGTACACACCCAAGAAGTGTGACCTCATCTCATCAGAATGTTGGAGTCTTGATGGTGAAAAGTAGTGAAATTGAAATTTTGTTTTCTAGTATTGAAAAAAAATCATATAATATATTTTGATAATATTTTCCCCTTCCTCCAGTTTCTCTCAGATCCAAAATATTTTTATGATACAGTCTGGGTAAATTAATCATAGATTCAAGGTGAATAAACAGAGAGTGAATAGGGTCAGGAACCACTTTTAGAGCTTTGGCAAGAGCCAGGCTGAATGAACCAATCATTTACTTTACTCAAATAGTGCAAAGTCTATGGCTGAATCAAGATATATTTTAGTTACAAAAAGGGAGAAATATATCTTATCAAATAATATAAATATGTTGTTTTTGCAGGGCTTTGACTTGAATCATTTTATATGCTTCTCTCCACAGTTCCCTTAAAGGTGCAGAAACTAGAATCTTCTTGGACAGATTGCAGAATTGAACTTGAGAGGAGTCTAAATGATCTCCTGGCCTGCATAAATCAGCCAAGATATATTATCACAGCAAATCACACGTTGGCAAATATTGACTATTCTGCTGTGTTCAAGTGTTCTCTCTGGAGAAAAATAATGCTGAAATTTTCTTGAAGTTTACTGATGACTAACCATTTTTCTGGTGTGTTTAGAGAGTGAAAAATACCTCCCAATGACTTAGAAAATACTGAAAAATGGAACAAAGACTACTGTATCAATGCAGTAGTGACAACTAAGTTTAAAACTAAATTTTCTCTTGAAGTGTTTGTTGATTAAGAGCACAAAACAAGGAAATAACAGGAAGAAAAATTAATTTTAGAAGATCCTGTGTAATTTAAGATGGTATGTTATATCATTAAAAGGCCAAATGATTTTGATGGATACATAGGAATGGGAAACATTTAGTACACTTTTGTGTATTAAAGACAAGGTTAATTGCAGAAAGCAAATATTTCTTGTAAACTATTTTTAGGGCCAAAATTAGCTATATTAAATTCAATTCACAGTTCTTGATTGAGTCAAAGCCTGGCTTTAATCTGTTTCCTTAACCCTGCTGCATAATATTACCCATTATGAAAATTGTTACTAATGTAATTAATGTACCACTATCAAGCCTGTTTTGAAATATAAATGATTTATCAGATATTTTGCAAATGAATGTGTCACTATTTATTATATCAAATCAAAGCAAATTTAGTTAAAGAAGTGATTGGTTAAAAAAAATTAAAGATTCATTATCAGTCATCAAAGCATGAATTAGTCCCACTCTCTCTCTACGGTATCAGTTTCTTTTAGATTTTCCCAACATCATGTATCTATTCACACAAATGTGTCTCAGTTCCCCTTAGTACACAATAACCTTTAGACATCTGAGACACTTAATCGGATTCACCCCAGTGTTGGGTCTAATTTTCTTTATACCTAAGCCTTACCACTTCCACTCATTCTTTGGAGAAAGAAAATATCAAATAATGGATTTTGTAGAAATAACAGTGGGCAAAGGTCCCACTGTGTGCTCTAGGACCTTTGAATACAGAATAGCAAAGACAGTCTCCCCCTAAAAATGAGATGATGAGGCCGAGTTACTCAGCATCTAACATATTTTCCGCATCATGAAAACATAGAAGGAATCAAAGGTGAGAATATCTTGAGGCAACATTCCCTGGCAATCCTGTGGACGCTCTTAATCTCCCCAGGTTCCCAATACTAGTTCTGCAACTCATTGTCAAAGAAGATGTACTTAGTAGACCTCATAAAGATACAGCAATTTGAGTACCCAGAATTCTCTAGGCAGAAAGCCTCCTTTGGCCAGAGTCTCTTATCACTAGCAATCAATAAAAGATGCTTGGAGTTCAGGCAGAATTGTGAATTTTTTAGTTCCAAGTATAGTGTCTAAGAGACAATTCTTGTATTACCTGTAGCACTGTGTACTGTTGAAGATACCAGTGAGATTCAGCAGATTTTCTGATCCACTTGAATAAAATAATCTGGATGGTCTCTCAGACAGAGTGATTAAGTAATAAATTTTATTTTTTGTTGTAGTGGTCACATCAGGATTAAATTTTCCTTTCTTGCATTTTGGATCAATCTTTGAGCTTCAGTCTCAATCTTCTTAATTTGGGGTATTAAAAATTAAATTGATATTTAATTTAATACCAATTAAATTAAATTTAATTGGTATTAAAAATTAACTCTACATCCCAAAGTTGTTAGTAAACCTGCGCTTATGTCAGAGGTAGACCAGTCTAAATTGTCTAGTTCTGTTTTTCTGATGTTGGAGTGAAGATAGTTCTGAGCAGAGCAGTTGGTAACTTGCTCAGGAAATTGTGAAGACATGCAAGAGACACGTGGGGAATTCTACCCATATAGGAAAGCTGGAGTGGATACTTATTAGAATTATTAAGCTATTCTCAGGGCCAGATCTGAATCTCTCCTCAAACAAGTCTGTCTTTCTTTCTTTGTTAGAACTTATCGATTTGTCCCTACTACAATGGGAATAATCACCCCTTAAAAGAGTGAAGGGCCACTGTGGCATTAGCAGATCATTACTAGGCAGAACAGTAATGCTTGTGAGAGTTCAGGGTGACAATGACAAATAAGTCTTGTCTGGTTTGAAAGCAAGCAAGATAACGGCATTGCCAATGACTGTGAAAACAAAGTAAGGTCTGCTGGTGGTATACTATAGGACTCACAGAATATTAAATATTCAGAACTATACACATCAACATTAAATTTAGTTGATGACAATTAACTGTATACTTTTAACTGAATCCATTGGGTTGATGTATTAAGGTATTTCATCACTCAAAACAAGGCTTTGAATGCCTTCAGGAAAGCTGTGATTTTATTTTTCCTTTCTTTAATATTAAACATTTCTGTGATAAGTATAAGAAACTTCATTGATGCTTTGTCAGGCCCCAGTCCCACTACAGCTTTCCTCGAAGAAGCTCTCTACCATCAGGGGAGCCCCTGTGACATTTGATGAACACTCAGTGCACCAAGGTAAAGTGTCTATAGAAATTACTTGTTCAGAAGCATAGGCAAGATTTTCTCCACAATCTGAACGACGCTGTAATATTTGATGAACACTAAGTATGCCCAGGTAAAGTTTCCATTATAACTGCATGTTCAGATGCAGCTACAAGATGCTTTCCATGATCAAAATGGCTTCATAACTTTCTATGAATATCCAGAGTACTTATAGGGAAAACTTGTACATCAACCCACACATTCAACAGCATCTAACATGGTACAGAACTCAGGTCTGAATGGTTCTTATCCACATGACAGAATGACTTTCTTTTCTTATTTTATACTTCCTAATATACTGATTGACATTCACACTTTAAGACTCATTTTTCAAGAGAAATGTTTCTCTAATGCTTGTACTGTCCCCTGGCCTGCTTCATTTTATTTTAACTGGATCAAAATTTATGATTTTTGATCCATAAGTGTTGGAGAAACTTAAGAACCATCCCCAATCTCCCTTTTCCTTAAAGGACATCAAATCAATGTCCTTTGATGCAGTCTCATATTTTAGAGGAGATTCAGAAATGATCTGAGAGTCACACAATTGACTTAATGGTTGAGTAGAGGACTATTGACCACAACTGAATATCCCGAATATACAGAAGCTCATTTTCTTTAAACAATATGGAAAGCTGCCCATGTATTTGCTCAGCATGTCAACATTGCTTGATTTGGGAGGGCCTGTCTTTATCCCAGGAACATTTAACTTCCTGCCTTTGAAACCTAATACTAAATTTAGTGACCTCTTCCACTTTACAGAGTGGTACTGCAGAGCATATCCCAAACGTAATCAGTTCTTTTCACAAAAGGCAGATCATCATGGATTTTGCTCAGATCATAGAGAAAGCATGAAGCAGCTCTGGCTGGGATCCTCCATAGACTGTATAGAATTTACTGAACCTGAGTAATCATCTCCTTTGTAAGAATGGAGTCTTAGAATGATAAATTCAAAGCAGTAAGCTGTCTTGTGTGGAAGAGCCTATTCCCAACAGCATTATAGTATCTGGAAATGAGAAGCTACATGTGACATGGCTTAGATGCTGCCATCTACCTCTCAGTAAAGTCATAGTCTTCTAACAGAGGCACAGGCAAAGTCTCTTCATGTTTCACTCTAAATCAGTGGTTCTCAACCTGTGGGACACGACCCTTTGGGGATCAACTGACCCTTTCACAGGGATCACACTCTAGATTTCATATATTTACATTGTGATTCATAACAATAGCAAAATTACAGTTATGAAATAGCAGTGAAAATAATTTCATGGCTGGGGGTCACAATATGAGGAGCTGTTTTAGGGGGTTGCAGCATGAGGAAAGTTGAGAACCAATGGTCTGAGTGTTCATAAATCTTCATGGGTTATACATCAGAATCTCAGCAGTACATAGATACTGAGGATTGAATGTTTCATTCCTCTTTTAGGAAGTAACAAAAAATGTCACTCATCTCTCCAGAAAAGATCCAGTCATATGACAGTTCCTCTGATCACCCGAATATGTTCAACTTTCTGGATTACTAGATCTAGAAAGTGATCAGTACCAAGCAACAGTCTGGCAAACTTAACAAAACTGTAGTGCAGTTTCAGTGTTCCATCTCCTGCCTAGAATTTGTTTAAATTTCTTGATAGCTTATTTCTTAGTAAATAAGAAATCATGCTACAAGAATGCAATACCTACTTTTGATTCCACTGTGGCCAAATATCTGACAGAAAAAAAAAAACAAGACAAAACACAAACTTGAGGAAGGAAAGATTTACTTTGACTTGTGATTTCAGAGAGTAGTTTCCTCTCATGGTTTTGTGGTCTCATGTGCTTGGACAGAACATGATAGAGGTAGGGCTTCTGGGGTAGAAGAGCTGCTCACTAAATGGTGGGTGTGAATGAACTGGGGACCAGAGCTAACCTTCAGAGGTTTCTCCAAGACATAGTTTTCATACTTGCTAGGATCCATAAAAATTGTACACAACTCCCCAGTAATGCTACATGCAGAGGACATTGTTTTGAATATATGGGCCTGTGGGGAATATTTTATGCTCAAACATTAACAATTAAAGGAAATTAGAATTCTTTGATAAAGCCTATCACATTCCCTTTTTCTCATTTTCATTTAATGATGTATGGACCTTTGAAAAGTTTTTGAGGGACCAACATAAACATAATTAGGAATATATATCTACCAAATTTAGAGTCCTAACTCTTCAGCTAATACATGGGCTATTTGATGGTGTTATTTAATAAAGGACACAAAAGTATCACAAAGATCAAGACTATAATAATTTTCTTTCATTATAAAGAATGACTAATCTATTTGTAAAATGTTATTTGATTTGCTCATCACATGGCAGCTCAGCCCTTTACTTGTCACTAATCAACAGAAATAAAACAACAACTAAAATTAAAAAAGCAACTACTCCTTCATTTTTCAAATTAATTTAATAATACAATAACTTAAAAATACTTATTATTGTCTTTCTGTGTTTGTAGCATCTTGAACAATACCCTTTAGGCTTGATATGTTAGTATCAGGATTACTAAATTACTGAATATTCAGTCAAAAGAAAGATCAAGTATATATGAGGTATTTTTGATAGATCACTATGATGGAATAAATTTGCATTTAGAATCAACTAAGAGACATGCCTGCAGGTGGATATGTAAGATACGAACTTTGAAACATGAATTGATGTCCTCTGTTCTGCTCACAAGAGAACCCTGGTAATATAGGGGTTAAAGCCAACATCACATACATTTAGATTATGTTTTAGGAGTTAAACAGTGATTATGGCTCATAGGTGTCTTAGACTAAAGAAGAATTGGTTGTTCTTAAGCTGAGGGATACTAAGCTCACTCATAGGAAAAGTGTTGGTATAGGAATGGGTTGTCTTTGGAACACAACGAATATATATAGGAAGCAAATAAAAGGAAACCTAATGAATATTACTATATGACAAAACATCTTCCTAGTCCCCATAGGTATCTAGAAATCTACTTTGTGAGCTGCACTTCTCATTGGCTCTGCAGCTGGAAAAGCCTGAAGGACTTCATGTCTTATTTATATGCTTCCCTAAGGTATCTAAGTGTACAATTCCCTAAGTAGGTAAGCTCCATGATTCTCAGTTTACTATCCACATAAAGAATATACCCTGAGATGATAGAGAGAAGAGAGTGTAGAAGCAAAAGGTGGCTTAAAGGGAAACCTATTCCTATCCTTTTACTGCTGAAACAAATGCTATTAACTACCAAGAGTAATGTTGCCACGACACAGACTGGTGCTTTCGACAGTTTCCCCTTCCTACCCTCTTATTTCTTCAGCTGCTTCAGTTATAGTTTTGGTATTGAGTATTTTGTGGATTCTCATTTTTCAGACTCATGAGGCTGACTGCTACTTTCTGTTATTACTCACTAAAAAAATATTTCTCTACCATAAACATGTCCATCACTTAAGGGTCCTTGAGTAGGAGAAAATGAATAGCAGTAGAGCTTCTAGCAGACATTTATCTGGAGAGTTATTGGTGAGGTAAGTACAGATGACAAACCACTCTGTGCTAAGTGTGAAAAAAAAGAACTCCCGACTGTTTCATAAAGACAGAAGGGAACTGCTCCCTTAATGGAAAGCTTTATTTCCTATTTATAGCACAAAGCGAGTGTTTTGCTCCCAGCAGTGGTTTGTAGAAAGATGGCCTGAAGCATTCCATTTGGAATCTATAGAATCTAGGTTAAAAAAAAAAGAAGCTTGGAGCTTTGCTCCAGAGGAGCTCAGGGACAACCATTATGGTTTTCATGTGGTACAACTCCATTTAACACATTTCATTATTTTCCTGTCTTAGTTTCCTTTGTGATTTCTTCTCTGGTAGTTGATTTCACTGACAAGGGTGGGATATCCAAGTTTTATTTTTGTTGCTGCAATAAAATATCCTGACCAAAACAACATGATAGGGGAAGGAGAACTTGGTATAAAGTTTCAGATTATAGTACATCATTAATGGAAGTCAAAGAAGGAACTCAACAGCTGGTAACATTGCATTATTGCATTCATAGTCAAGAGCAGAGGGGAAAGAATGTTCCCATGATGCCTGCTTGCTTCCTTGCTCATATTCAGATATATATATGTATATAAATATGTGAGGAATGTATACGTTTATTATGGTAGTTTAAAGCCAGTCTAGTTGTCAAATTATTGTTTCTGCTACTACTGTCTGCGTCTTCTTTCCAAATAGTTAGGGGAGTAAAAGTCTAAGTAAAGACCACGGATTAAAAAGTTAGACATAAAACTAACCAAAAATGTGGAGAGAAGATAAACAGTAAGACCTTTAAGACCCAACCATTCCAACAAACTGCAAATTGTAGAATAGAAACACAAAAACATCTTAAAGAGTAAGTCTGCCAGTTAAAGAAACGGAAAACATTATCAACAGAAATAATTAAGCAGAGGAAAGAATATCAGGGATGTAAGACAATCACGAAACTATTATATTCAGATGCCAATAAAGAAAACAATAGTTTAGTATACCCAAAGCTCGCAAGTAGGCTGCAGCATGAGGAACTCTTTTTGTTATGAATCTACAAAGTAGAAGACAAAAATAAGATTAAAAACTATGTAATAAAATTATATAATAAAATCTCCCAAATTTAAGGAAAGATATGTAAAATGACAATGCTGTAAAATGAAGATTTAATATTCAAAGCCACAAGAGAAAAAAGTCAACTTACAAAGGCAAATTCTTTAGGGGAACATCAGACTTGAAACTATGAAAGAATAAATAAGCATATCTGAAGTCTTGAAAGTAAATTACTATTGAAGCAAAACATAGGAAAGTATAAATAACATGATAGAAACAGATTAATAAATTGAGGTAAGTATTAATAATCCCATTCAGTAAATAATTAAACTTCTAAGACAAATAAGGTAAAGAAGAGAGAACAAGTTGTGTTTGAAGTAACTAGGAAAACATAAAATTATATGACTCAGCAAATATTTGTTAATAAAAAATATAAATGTTAATGATCTTGACTCACTAAAGGACAAAAACTAATCACCAGTTCCCTCCAAAACCAAGATTCATCTGTTGTTGCTTTCTACAGATTTCACTGAAAAGAACCACACAGACTTAAGATTTCAGGACAGCATACTATATAACATGAAAATAAAAGCAGGAAACACATGTGCAGAGTGATGGAAAATTTCATTTATCCAAATACATTTAAGAGGCTGGACCAAGTCGGGGACTCAGAGAAAACCACCAGCCCACTCAGCACTCTCTCTTGTTCCCATGCTCCACACCTTGAGGTTGCGGTTTTTTTGTTGTTGTTGTTGTTTCTATTTTGTGAGTTTTTTCCTACAGTAAAGAATAATAACTGTAATCTTTTGGAGATATCTTGGGATTATTTGACTCGTGTCTTCACCCCCTTTTTACGTGTTTAGTAACATATGGCACCCAATGTGTGTCAGGTGGACCAGTTCACCCCCTTTTTAGAATACCCTTTTTGGAATAGCCACATGTTGAATTGGGCACTGACTTTCCATTAATAGGTAGTTTAGTGTGAACTTACCCACACTAATAATAATAATAATGAATAATAGAGTGAATACATGTGAGCTATTATTTATGAAAAATTTACATTGGTATAGATTCTTGTGTATTGATACAAGTTCAAATTATATTTGTTATTTCTGTTTACAATATTTGCCTATACAAAGTTATTTTGTCAGATTGTATGTTTTCATGTTTCTCCCTGTTTCAAACATTTTGTATATTGATATAATTTTTAGGATATATTTATCATGTTGCTTTATATATTTCTACCTCTGATTAAGATATGTATACATTGTTTACATTTTGAGGTCATTATCTTCATTTACTACACAGTTGTTTACAGATTATTTAATATTCTAAAATAAAATTTTAGTTTTTAATTTATATAGGTACTAAGTATTATAGTTCAATAGTCATTCATGTTTGTTATACTTATAGTCAGATTAATTAGGTTCTTTAGATATATAGAGATTGTATTCTACATATAGCTAGATAATCTTCAACTACTTCAAAGATCTGTAAAACAAAGCATTTAAATAACTTAGGGTTTAGTTGACATAAAACACAATTACTAACAGCACCAATCTATTCCCTAAAAAATGTTAAGCACCAAAGACACTTCACTTAAAGTTTATTTTCTTCTCGACACAACTGACATTTGGTCAAAAAACTGCCCATTACTCAACCACTGACAAACTACATGTATGGTATCTGGACTAAATAAGCAAGATACAACAACAACAACAATAACAACAACAACAAGACTGTCAAACCTTGCCCAAACAGGGTAAAATAGTTCTAAAAATTTTCCTGCCTCTAAAAGTGATCTGTCAATTACTCTAGGTCTTAGCCAAAGTTGGTTGTTTCAACACTGCAAATGAGACTTTGCATGATTGCTAAGGTAGCCAGTTGTTTCTGTCATAGACTGCACATTTTGGAAGCTGCTTAATTGCACTTCCTGCTTATCAAGTAACATTATCTATCTTCTCAGGCTTTCAATGGGGTTAAAGATTAGTTAGTTGTAGTTACCTTCTTCTTATAATTTAGTGAAGCCATTTCCAATCCAAAAATTAGACTCCTTCAAATAAAATGTTTATTAAAACATTAAACACATATTCCTTGCTTAATATTGTTTATGCTGGTTATAATCCTAATTTCATACTTGCTATCTGTTCCTAGTGTATATAGTTTTGTATTGGGTTTGAAACTCTCTTATTTAAACAAAAAGGAGAGGTGATAGGGAACCTCCTTCAGCCAATGACCTTTAAGAGGTTGGACCAGGTTAGGTTGTGACCTTTTGAGTACCCAGAGAAAACTGCTGACCCTCACAGTGTTCTCCCTTGTTTTCAATCTCCACACCTTGTGGTTGGATTTTTTGTTCCTGCTGCATGAGATTTTCCCTTACAATAAAGAATAATAACTGGAATCTTTTGGAGCTACTTTGGGATTATTTGACTTGCATCTTCACTCCCTTTTTATGCATTCAGTAACAGCATAGCTATTCTCGTATTCAACAAACAAGAAATTAAATAAATATACTGCAAAATGTAAGCATCACCATATATTAAGAACACCAAATATAAATATATATTTCTCAAAATGTTGGTACTTCTAAAGTCATAAATTGTTCTGACCATTTGGATTATAAGCACATATAATTTGTGTTTCTCTCTATATAAAACATAAACCTATTCTGATACCTGGTAAGATAATTAAATATATTGTCTGTACTTAAACCACAAAATCTAAGATTTGCTTTGAATGTAGTCAATGTTTTGTCAAACACTGTAACTTAAATATTGCTTTAGAAATTAAATATTTCTTTAATCAATTCTTCACCACATTGACCCATAATCACCTACACCTTGGCCTATAGTTCAAAGGAGGACAACACATTTGACTCTTTGATACTTCATCATTTCTATGTCATGATGGGGCCTGATAGACTGACAGAAGGATTATTTGACATTCTAGGAGAGTATATCATTTCATGACTTATTATTTGCTCATAATGGATGTGACTGGATTAAATGACATATTAATTGATGGTGTACTCATCATTAAAAATAGCAATAGTTTCTGTCCAGATAAAACAAAACTCAACACATGCTTTCAAAAGTTGGAGTTTTGTGTTCTGTGGGACATAAATCAGATTTGTCACTAGCTATAAAAATAGCTATATAATTTTCGCAATATGAAGTGCATTTATCTTAAGGTCTTAGTATTACCAGTAGGTTATTTTTTATTCATTCATTAATATTTTCATGAAAATTAACTTTTTAACTTTTGCAAATACTCTTGTAATGTCTGAACAATCTATCTTCCACATTTAACCTTGTTTTATGCTGTTGCTAGATGAACAAATTTCAATGCAAATCTCTCTCTCTCTGACAGTTGTTCTTTAAGATATTTACATTGTGTTTATCATCACCTTTAAGATAACATTGCTTATAATTTGGCTTCTATGTACTTGTTCAAATTTATCAATTAAGACAGTCTTTTTTAAGTTCTTTCTCAACTTAAATATGTTCATTTCTTTATCTTATTGAATTAGCTTGGACTTTTGAGTACACTTTAGAAAAGGAATAGTGAGATGATCGATTCACTTAAGTGTTCTGTTTTCTAAAGGGGTTTGCCACGTTGGATAAGTTCTATTTCTAACTTTCTCACAGTTTTTGCCATTACTTGATTGTTTATTATGAATTTATTGATCTACATATATAAATTTTCATTTGTAGCCTGTAGATATGATTGCTCATGTACTTTATTTTTCTATTGTTGCACTGATTTATAGACATGGACTAAACTGTCTTTGGTCCTGGTGAATGATTCTATTTTTAATATAAAGTGTTTAGTTTGTTTCTTGATGTTGATTGAGAATATCTGTATTTATGTCATGGGCAACTTTGGACTTCATTTATCTTATCTATATCTGGTTTGGTTATATATGCTTATTGGCCACAGAGAATGAACAATGATAAAAAAAAACTATGTGTAAAGCATGACATGATTTCTTCCCCAATGCTTTGTATAATTCACCAGTATCTGCAATAGAATTAGGAGTTTCTGTTTTGGAAAGGCATTAACTAGTGATATAATTTAATTTTCTTAATAGTACATACATAATTCATTATTATCCTTTCTTTTCTTTTGACAGGTTGTCTTTCAAGAAAGATTCATTTTACCTAGACTATCTGACCGGGAAAACAAATTTGTTGACAGTATTATTTGATTATGTCATTATCTTTTTCGGATATCAATATTCCACATTAAAAGATTTAATAATATGTAGTAGATAATGGAAAGAAATTTCTCACTAAAGGTAGGTAAGTACATCAAGCATTATTGAAATGTTCAGCATTCTTTCAATGTCTGCAGAAACAATGAATATCTTTAGTAAACAGTATGAAATGCTTGTATCTGGTGGAATTTTATTAACTCTAACTGATGGCTTATTTCCTGAGCCTTCTGGATAATTGAGTGTTGAGGTTACTAGGATATACATTATGATAATTATATATATACATATATATATATATAATAATTAAGAATAAATGCAATTAAGACAATATGTCAGAGCAGGGCCTTTAATCACAGTACTCGGGAGGCAGAGGCCGGTGGATCTCTGTGATCTTGAGGCCAGCGTGGTCTACAAGAGCTTGTTTCAGGACAGGCTCCAAAGCTACAGAGAAACACTGTCTCCAAAAAACAAAAACCAACAAAACAAAAGAGAGAGAGAGAGAGAGAAAGAGAGAGAGAGAGAGAGAGAGAGAGAGAGAGAGAGAGAGAGAGAATATGTCAGGAGTTAAAGAAGTGATTCTGTTGCTATTAGCACTTGCTATTATTGTAGAGGACATTGGTTCAATTCCCACCTTCTACAGAATCTCATAAACATATATAATTTCAGTCCCAAGGGATTCAAAATCCTCTTCTGGCTACCATAAGTATTATACACACACACACACACACACACACACACACACATATATATATATATATATATATATATATACGAACACATACACACACACAGAGGAGGAAAAACACTCACACACATAAAATAAAAATAAATATGCCAATTTGTTTGTGTTCATATAGTGTCAGCGACTAACTTTAACAAGGATCCCACTTATCAGAGTAGGGGCATCAGGAGTAGAAAAATACAAGAAATGAAGAGACCAGTTGAAGGATCATGGGCTACGTCCTTAGTTAAACATTCTGCTGCTAAAAGACTACAAGTAAGGCTCACGCCCTAGAACAAAACATTCTGTAGGCAAACCACTCCCTTAGTAGAATCCATTGTTATCTCCCTAAGGGAGTAAGAACCTAGTTGAGTCCTTAGACTTTTGTTTGAGGTTGAAATAGACCTACTTCTTAATACCTGACATACCATGCCTGCACATTAGTATTGTCTGAAGTGTTGAAAATAACCTTGAGAAAGCAGAACTCTGATCTAAGTCAGGGTGGAATGGAGCCTTGACCTTTGTTTGAGGTAGAAACAGAGCTACTTTTTAATACCTGAAATACCTGGTCTGGCTATTAGCCACACCTGTTGTCTGAACTGTTGACAATTACCTTGAAGGAACAGAAGTTTCAATTCTCTGATCTTTAGACAGTGTAAAATGGACCCATATATGGACTCTATCAATATAGCAAATAGCAACTAAATTCACCTTTTAGTATATTGATCCCAATACAGACACATGGACACAGATAAATGCCAGTGCATTCATCTGTCGACCACTGGCTACCACAAAATGTAGCATACAACAGTACAAACAGATCAGCACTGCTTTGAATAGCAAACTTTGGCAAGGTCTATCCTGAGATTTGGGGTTTGCTTTCTTTTTAAGCACTAATAAGTGTATCATTTTGCTGAAATAGTCCTCAATCATTAAGGACAAACAAACTTAACAACAGAGACAAATTTTTGTGTTCAGGAAAAAAAATGAAATAACTGTTTTGAATTTCGGTTTCTACAAGTTAATTGTCAAATAAGTACTAAAATGTATACATATAGAAGTTTTATAACTTTGGAAAATAATGTTTAGTAGGTACCAAAAATTTAGCAAAATGTTTCTCAATTCTAAGTATATTTGTCCTGAATCTCATGTTGCCTTTTGTTGCAAAACATTAAGAATAGCCTCATTTATAAGACAACGTAATCAAGAAAACAACAGAGATGCAATACACTGTGCTTTGTGGGAAAGCTATTTATAGGTAAGGCATTTGGCTAATGTGCTTGCAGCAAACTTGGCCTCATTCACTACTGGAAAATGGAATGCACTGCGGGGATTTGCTAAGCATTTTTTCTTCAGATTAGAAGTACTGCAAGCCTTGTAATATATGCAAATGATATTTGCGTGCTTTCAATCTTTAATGTTATAGTGTTGAAGGAATACAGCTACGACACAAACTAGATTGAATTTTATGAATATTTTATTAAGATAAAGTAGCCATGTCTTCTAATGCATACCTGACATTAGTTTTTATTGTCTCTGATTTCATACACATTAGTTCTTGCTATAAAAATAAAAAGAATTGTACAAAATAAAATTCCTTGGAGCTGGAGCCCTTTTAAAAATGTTTCTCTATTCTCTCTCTGTTTAAAAAAAAATCAATAGAAAACTACTGAATTTTTCAAACAAATTTTAGAAAGCAAAGAATTATAACACATTAAATTGTAGGAACCAAAATATAGTGTTACAAATTATAGGGGAATTTATGTAATAAATGATGCCAAATACATGCAATTATTTACAAAATTGCAGTCATGTAAGACTTGCCATGACTGGACTACGTGTTGCCGAATGGTTTTTATGGAAACTTAGTCAGTACGAAGGTCAGTGACAGTGGACAGGAAAGCCTAAAATACAATGAGAAAATTTTTTTGCTCATCAGTAATAGGTGAAAAACGCTGCAGAAAATCTGTTGTTTCTCAAGTAAAAATTGCTTCACAAGAACGTTCTTTACAGTAGAGAAATCAGGAGAGCTGTGATGGTGAATAGTGATTATAAATTTGATCGAACCAATAGTCCTAAGAGATTGGTAACACATAACTCAAGGCCTGCACGTCAGGATGCTTCTGGAAGGAATAAGATGATGAGAGTTCTGGTCAAATCAGTGGAATAATCCCCTCGGAATTCATAGCAGGAAGCATTTGGAGCAGGGATGGGGCCTTCCTGCAAGAATTAGCTTTCTGGAGAAATGTCCTGGGTGAGGGGAGGAGAGAGAATGCTTTGCCCTTGTTCCTTTGTGTTCTCTCATGCTGATTTTTCCATAGCAGAAACCTTCACCACATGTGGTGCTGTAGAGAAATTCTGCTTCTCACACCATGGGCCCAGAAACAGTCACCAAGAACTGAACATACCAAAACTATAAGCCATATTAAAAACATCCTTTCCTGAGCTGTTTTTACTGGCATTATTATGGAATAAATAGAAAAGTAACTAAAGGAAAGTCCATTTGTAGCATATGCCCAAACTGATAGAAAACATTTCTGTGAGTTGTACATACTAGAAATTCATTTGTGTGGTTCATGATTTGAGACATAAAATGGGTTCAAGAAATACAATACTACCTAATATTGTATTTTACAAAAATTAGTTGAATATT
Organism: Myodes glareolus; assembly: GCF_982192425.1. Classification (NCBI taxonomy): domain Eukaryota; kingdom Metazoa; phylum Chordata; class Mammalia; order Rodentia; family Cricetidae; genus Myodes; species Myodes glareolus. The sequence goes on from NC_142039.1 coordinate 11,438,190, forward strand.
AAAAATAATTACTGAAGATGACTTGGAATGTTCCCAACACACAAAAAATAATCTGAGATCGATGTGCCAATTATCTTACCCATTCATTACATGTTTATTGAAAGATCATACTTTACTCTAAAATATTTTCAGTAACTATCTGTCAATCCATATGGAAGAACTGTGTGAACATGTAACAATGAGACATGTCATTTTGCACAGGGGATATATTCTAATAAAGGATTATGGTACGTGTAATATAAAATTTCAAGAAACTGGGCTAGTATACAGGTGCAGATGAAGAAGAGAACAGAGTTAGATGGTCACATCTGTGTTACAGCTGAATGCCACCAAGAAGCTAATCAAATAAAAAAATTTTCCAAAGACACAGAGGAAATGTAAACTTAGCAATGTACTGGGGTAAGGGATAATTTCTCCTGCAGGTGATGGGTGTTCTGTGGATGTGGAGAACTCTGTCTTTAGCATGGTGTATGCGATGTCAGAAAGAGGAAGTAGGTCAAGTACATAATTGGGCAAGATGCCTGACATGCTCATGACATGACATACTCATCCATGGTCTTCATTGGTTATAAAGGCTGTCCTGCCTCAGCTTTGGCTTCACATCCCCAGTAATATTCTGGACAATATACATAGAATGATTAAATTTAATCATTTTAATTAAATTTAAATTTAATAATAATAGAATATAAAAAGAATATAATTTGTCTGGTTCTTTTTGTCAATCTCAATTTTCATTATAAATAGACTCATTACTTTCATTTAGGGATTTAAATCCCTTCAAAGTCTGACATTTAATCAGAATCTATAGGAACATTTTATTTCCTGAGTTACAGCCTTATATTTCCAATTCTTAACTTGTTTGTCTTCCAGACAATCCTTTGGGTGATATCTAAAATTCAATACACACAGAAATTCAGGTTCTTACTAACCTATGAACTTCTCCTAAGAGCACAGGAGGTTTTGTGTTCATTATGCTTATTCTGTCTCTCTCCCTTCCTTCTCCCTGTACACTCACCCACTTCTCTATCTCTGTCTATATTGCATAGCCACCAATGCATATTACTTCTACCAATTACTTTTCAAATAATACACTTCATCCCCCTACATTGCCTCCACTTCGGCAGGCATTATCAATTATCTGGAATAGTTCATCATTCATCATCATATGCCCTTCCTCTAATTAATTCCACACAATACCAGTTCCTATTATCTTTTTAATTAACAAATAAATTATATCACCTTCAATGACTCGAATGCTTTACTATTCTCTAAAGTCACAACATTCCACAGATCCCAAAGATCAAAGCTCATATTCTTTAAAGATGGCATTTAAGAGCTTCCACAGTAGATACTTATGCTATCTTTACAAAATCTAAAGACCCACAGAAGAAAACACACCATTTCCTAAACTTTACAGGATCTTTCTACATCTAACTCCTCATAGTCATTTCATTATGGAGTGGCCTCTTCCTGCTTTCTCCAACCATTTTCTCAAATTTAGCTGCAATCGTGTATAAACTTCTGTGACACTCTACTGCCACAGAAAGACATTTTTTCTACTTCTCTGTTTTCCAGCAGATGCTACATTCCCTGTATAACTACTCTTGCAGTAAACACTGGGGAATAAAATTAGTGATTTTAAGCTTTTCCAATTACTCTTACTTTATATGTGCTGTTAATGCTTTTGAATAAGTAAAGAAAGGAGTCAATACATAATGAATGAATGAATGAATGAATGATCTGGATTTTTAAAGAGACAGGAAGCAGGAGACCTAGTTCAGGTAAAGCTTAACACAGGTACATTCCTAACATTAAAATCAACTTTAAATCAAAATTAATAAGTGGGAGATAATAATTAAGATTATATATTTACAAAAGAAGACAAGTAAAAACTTCAATAAAATGAATTCTTTGACAATATTAATAAAATTTCTAAAACATTGCTTATAGAATTTGATATCTAAAACAAATGTAAATAGGAGACAAATCAATAGTAATACAAGATATTGCATATTCTATAAATTTTAAAAGGGCAATAAAGGATTATCCTGAGAATGTTTATAAAATAAACATAAATTAGAAAACTTTGGTGGAATAAACACATTTTTTCAAAACATATTTCTTCTTGTACTTCCGAGAGGAAACAGAAAGGTTGATAATGTGTATATTTTATACAAATTAAATCCATAATCAATAACTTTTCCACAGAATTTTGAGGGAAGAATTTAATGTTTTGTTTCTATCTGATATTTAAGTAAAAAAGAATAGGAATTTACTCTTTTATAAAGCACAAGAGTAAATTTGTTATATATTCTATGGAGTTAAAACTAATATTAACTTAAAGAGGAAAAGATGGTATAAAGAAAACAAAACTATTGGCCAAAATTTCTCAGAAACCAAGGCACAAAATCCTTCACTAATTTACAAACAAAATTTAATTATGAAAGATATGACAGTTCTTGACAAATTTTTTACCAAAATGCAAAAACTTTGTTCAAAGTCTATTAATATAAATAACTATACAAATCAACAAAAGGAAAAACAAGTGTTTTAGTAGATGTAGAAAAAGTTAAAAATTATAACAAAATTAGCATTTGAAATGGAAATATACCAGCGAAAACACTAGACTATATGTGCTAATGAAAGGTCCTGCATTCCTTAAACAATATCAGAAAACAATATGTGCTCATGATTTATGAGTTTCTATAGTCTAATACTATGGCAGCTTTAATTAGGAGAATCAAACACATTATCAGAATCTTAATAAAAATGCATCTTATAAATTACATGAGAGAATTTCTTATCTTTTGTGAAATTAAAGATTATTTTCCATTTCCATTAATTCATACCCTTATTGTTTTTCATTAGCACGGTCTAGGTCAAGATACAGTGGCAGCTTCAAGCAGTATAAAATCTAGTCATTGAGTTCTTAAGAATTTAAAATTAGAGTATAAATTAGTCTACAAACTCAGAAAGCTAAATACACTATATTTTAGGGGGTAATCTTATGTTTCATAGACAGATGGTCAATCAGTGTAACAATTCTTTAAATATAAGATGAAATTACTTTGGTATAAAATTTCTAATCACGTTGAGGTTGACAAAAATGGAGAAAATTGTGACAGAAACAATTTCTAACTTGGAGTTCTCTAGTTAGAATTTTATTGTGGATATTTAATCAATAGTGACTAACCATGTATTATATTTCATTACCACATTTCTTCTCGTCAATGATGTTATAAGCACAATCCTGATCTTCCAATAGAAAATGTTTAATGTCACAGTGCATGCAATTCCCCTTGTCAATTATTTTCATACCATGACAGAGATTGTTAACTACCCTCTTTATGTGCCTTCTGGTTCTTTTTAAAAAATTCAATTTATTCTGCATACCAACCACAGTTTCCCCTCCCTTCTCTCTCTTCTCTTCCTGTTTCTCTTCCCCCACTTCCTTTCTATCCACCCATACATTCCTTAGAAAGGGTAAGTCTTCCCATGAGAGTCAACAAAGCATAGTTTATAAGGTTGAGGCAGGACCAAGCCTTTCCCTCCTGCATCAAGGTTGAGCAAGGCATCTCACTATAGAGAATGGGTTCCAAAAAGCAAGCTCATGCACAAGGGGCAGATCTTTGTCCTCCTGCTAGGGACCCCACAAATAGGCCAAGCTATACAACTCACCCACATACATAGGGCCTAGGCTGGTCCCATGCAGGTTCTCTAGTTATCAGTCTAGGGTAGGTTAGTGGCCATGAACTCAGGTTAGCTATCTCTGTGGGTTTCCCTGTCGCAGTCTTGCTCATATAGTCACTCCTTCCTCTCTTCAATTTGGTGTGGGAGAATTGTCTGCATTCTGTCAATCATGTTTTAAATAAATACTGATTGGCCAGGCAGGAAGTATAGGTGGGAAAAACAGACAGGAAGTAGAGGTGATGCAATGAGAACAAGAGAATTCTGGAAAGGAGGAAGGCGATTCTGCCCACTTCTGCCCAGACACCGAAAAAGCAAGATGTGAGCTGCCCTGCTGAGAAAAGTACTGAAACATGTAGCTAGCATAGATAAGAACAATGGGTTAATATAAGGTACAAGAGCAAATAAGTAGCATGAGCTAATGGGCCAATCAGCTTTATAATTTATAGAGATCTCTGTGTGATTTTCTGTTGGGGCTTGCTGGTTGTGGGGTACTAGGCAGGACAGATACATCAATGTTACATGTTACATCAATTGGATTCCCTGAGCTCAACCCAATGTTTGACTGTGGATTTCTGTATCTGGGTCCATAATTTACTGAGTAACGGTTCTGTGATGACAATCAGGGCAGTCACCCTCTGATTACAGGTACCCTCTCCACAATTGCTAAGAGTCTTAGCTAGTGTCTTCTGATTCTGATTTACAATTTTCAGCTGAATTCAAAGCTGCTCAGAGCATATAAAGTATCTCAGAATGTTCTACTGTGATTCTGTGACTTGATTCTGGTTAATTTCAAGTTTCAATAGTCTTTTGACAACCTCCAGAAATGGTTTTTATACAAGAGCTTCATGAATTTTTCCAATCATGACCATGTCTCACTTGTAAAACAATCTTTCATGAGCCTAGGTATTCACGTATATAAAACACATATAAATAAAATGTTTACTGATAACCACAGGAAATTTATTCCTAAACAACTTTTGTTAAACATATTAAAGGCAAAGCACATTTTGATGCTAACAAGGTGTATATGCTTATTTAATTTTACATAAGGAAATGAGTCTTGGCTGAAATTTTGATAGCTTCAGAATTTAGAGAATTGTCAACAGTTTTCAAACTTGATTGATATTTTAATTTTATAGTCATTAATGTTTAAAATGCCACTTTCCAAAAATACATGTTTAAGACCATGTCAGAGATTATTAGAAAGTTTTGCTGAGACCAACACAAAGTTTGTTTAATGATTTTTTTAATGAAACTCAAACAACAGTTAAAATACTTGAACACACCACAACCCATTTATATACTTACTACCAATTTACTAAGCTCAGAAATGATGATAGAAAATATTTTAAAATTTTGTTGTCATTAGACTATTATGCTTCTTCATAGCTAAAACCATTTTACATAGAATGAAATCCCTGCCAGTTATAACACACAATAGTTAAGGGTCTGAGTTCAAGTGGTTCTGGCAATTTGTTGCTGCTATATGCTGTTAGAACGTGCTAATTGAAACACATCTTTGTCATGTGTTCTGAATCAAAGATGCAGGGGAGACTTACGTGATCATGGCCAAGAACTGCAGGAAACATCAGACATTGACTATATGTTCGATCATTTAATTTTTAGCCTTGTGTATTTAGAAACCTTTTACTGTTGCTGAAATTTTTCATGACTTCCACTTTCATTTATATGATCTCATATGGCGTTATGATCCACAGTTTAAATAGCTATGCCTTAGATTATAGCTGATGCTCAGCTCTGAGCCACTTTCAGAAACCCATTCACACTTATTGCTATCTGGAGGGTTCACACTGCTGCCTTGTACCATGTGGATGATGGACTGTAAAGGACTGTTGACTTAGCTGAGTCTCGATGCCATAACCTACCAGTTAGCAACCATCTGAACACATAACCATATGTGTGTATACGTGTCTGCTTCTATTGATAGGTTACAAAGGAGATAACAGAAACCGCTTATATAATAGTAAATTATAATACAACTGTCTTAACTCTGCAAAAAAACTTCAGAAAACATGTTCCCTAGGCTTTTCACAACACAGAACAGCTTACTGTAGCTATTGTACTACTGGGATTCATATCAATCAACAGAATTTTAATGTGAACATTTATCAAGTAGATTGTTAAATTCAAATTTTTAATTTATCTGACATGGGTTATAGTATTAACATAAATTGAATTTAAACTTTACACACTGGCAAGATTTTATAATATTATATCTATGATATTAAAATATATTCTGTATTACAAAACACTGAGTTTCTGAGCCTGTATTTTACTGGACTGTGTATAATTCTTAAATTTCTAAGGCATTTAGAAAGCAGTAATGCATTTAAATATGCAATTGGAGTCATTGAAAACATTTAAAAAGTAGCTAGAACACGTACACATTAAAATGAGCTTTCTTTGGGAAGGCGATAAAGATGACAAAATTATAGTCTTTTGAAATAGCTGCTCAAGCAGTTTCCCAGGACAAACAGTAATTTATGCTAAATGAACAATAACACACAGAATTCCATTCAGTTCAATTGTTTTTTTCACTATTTGAAATGAAGAGAAACAGACTAGTTACCAATTGTTTTGACTTGGTAAGTGTGTGCTCTTGCATGTTCTGTGAAAATCTAACCAGTAGAATAGTCCAGTCTCTATTTCCAAGCTGACCTATATTTTCACTCTAAATTCTGGGTTGTATCTGCTAAACAGTGTGAAATTGCTGTGATAGCATTCATGAGGAGCATCCTCCTTTCCCTTTCTTGATATTTCAGAACACCTCTGCCTACTAAATACAAATCCAATGGGCGTTAAAAGGTTCTCCATATTATTGCGTAGTAAATATTGCAATAAAAAGTTTCCTAGTGAATTTTAGGTGATGTAAATATATTTTATAGTTTAAATAGTATAATCAAAACATGGGAAAAAGTAAAATAAGTCATTTTACGAAGCTTCAGTGTTAAAACTAAGATTGTTCTACCAGGCAAACATTAACTCAAAAATCATTCCACAGTACATATGTATATATAAAGTAAACATGTTTCAGCCACACCTCTGGAGGAAACTTCCAACTCTGCAGAGGCTAGGCCAGCATCCTGAACCCTAGTTAAGACAATCCCTTACCCCATCTGTGCTGTCCCAGTATAATTCCAACTGCCTTTCCTCTCCTTATCACCATATACCCATACCTCTAGCAGAGGCCTTCACTCTATCAGAGGACAGGCCAGCTCCCAGAAAACCTGAGACAAGGCCAGCATCTTGAACCATAGAAGCCAGGCCAACTCATTGAAAAGAGGAATTAGCCTCCTACCCAAACAGAAGCCAGGCCAGCGTCTGAACCTCAGAGGACCCCTAGCCAGATCATAGGCCACAAATATACATAGCCAGAACTTCAGCCCCAAATGTGGTCAGCAACCCCTCGCTAGACCACAAGCCATCTAGGCCTTCAGAAGTCCAGCCCCTAATGTGGGTGGAGACTCAACTCCCATGGAATCTCAGGCTATGGGATCAAGAACACCATAGAGGAAACAGAAACAAAGGAAGGAAACACTCATCCTACAAAGATAAACCCAGAAATGGTCACCTAGACCATAATTACTCCTAATACAGAAGACTAAACACAAGTAAGAACACAAACAGAAACAGCCATGGTAACCACTGGAGACCAGCCTTCCCACTACTGCAAGCACTGAATATTCCAACACAACCAAAGCACCAGAAAATTACATTAAAACCAACTTCATGATAATGATAAAGATCTTTAAAGAGGAAATGAAAACACCCTTAAAGAAATAAAAAAAGATAACAAACATACAAAAATATCTAAGAAATCAACAAATCCCTTTAAAAATACCACAATCAGTTGCTATAATGAGTATTGAAATAGAAGCAATAAAGAAAACACAAACTGAGGGAATTCAGGGAATGAAAAATCTGAGTAAGAAAACATAAACTACAGATTCAAGCATCACTGTTGTGGGATATTTGTACACTGTTGAATATAAATTACTCTGATTGGCTTAATAAAGTGTTGAATGGCCAATGGTTTCTAAAGGGGTATAGGTGGGACTTCCAGGCAGAGAGAGGAAGGAAGAGGAGATAAATGAAGTGCACAGGAGATGCTAACAGGACATGGAGGGAGTCAAATATGCAGAATAAAAGAAAAGTAAAAAGCTATATGATAAAGCATAAAGTAATAGAAGCAGATTAGCTTAAGTTATAACAGTCAGTGGGACAAACTTAATGTAAGGCTGAATCTTCATGTCACTATTTGGAAGCTGTCTGGTGGAACAGAAAAAAGCTTGTTATATATGGTGTCCAATGTTGGGCACAGAAAGCCACCCAGGACCTGAAAACATCAAAAAAAAAAAGTCTTTTAAGAGGACTTGCTATCTAGCACATAAATGGGGATTATGAGCAGTAGATGGCATGTTACTGGGTGACAGAAGTGCCTACAAGAGCTAGGGCAGAGAGATTGGCTCCAGGCCAGGCCTGTAGGCCTGAGGTTCCACTGTCAACAAACCAAAGTGGGTTGAGCCAGCATCCAGGTCATGCTAAGAGGTACTATGTAGCAGAAGGCCTAGCTATTACTTAGTAGATTAAGGCTTGGATCACACAGTCAGAGAAGGCTGCAGACTCACAAAAATTCAGGTCCAGGTTTAGAAAACTTCTAAACAGGTTACAGTGTGTTTAAATATGTGCCTAGATGCTTCAGAAAAGAAGAAAATGATATAGACAGTAATTGAAAAATAAACTGTTTAAAAATAATAGTAAAGTCTTTAATGAGAGAATAAAGTAATATAAGAAAAATAAGCCACATAAATATGGGAAATACAGAGAGTGTCAAGATATACAGTCTGGTTATACAGTGAAAACAGACTTATGAAGTTAATAGATGACTTTGGCCTGCTCAAACAAGAAACCAAAAAATCCTCTTTAACTGACGTATGCATATCACAGATTATATACTTATATTAATGCAGATATTTATGTTACCTTTAAAGGCTTATGTACTTTCAGAAAAAAAAAGTGGACCAGATGCCAATGAAACCAAGTTTACCTGGCTGGACAAGGACCAGGTGGATCAGAAAACTCAGTCATCAAATGGTGCCAAACGTGTGGATGACTGCATTCATATAAAGTCTGACAGAGCTTGGGAAGTAATTCTAGACAGAAAAGAATAGAGTTAAGCATGGCTTACTGATAGCAGCATTTTCTCAGGTGGGCTCTACTTGCTAGAGGCAAGTGCTCTCATTTAAGAGAGGCTCCCTGACTCTGCTTTAGCTGCAAAACCTTGCAGCTCTTTAAAGAGGTCCTACCATGAAACACTTAAATGGTATTGATGAGGAGCTGACTGCATGCTTTCTATTGGTAGCAGAAACCTTGAAACACCATAAAATTGTGGCAGTAAACATGGCTCCAGCCAGTACCTTAGCCATGAGGCTGGAATCTCAGAAAGCTAAGAAATGGGTTGGATCCGGTCGTCAAAGCCACAGCTTTAATCCTAGCCATATTGCTTAGCAAATTGAAGACGCATGTGGTCAGAAAAAGAGAGAGATACAGTAAAAGAAAGATTCAAAGTCAAAGAAAACCTCAAAATGTTTTACACTGTGTTGAAAATATATGTAGGCTTGGGAGAGAAAAGAAAAATGTTAAAAAGTCTTTAGGAAAGAGAGTAGTTGGGTGTGGTGGCACACACCTTTAATCCCAACACTTGGATGACAGAGGCAGGCAGACCTGTGTGAGTTCAAGTCATGGTAGTACACACCTTTAATCCCAATGCCTGGGAGGCTGAGACAGACAGATCTCTGTGAGTTCAAGGTGTGATAGCACACATCTTTAATCCCAGCACTTGGATGGCAGAGGCAGGTGGATCTCTGTGAGTTCAAAGACAGCTTGGTCTACAGAGGGAGTTCCAGGACAGCCAAAAATGTACAGAGAACCAGTCTCAAAGAGTAAAAGTAAAAATAAAAGAAATAGAGGTTAAAATAAAGCCACATAAAGATTAAAAATACACAGAGTCTGTATACTGTATGTTATTATGTTCTCTTTGAATTGTTTGAATGCCAAGGAAGGAGCAACAGCTGCTAAAAGATATTTGCTTATAAATGATGCTGAATTAATCCAAGATAGGTATTTTGAAAATACCTTGACTTCAAAATTGAAGTCAAAAAGTATGTTACTTTGAAGAAGAGATTTTTCTTTTGTTTCCACAGGAAATGAGAGTCTGTGGATTCATTTTGAATTAAGAAAAATCAGGTTTGATCAAGGAAGACCACCTGAGAAATCTCCGGTAGGAACAGATGGCCCAGATGTCTTAGTTCTACATCCAGAACAGATTCAAGACTGCTGCCTGAGATGATCAAGACTCACAGGATACTCCAGTCAGGACTTGATCATAATTCTAAATTTTCTTTAGGTTCCCATAAGATTTTCAGTACCCCCAACTAGCAGGAAGTAGCCTGGAATAATATGCCCACATTCCCAAATAATGGATTATGAATATTTTCCTTTGTATAAAAAAAAGAGGGAGAAGTGATATGGGACAATTCTGTATTCTATCAATTATATTTTAAATAAACGCTGTTTGGCTGATAGGCAGGCAGGAAGTATAGGCAGGACAACCAGACAGGAAGTAGAGGTGGGGCAAGGAAAACAGGAGAATTCTGGGAGGGAGGAAGCCCATTTTCTGCAGTTGTGAGAGATCATGGAAGAAGCAAGATGTGACCTACCCTGCTGAAAAAGATACTGAGCGATGTGGCTAATATAGAAAAGAATAATGGGTTAATATAAGTTATAAGAGTTAATACGAAGCCTGAGCTACTGGGACTATCAGTTTATAACTAATGTAGACCTCTATGTGATTTCTTTGGGACTTGATGACTGAGGAAACCAAGCAGGATAAAGACCAGGTGGGAAGGAAAACTTAGTCAACAGCCTAGGTTATCCCACCTCTCAGAATAACACTGTTGTGGTTTTCTCAAAATTCTGCATTTAGAACATCTTTAAAGCAACTAGCTGAGACATTCCAACCTCACAGACTATTCAGCCAAGACTTCAGATAAGCTCTACAGCTTCACATTACACAGAGACTAAACAAAAATAATAGAACTAACTTTTGAGGGGCTTGACCACTATCCAAATTTTCTCAGGGTCCCCTAAAAATGCTGACATCCCCATTCAGAAGAAAACAGTTTAGAGAATATAGCACCTGCATTTCTCAGAGGTGAGGTGGATTGGTTTTGGTTATTCAGTGGTTTATAAACATTTGCCATCATTTAGGCAGATTGGTTATAATTCCTATTGATAACTGTCAGGAAAAAAGCTGAACAAAGGAGAATAGATTCAGGGATCTCTTTCTGAAGGAAAAAGGGGGGACATAGTATAGACATGTTAGGATCAAAAGCTGAATTGTTGAATTTACTTTCGAACAACTACTGGTTTTAATTAATTGACATTGGTATGGATTTTTATAGACTGATACAAATGTAAGGTAATTTTTGTTATACTATATATGTACATACACACACACACATATATATATATATATGCTTCTACTCTTATTTAAGATATTGTATCTGTGCAGTTTGCTTAAAAGTGTAATCTAAAGTTTAAGTCATTGATAGTTTTTTAGGGTACTAAAGAAAGAGAAATTGGTAGTCAGTCATCTATAACAATCAAACTTGTAGTCATGTTAGATATGTTTTCAAGGTCACACAGAAATATATTTTACATAGACAGATGGTCTTCAAACACTTTAGAGACCTAAAGAACATGGAATTTAAAATGGTATGTTCACACTTCTAAGTGTATATTAGCTGTAAAGGATAACCATGATATAATACACATACCCCGACAGGCTAGCCAACAAGGAGGGTTCAAGTGGGACCCTTGGATCTCACAAGAAAGGGGAACTAGAAGAGATTTCATGGGTGAACTGTGGGCAACTGAGAATGAGAACATGAGGGATCAGGGAGGGGTGAAGAAAGGGAAGAGTCCTGAAAAAGTCAACTGGAAAGTGGCTCATTTTAATTAGTGTCAGGCAGAAATATGGTGCAGGTGAAACTCCCAGGAATCTACATGGATGACCCCAGCTAAGACTTCTAGCAAACTGGGATGTATAACCTGAATTGGACACTACCTGTGACCAAGAAAAACTATCAGAGGACGGATTGAGACACCAACCCAGCCACATAACATTCAACCTATGTCCTGCCTACGAAATGTAATGGGGTAAGGGTGACACAGAGATTGTGAGAGTGGCCAACCAATGACTGGTCAAACATTAGACCTATGACATGAGAGTGAGTCCACCCTGACTATTCTGGGGGCACCAGGATTCAGAGCCTGGAAGCCTCAATGACCTAGGATAGAACCAAAAACACCTGGAGAAAATTCAATGTAATGATGCTTAAAGAGATTCTACTATATTCATAGTTTAGTGCCTAACCCAGTAGTCATCAGATAGGCTTCATTCAGGACCTGGAGAAAACAGATGCAGAGGCCCATGGTCAAACATTAGGCCAAGTTCAGGGAATCCTGCTGAAGAGAGGGAGGAAGGATTGTAGGAGCCAGAGTGGTCAAGGGAATCACAAAAATGCCCCCAGAACCAACTAACCTGGACTCATAGGAACTCACAGAGATGGAACTAACAACCAGGGAATCTGCAGGGGACTGTCTTAGGCCCTCTGCATATGTGACAGTTGTGTAGCTTGGTCTTCTTGAGGGAGTTTCAATAGTGGGAGCAGGGGCTGTCTCTGACTCTTTTTCTGACTTTTGGGTCCCTATTCCTGATACAAGGTTGCCTTTCCCAGCCTTAAGACAAGCCAAAGCATATAGTCTTACTACAACTGGATATGCTATGATTTGTAGATTTCCATGAACTGCCGGCCATTTTCTGAATATAAAAAGATGGTGCAGGGGATGTGGGGGCAGAGAGAAGGTTGAGGGGATGGGTTAAGAGGAGAAGAGGGAATGGAATTTCAGTCAGGATATAAAATAAATAATTATTTTTAAATGGAAAAAGTCTTTCATCTTCCATATCCACACCATGCACAGCTAAGTATGGCATTAACATCTGTGACTCTCAAAAATCTTAAAAGTGTCTCTAAGTTTAAATCCTGCAGTCCCTGGTTTATTTTCTGTCTCTTTTATCCTTCAGTGGTTATCATGTCAATCTACATCTGAATCTTTACTATGACTTTTCCACCATTTTAAGTAACAGATCATAAATTAAATCATGACAGTCAATAAACACATATTTTAAAGATTTTACAAGAGCTGTTTCGTTGCAAAGAACATGATGTTCAAAGATCTGACATCTGCTCTTATTAATGTAGAGAGAAAAGCAGGTAGACTCTGCTTTTAAGAAAATTCTCTCATATATAGTTAATTTTATAATGTCTCCAAAGTAGGAACAAAAGGACAGAAAAGAAGAAAGTAGCACAAAACACTGAACCCCAAGCATTGCTGATGACATTATATAGCATTTCCTCAGTTTTCAATGGCTCACTCGGATTTTTTCAGATCTACATTTTATAGAAGAGAAAAATTAGAATTAGAGAAGTGAGTTTGGCACACAAGGCTAACAAGCAGTGCTGAGATCCAAGGGCATGTCTCTACCTCCGGACACATTCATTTTACACTGAACATCATGTGCAGTGTACAACAGATTATCATGTCATGTGCAATCAGAATTTTGAATGATTCTATGCCTGCATCCTTATCAGGGAGAAGCAGCATTTTTGACTATAGGCAAATATTTCAAAGAAATGAATAATAGATGAAGCATTTCATAACCATGTTTATGCTAAGACCGAAGCATTTTTACTATGAGTTAATATCAACAAAAAGACAAATAAGGGTTTTCAATATTTACAGAAAAAGACAAAAACAAAAAAACAGCTCTAGTCATGTCAAATATATGATTTACCTAAATCTGCTTTACACTTTTATTGTAATGTGTATATCCTAAAAGAAATTTATTATGGAACTTTATTTGGGAAAAGCAAAAGTGTGTAAACCCAAAGCCATAAACAGGTATTCAAAATTTATCCCCTTCTTTTATTATATTAGACTTCATAAAATATCTATTAAAAAGATGAAAATAATAGTGGCTCAATATGCACCAGGGCATTTCAAAGAAGAATGAATAGTGGTTGCCTTTTTTCCATTAAATTTCATTTAACAACTATTTTTATACTTTTTCATTTAGCAATGACTAAAACTGCTTTTAAATAAATCCCTCAAATAATATTTCAAATCACCAAGGGATAAATAATAGCATCACTTTGGTAATAAAATCTTTGGTTTCTTTTGATCACTGCTTCTAGATTTGGTCCAATTGCATCTTCATAAGGAAACATGCTATCTTTATTCTTTTGCTTTGTTTCATTTTATTTTTTTGAGTGGATGGTTCCTTTGGATTACAAATTATATTCCATCATCAAGGGAAGACAAGAGGTGCTCATGGGAGCTAGCGGGGTGAAGGTAGGTACTGAAGCAGAACCAGAGAGGGCACTGCTTACTGGCTTGTTCCCATGACTGCCAGAGAGGGCACTGTTTATTGGCTTCTTCCCATGACCACTCAGCTTGCTTGCTTTCATCCTTTATT